>NC_135173.1:64780250-65087750 GCF_041146795.1 Maylandia zebra | reverse complement strand
GAACAAAATACACTGGAATTGTACATAGTAATATCACGGATGATAAATTAAATAGAGTTTAAGTAGATGCTTGTGCATTCTTAAAGTCTTATATGTTGAATCGAACTATGTGATCTGTTCAAAGCCTCCCAGTCAGTGCTGTTCTCCATGCCTGTCTGACTGTACATGATGTTATTAGCACAAACACTTTAAAGGTGATCATTTAGGACTTTAACAATAATACAGACAGCAATGTAGTTAGCAATAAAACAGTTAGTTTTATTGGGAATTAACTTAAAAAACAAACATCTGTCTCCTATTTTTTTTCACACAGGTAAGAAGCATCAATATCTCATGAGAAGACTCGTTTATTTCTTTATTTTTTTTTATTTTTTTTTTTTCAACAGGAGAAGAATATCTCTAACAAGTTGATTTATTCACATTTTCACATCTTAATTTTTAAGTGAAATGTGCATTTTGAGTTTATACACTATGTATGTAAGGCGACCGTTTCCTTTTGCAGTATTTTTGTGTGGTGTGTTTTTCTATGTCTTAATAAAAGGGGAACAAAGGTGTTTAAGTTCACCTAGGATGATTTTTTTTAATTTTCACATGGTCTTACTGAGGTGATGCGAATTGAAATATGCATTCTTTTCTTATTTTTTGGTGTGTGTGTGTGTGTGTGTGTGTGTGTGTGTGTGTGTGTGTGTGTGTGTGTGTGTGTGTGTGTGTGTGTGTGTGTGTGTGGAGGGGGGGTGTGCTGGAAAAGCTTGAAAAGGGACCTTGCAAGTGCTTAAAAAGTGCTTGAATTTGACCCTGAAAAGGGCGTATGAACCCTGATACCAATGATGTATATTTGCTCAATATTTCCAAAGCCTTCAGCATCTCTCTTTACATTTGAGTTGGTCTTTACACTTTTTTGTAAAGCTGAATATAACACTGAATAAAAACATGCCAGAATAGAATGATTTTAATTCATTGAAGGAAAACGGTAAAAAGAAAGAGACAACAGTTAACTGGTTCAGTAAATTAATAATGCATGCTTGTTTATAGTACGTGTCATTTTTCACAAAGTCAAAGCTTGTTTTTATTCTTTAGTAACTATTACTGGAGTCAGTATTTAGCTTCAGGACTGATTATCCAGTAACTCAAACTGCACCTTGTAAGAGACCATGTAGGAGTCACAGTAGGCATGAAGCATCTGGTCCACAGGGCTGTAGTTCAGGGCTTGAATGTTAGGAGCCAACTTCTTCATGAAGATGCCAACGTTGAACCTCTCCTGTCCCGTCACGGGGTTGAAGGAGTAAAAGATCTCCTCGACCTCTTGGTTGACGTAACGTGTGGCGTAGAGGACGCCGCAGGCCATGAAGGTGTTGGTCACTGCCTGCTTGTAGACTGAAGTGTGCCAGGTTTGTCCGAGCTTTGGTGGTTCACCCTCTTCCACCTTGGACAGAACCAAGTTGCCAAAGTCCTGGGTGGTGGTGTAGACCACCCAGATGCCAGACTCATCTGTTGCCAGGTCCAGGTCAGTGCATTGGTAGCATTCTTCAAGGTTGCAGAAGTTACCCTTTGCATTGTACCTGATTAACAGAGGACAGAAATGAATGTTTTACACCAAAAAATGTCATGTTTGCTTATCTCTTAAAGACCTGTACTTTATGGTTTCTCCTTTTTAAAAGAATATATTTCCCATGAGAGTGTTTGCAAAACTAATATTTATACTGAGTAAAATATGAGTAAAAAGAGTATTTGCTATTCTTGTTATAAAAATAAAAACTGTATTTATTATCTTTATTACAAAATAACCATTTTTAAAAACAGAGTTAAGTGAATCAACCTGGTTCCTTTGGGTAGATGTAAGGTGGTAACAATTTTGGAAGTGAGGTTGAAACGACAAACGGCATCCTTGTTGTAACAGTTGTAGTACAAAGCGCCTCCATACAGAACATTATTTGGACCTTGGATGGTGTTGGTAGTTGGATTTGAGGGACTGATCTGGACGTTGCCTGAAAAAGGAAGAAAAAGATAATAACTGACAAGCCTGATTAAAAAACAAAACCTATTACATTTTATAATACTGTTTTTATATTATCCACAAAAAAATAATTGTGCTTTTTTGGTGGGTACATCTTTTCATTGGTCTTTGATTATTGTTTAAATTATTTTCAGGATCACAAACATTCTCTTGTGTGTCAATCCTCTGCTGAAATTAGCCTTCAACAAATTTGAAGTGTATTCCCGTCTGACCCAATGTTGCTAAAACCAGCAGTGCCTAGCTTTTTAAAAAGTTTAAGGATTGACTGAATTTTCTTTAAAATTAGTTACACCTTCAGGGTGAACCTTTGGTGCTGAGATTGTCAGGAAGAGAGCCGGATTTTGAAAGTATCAGAAGATTTCGCATGATTCATGCTGTGTTTTTAAAAAAAAAAAAAAAAAAAAAACTACTGAGAGACTGGAGGAGTTTACTGGAGTCACTATCTACAACTTACTTTTAGACTGGCAGTATAGACAGAGCAAGGTGATTAGGGATGGGTATTGATAAGATTTTCATGATTCCGATTCCATTTTCGATTCTGTTTAACGATTCGATTCTTTATTGATTCTCTTATCGATTCTTTTTTTAAAAGGAGAACACTAAGGTCGATTAGCTTAGAACTTTGCTTTATATCTTCTCTTTGAACAAGATAGAAATTTAGAAGTAACATGGCCTTACAAACCCAACAGTGAGATCTTAAGAGATCCAACCTACGGCTCTTCAATGGGGTGTCACAGGGGCCCCAGGAAAAAAAATGTAAATGTAAAATAATAAAATAAATATTCTCCTGTAGCAATAACAAAGTATAACATAAATTATTCTGTAGCAATTACACAAGAATATCCAGTAATGTCCCTGCCTACAATTAAACACATTCACTTAGCGAAAATCGGGGGCATCTGCTGTGGCAAATGGGTGCAAGCCTTTGACCACAAACTGAGTCACTGCTCGGTGACATTCGTCTATCCTGGCCTGAAAGGAGACGCTACCGGTAGACTGCAGTGAGAACTGCCAGCATCTGAGCCAGACTCTGTCTCTCTCATCACGGTCACCTAAATGCACAGTAATGGCAGGTTTTGTAATAAGGCAGATCGCGCTAACATAATATGCACTGGTAGTTGATTATTTACCTGCCGCATTAACGGGAGAGGACGTGCAAACGTTACCGCTGCTGCTGGGTTGAGATTCACAAGTCCGGAGCGGAATTAAAAACACGACATTCATTTAAGGTTATCGCGTGTTTTGTGAGCAAATGTTTTTGCATATTTGTAGTGTGTCCTTCCTTAAATGAAATATCTACTTTGCAAGTTGCCGTGTTGTCATCAGTTCTTGTAAAGTATAACCACACTTTTGAGTGTTTGAGCCACCATGTTTCCTGCCAGGTAAATGACGCTCCGCAATGTGGTGACGTCATTCGGGGCGACTGGAATCGATATCGACAATTCCAAGGAATTTTGAAACAGTGGGAACCTCAACAACCTCAGCTGTTCTCAACAAGAACTGGTTTTTGATACTCATCCCTAAACGTGATGCTGTTATAGAGCCAGTTCTGCTTTTGTGCCTTTTGTGAAACAACTTACATTTCCACAATTTTGGGAACTGACTCTGTAGTGTGACTAGCAGAAGTGTTTAGTTCTAGCTTACGTTTTTTTATTGGAGGAAAGTCAGTCTACACCTTGCCTTCCGTACTGTAAATAGTTTACACTTAAATGTTCCCCAGTATGCCACAAAAAATATTACAAAAGGACAGGTTCTTACCAGGGACGCTCACCCCAATGATGAGGGAGCTCAAGGTGGAATAGAAACGGACGTAGTGGGCATATCTGTTGCTGGAAGTCAATATTACCCGCCAATACCAACTCTCCTTCCCGGCTTCTGGTTTAGGATCCCGACCCCAGGCACCATACTTGTATGAACCAGGATACTCTCCTGCTGTGTAGACCCTCGGTTCACTTATATTCAGAAACTGACCATAGGGACAATTACCTGAGGATAAAATGTTAAAGGAAACAAAGCGAGAGTGTTAATTTGCATGGCCGATTTCTTCCCATATATGGCATTAGTAGTTCATTCAGCAGGATTATAGTCAAGGTAAGACTACTATTTATATCTGCAAGAGTTAATGTTTGGTTGCATTGCTCTGCTCCGGGCCTTTCATGGAAAGTGGAGAGCAGCAGCAAAACTCCAGTACAGAACAAAGCTCTGTGCTGGAAGTTGGTTGCAAAGTTGTTGGTTACAAATGGAGTCCTCTTCGCACACTAAGGTTAATTTTGGAGTTTCACAGGGTTCAGTGCTAGGACCAATTCTGTTTACATTATACACGCTGCCTTTAGGCAGTATCATCAGAAGACACCGCATACATTTTCACTGCTAAGCTGATGACACCCAACTCTATCTACCCATAAAGCCATAAAACACACACCAATTAGTTAAACTGCAGGAATATTTTAAAGACATAAAGACCTGGATGGCCGCTAACTTTCTGCTTCTTAATTCAGATAAAACTGAGGTTATTGTACTCGGCCCTGAAAATCTTAGAAATATGATATCTAACCAGATTCTTACTCTGGATGGCATAACCTTGGCCTCCAGTAACGCTGTGAGGAACCTTGGAGTCATTTTTGACCAGGACATGTCCTTTGATGCCCATATTAAACAAATATGTAAGACTGCGTTCTTCCATTTGCACAACATCTCTAAAATTAGAAATATCCTGTCTCAGAGTGATGCTGAAAAACTAGTTCATGCATTTATTACTTCCAGGCTGGACGACTGTAATTCATTATTATCAGGATGTCCTTAAACCTCCCTGAAAAACCTTCAGTTAATCCAAAATGCTGCAGCAAGAGTCCTGACAGGGACTAGAAAGAGAGAGCAGATTTCTCCTGTTTTGGCTTCCCTTCATTGGCTTCCTGTTAAATCCAGATTTCAAAATCCTGCTCCTCACATACAAGGTCTTAAAAAATCAGGCCCCATCATATTTTAATGACCTTGTAGTACCATATCACCCTATTAGAGCACTTCGCTCTCACTCTGCAGGCTTACTTGTTGTTCCTAGAGTAAAAGTAGAATGGGAGGCAGAGCCTTCAGTTTTCAGGCCCCTCTTCTGTGGAACCAGCTTCCATGATGTTTTGTTTTACTTCATATGTTTATATGTTTCATATGTTGTTTGTTTAATTTAAGAAAAAAAAATTAAATGAATGAGAGGTAAAACTTGAGGGGGTAGGGACAAATAAGTAAATACTTCAGCCTACTCCTTTTCAAACAAATAATGGAATGATATTTTGTAATGATTGTGAAGGCACATGTTTGAAATGTTTGAAATAAAAATGAACTGAACTGAACTGAACTGAACTGGAACCAGCTTCCAGTTTGGATTCGGGAGACAGACATTATCTCTACTTTTAAGATTAGGCTTGAAACTTTCCTTTTTGCTAAAGCATATAGTTAGGGCTGGACCAGGTGACCCTGAATCCTCCCTTAGTTATGCTGCAATAGGTGTACACTATTGGGGGATTCCCATGATGCATTGAGTATTTCTTCTTCAGTCACCTTGCTCAGTCGTTATGTGTTAATAGACCTCTCTGCATTAAATCATACTTATTATTAATTTCTGTCTCTCTTCCACAGCATGTCTTTATCCTGTTTCCTTATCTCACCCCAACTGGTTGCAGCAGATGGCCCCGCCCCTCCCTGAACCTGGTTCTGTTGGAGGTTTCTTCCTGTTAAAAGGGAGTTTTTCCTTCCCACTGTCGCCAAAGTGCTGCTCATAGGGGGTCATTTGATTGTTGGGTTTTTCTTTGTATGTATTATTGTAGGGTCTACCTTACAATATAAAGCACCTTGATGCGACTGTTGTTGTGATTTGGCGCTATATAACTAAAACTAAAATTGAATTGAATTTAAAGTGGCTTGCAGAAATGTGGACATGCTAAAGCAGCTTAAATAGCACACTTTTTGATATCTGCCAAATTAATGTTGGGTATCTGTGCAGGTGTGGAGATATGCAAATGCTATGCTATAGTCAGATCGCTTTGAGCTGCATAAAGGAAGCTTTTGGGGATTACCATGTGGAGGCTCAGTGGGTTGGTGGGTGGGATGAAGCCCGTTCTTGCATTGTTGCAGGTCCCTCTTCAGGCGTTGGTTGGCTTGTTGTCTTTTCACCACTTGCATTGTGTCAAATGTCTCTAGCTCCTGCATCTCTTCTCTCAGGTCCTGAAGCTGACATCAGCACAGATATCTGATCAAAATCTCATTTTATTTGCACGTAAAATATGGTAAGAGTTTTGAATGAGCATTTACTCAAAATACAAGCTGACACATGAAAATGGTGCATTAAGTAAGGCTGGGTTTATGCCTGACTGAAGACCTTGCCATGGATAAAAATTAGACAAAGCATTTATTCTACAGGTAGAAACAATGCTTTGTGTTGAGCCTTTAATTAGGAGCAGTCTTTGAGGAAAACAAGAGCAACCACTGAGCAGTCTGTGAAATAGAGAAGCAGACTACTTTTTGGGAAGGCTGCCAGGCTCGGCACATACAGTGAGAAGGCCAAGTCATAGCAGTACTGTGACTAAGCAGACTATAGTGTTGTTATGATGTATTTCTGTCATTGCAGAATTTATAGAATTCAGTAGCTTCAAAAACATCAATTTCAGTAACTCATTTTGAAAAGGTTCTAATGGGAATGTAAATTATTTTAGATGTGTGTAAGTCAGAGTGACCATTTTCTTTGTCTGCCAAGTACCAAGACTTCAGAGATCAAGTGAAAAAAGCATTCTACGTTAAAACGCGATCGAGACTTGAAAAGCAAGTTCTTAATATAATGCCTCATCTGTTTGTGAATTTACCTGTTGAGTTGTCGCAGCAGTAACACGCTCCTGTTCCAGACTGGTGCTGTTGAGCTTATCAATCAGCTCATTGATCTCAGTCATTTCGTTCTCTATGACGTAGAGGCTGAGAACACCGTAGAGCTCTCCATCATCTTCTTTCTCCAGCATCGATACATCCTTCTCCAGTACAGGCAGACGGCGATCCAAACCAAGGAGCAAACTCTCCAGCTTTATAATCTGCAGGCAGAGCAGTGGCTATAAAGTACTTAGCATGAATGCACACATACATACACACACACACACACACACACACACACACACACATATACACACACATACCTTCTGTGGCATAAGGTTGCTGTTGCAGTCTAAGGCAGCACCTTGAACTCTTTCCAGTTTGTCATGAGGGAAACTTTTCTCAGATTGTGCAAATTCACAGACACAATTCTCAGACAAAGATATCTGAAATTTAAAATGTTAAACAAAGCAAAAATCAGTTAATAAAAAGCAGTTAATTTAATTAAAATATCACAATGTCTTCTGTGTTTTCTTACCTGCTGGGTGATGGTAAACAGCACACACAGTGGAACAATCACATACAGCTTCATGTTGGATCGCTCGGCAGAACTGCATGAAAGTGTCTTAGTGGCATGTGTGTGACTGCAGCAGCTAACTTGTGTACACTCCCATTAAGCTCTACTGTGAGCGTGTGTTGAGTTTCACTTCCCCTCTTGTGGTTGGGATTGCAGCAACACATGAAATTTTCTACCTGATGAGGAAAAATTGAACGAGTGACAGATGGGGGTCCTGCTGCTCCATTACTGATGAGGAGTACAAACACTTTGTTTGGAGAAGCACAAAAAAGACTTTTTGGAAAAGGTCTGTCATCCACCAAACAGTTATTACTCATATTCCCAAAACACCAAAATGTTAGCATCAGATCCTTTAACTTCAGCATCCACCAGGAATCAGCCAGTGGCTTAGGAGTACTGCTAGGGTTGGGTTGCATTTGAGCTACATGCTGAACAAGCATATTTTCAGAAACTAGAAGATGTTGATTTCAAAATGAACTCTTATCTTTTGTACTTGGTCTTACGGACCTTGCACACATTTCCAGTTATGCATTTTACATAGAGAGGTTGGACCTCCTGCACATCCTCCAGATACTGAGTTGGAGATCCTGGTAGAGCTACTTTGTCAGAGTAACACTTTTATGACATCCCTAAAATATTATCATGCTCTGTGACACGTTTTCCTCCTGGGGCTCTTCACTTCAATACAGTTTAATTTATACAGCACCAGATCACAACAACAGTTGCATCAAGGCACTTTTTATTGCAAGCTAAACACACTACAGAAAAAAACAAAAAAATATTTGTTCTGGTTTATGGTTTATGTGTAAAAATGTGTAAAAATTACAATGTCGATTTTTTTTTTAACACCTGAAAAATTCTCAAAAGCCAAAAATATCACGTAGCACGGGATTGGAGTTATGTAGTACTTTGCCTTTTAAACACATTAGCTTTAGGCAGACTAAACCATCTGAGGTCTAAGCCATTGTCGGTGATGACCCCAACCATAACCCTCTGAACTCTGAACCTCTGCAATCAGAATATATCATTTTTGTTTTTATTAAATTTTTCTCCAAGACTTGCAATTGGGCAACACAGAAAATAACCATTCTAACTGCAACACATGGAAAACAAATTTTACCCCCCCAAAAAGGAAAAAAAAAATGTCTGCTTTGCTCTTCTCCAAAATACAGGGTTAGGGTGGGTTAAGGTCAGACCTCAGAGGGTTAATAGCAACACAACTTATACACTCAAAAGGACAGAGGTCCTTCAAAATGCAGTTCTGTGGCATGTTGTTGGGAAATCCTGTGAGGGAAGTGTGATTAACATGTATTTGAACCTTTCAGATTTCCTGAGATGTGCAAACAGCTTCTGTATTGAACCACTGAACTTAGGAAATATCACACCCATTAAGAGTGCTGACAACATTTAATTTCGGTAGCTTAAATTTCCAAATAATCCAGATGACCTGAGAATACATGTCAATTACACAGAACTCTAGTGTCATTTTATTGTCAATCATATAAACGTTATTAATTAACAGGCAAACCTGATTTAGGCAATGCAGTGGAAGAACTATTCTGAGTATTTTCCCCCTTCGTGCACTGCAAAATCTCCAGTGTTAAATTGACACTAGAAAGTGTCTATATGTGTCCGCTCTTTTGAGTGTTAAATTAACACTTTTGACAGTGTTATATTTCCAACAGTAAGCTAGTCACTGAGCAGTGCTGACTTTCTATCACTGGGAAATAACTAAAGATGCTAGTAATATTTCAGTGTTAGACAAACAACACTGCTAATGTTAGTCATTGTTAATCTTTAACACTGACTAGGTTACTGCAGAAATATAATGCTGTCAAAAGTGTTAATAAAACAGTGTCGAAATTGTTAATTTAACACTGGAGATTTTGCAGTGATGAGTTCATAGTTTTTGGATATTTGTCACATTTACATATTTCTATGAATTGCTTTGCAAGTTTGATACCAGCTCTGATGTGACTCCAAAGCCTTCCAAAAAGTGAAGCTTATGTTTCATGAGTCCACAAAATATTTTCCCAAATGCTTCGAGGATCATCAAGATGTTTTTTATAGCAAATCTGTGATAGCCATCTTGTTACATACTAACAGCCACTTGGTCACAAGCAAACCACTTAGGGTTAGGGTCAGTGTTGGGACTAACGCGTTATTAAGTAACGCGTTACAGTAACTACGTTATTATTGTGGTAACGAGCACGGTAACTAGTTATGCCA
Source organism: Maylandia zebra (assembly GCF_041146795.1). Lineage (NCBI taxonomy): Eukaryota > Metazoa > Chordata > Actinopteri > Cichliformes > Cichlidae > Maylandia > Maylandia zebra. The sequence continues at coordinate 65,078,082 of NC_135173.1, read as the reverse complement.
AAATCAGGAACGCGTTAATCGTTACTGGGATTTAGGGTCATTATTCGTTACTTTTTGAGGTGCCTATCACGGAGCTTCCACAGATTTAGTAGCATTAGCAAGTGGTGGAGGCCAGCAGGTGGAGGAGGGAAAGGGGACGGAGGAGGAGTAGAGACCCGAGGCAGCCGCCGGTCCGAGTGTCAGGTGAGCTGAACTTCAGGTAAGAAGTTATGACCTAGGCCCTATTTCAGGAAGCCGGTTTAGAAAACTCAGAGTGAAAAATGATACACAGGGTTGAGTAACCCCGAACTGTCCAACTCGGAATATTCGGTTTCACAAAGGCTGATAACAATTAGTTCAGTCAACGCGGAGTTGCTTTAACCCCAAGTTAAGCGCGCACACGAGGATACATAAAGCCCTGATTAGTGGAGCACAGATTAAGCGAGTCACCATGGAGACGGAGGGAAAGAAGGCGCGGTCAATGTATTTTACAGCGCTTGAGGCCGAAATTCTGATGGCAGCATATGCCGATAACATGCGAATTTGGGCTTCAACATCTACTGGCTCTTCAAGGAAGGAGCACGCCATGTCTGACACTTCCTACAGTCAGGTTTCTGACAAAGAGGCGGAGAAGGTCAGGGTTAGTTGAAGTAAACCTGCTAGGAGGCATTTTAGCTTCACGGAGTGTGTCGTCATAGTAACTCACTCAGAATTAATCTAAACTCGCTTTGTGAAACCGAAAACCCAGAGTTTTCGTTAACTCAGGGTATACTTACTCAGAGTTTGCACTAAACCGGCTTCCTGAAATAGGGCCCTGCAGTCTATCTGGGTCAGATATAAACCAAGTTTAGGTGGAGTTTATTTTCGTTATGCTGACTTTTTCGTACTGTGTACTAGCTAGCATGACGGAGTTTCTATACATCTGGGTGGGTGCTATGATGTTACTGATGTTGAAATTTATTTTGTTCATAAGGTTGGTTAGTAGAGTTGCCAACCGTCCTGTAAAAAAACGGAATCGTCTGGTATTCAGAGAAAATATTATACGTTTCTTATTGAGCTGAAAAGGAACAGTTTGTCCCGAACTTCAGCTACAATAAAAAAGACACAAAGCTGGAGTTATTCTGTGTCTTTGCTGCACAGCTGCCTCCTCTTCTCTCATTCTCCCCCTCCCTCTCCTGTTTCTACTTCAATCATGAAACTGATCAGCTGATCAGCTTTTCTCTCTTGTTTGTTTATCACCCACTTTGCCCCAGAAAGAAGAAACCAGCGGATGTCGCGCTAAACAACAGCGGCACGTTTAAGCTTGATCAGCTGTTGTTAGAATTTATTTATTATTCTCTAGTATCAGCTGATGTTTGCTGGAGCCACAGCTGTAAAAGCTGCTGGTCATGATATCGGTTTGTATATCTGGTGAGAGGGAAACATGAAGATGAAACCAGGAGATGTCCTTACTGAATCATCAGAGCTGAACAGGTGATGGAGAAACAGGTTTACCTTTTAGGTGACATGAATGAGTTGAAGGGAAGTTATGAACTGTTTCTGAGAGACAAATGACATCAGGATCCTTTTCTGTGTAGCTGACAGCTGGTAACTGTGCAGGGGCGGGTCTAGCAAAGTGTTGCCAGGGGGCCAGGTAGGGCATTAACAGGGAAAGGGGGGCACAAAGAAATACTTTTCTTTCTTATTCTCATTTAAAATATCTAGCTTTTAAAAAATAATTATCTGAATCTTACAAACAATTGATAGATTGATGCATATATACCATCAGAACAATGAACATCACTGTCAGAACAGCGTTTGTTTTCATTCAAAGGCTTTATGATTTTTCCTATAATGGTGGGCCAGTCTCTAGTCAAAATGCCCGGGCCGATTTTTTGTCCCAGTCCAGCCCTGTATGCAGCTCATCTGCAGTCTGGTGTTACCTACATCTTCCTATTCAGAAGGCAGAATTTCCGAGTTCTGAGTACAATCGAAAGCACCACGACTGCAGTTTTTGTGTTAGATGTAAAAAGCGCACATGACGCTGTGACGTAGGCTAGAATCATGGCGGCGGTCAACAACGGTCCAGGCGTGGGATTTCTCTCGTGGAAATATGCACATTATCTTTTTCTTTCTATTGGTAGGTGGCACAGTGCACTTGTGGTAAGTAAGCAAGCTAGAAGACTGGCAAAGTTATGGAAGCAACACATTAACAAGAGAATTCTGAGTAAAACCAAAGTTACTTTCCCTAGTTACTAGTTACTTTGAAAGTAACGAGTAACTTGAAGTAACGGAGTTACTTTTGATAGAAGTAACTAGTAATGTAACTAAGTTGCTAATTTAAAGTAACTTACCCAACACTGGTTAGGGTTAGGTTGCACTTTAGCCACATGCCATTTTTTTTCTCTTTTTCTCTTTTGGCTCTCAGCGAAGGCGGTCGCACTTTTCTCCTCTCCTGCCCTTATCTTTCCTGCTTAGCTGCTTATGTCCTTGTCTTGTCTTGTGTTTTTACTTACTTTTCCCTGGAACACTCTCACAGTCTGTTCTCTAAAACCTAAAAGAGGAATTATGGATTTGATCAACTGGTCTCTGAATGCAATTGACACCCCTTCTCAACGAGAAGTCTGGGCTCGGGTGAGCCTGACTGCTGAAGATATCTACCTATTTGGAACCATGATAACAGGGTTCTTGCTGATCGGAGCTGGCTTGGCCCTGACTTATCGAAGAATTAAGGAAGCGGAACCGACTGTTCAAACCCCCACAAGGCTGCCCGCTGGGATTGAAATGATGGGACGAGGCGTGAGTTTCTCAAAATGGGCTCATTGAGTGCAGCACGGAGAAGATCTTGGAGAACACACGGCTGCCGTGAATACTAAGAACAAGACCTCTGAGTGAAAAACTGGATTATATCTGGAGGGGCTAGCTCCAATAACACCTTTGAGCGCTAATTCGATCACATCTTGGGGAAGTGCACTGCGGTCGTGAGTTCTCAGAACCTGCTCTTTGAGCAAAAAGAATGACAACACCACGGAACGTAAGTTTGGATAACATCATAGAAAGCTCACGGCTCTCCAACGGGAGATTGAGAGACCAGTGTTGGACTGTTAGAACAGCTTTGAAATTCATATGAGTTGTTCGCTCTGAAGTAAAAACCATCATCACTTCATGCGCAGACCCCTTCGGCGCCAGCTGCGGCCTCAAGGCTGGAGCTGAACAAAACACCCTGATAACGACTGTGTTTAGACTGTTCCCCCCATTCCATGCAAGGCCACCTGGGTTGGCTGGAAGACTGTTTACTTAGCCTGGCAGGGCGAAGGACACTGTCTCAGCTGAACTCTGGACACACACATACACTGATATGCACACACTGATCCCCCCTCCCTTTCCAAACGCCTTCGATGCTTGTGCCCTACCGGGGAAGATGGCGGGTCGACTGGACCAGCGCAGACACGCTGCAGGACCGGATGCGCTGTCTACACCGGCTCTCTCTTACCCTTTACCCGCCCCTGTTGCTTGTCTTGTGTTTCTATGGTGTATTGATAGTCATGTGCTTTTTGTGCTGAGGTGTTTTTTCTGTTATCAAACTGTTCTCCCACTAGGAGCTCAGTCTGAGTGGAGTTTTTTTCTCCTCCTCTTACCTCATGTAGTGTATTTTCGTTGTTTTTTTCCTATCAGCCTACTTTTCTGACATGTCTCCCCAATGTGTTGTTTGTGTAAAGTTTGGTCAGAAGGTTCCTTTGTAAGTGCGCATGCGCCATTAGCGTGCTGCCAGCTGTAACCCTAATTTCCTTCGGGATTAATAAAGTATTCTGATTCGGATGCCAAACAAAAATGTGGTTAAAATAGGTTGCAGTCCTGTTAAAAGATTTCCCTTTCAGTGGTGCGAGATGGTTAACAATTCCCAATAAAGAGGTAAATGTGAACCTAACCCTAAACAGGTCACTGTTGACTGGACCGATGTTAACAGCATTGCATACTTTAAATATCTTCATGGTTTCACCTGGAGCTTGCTTGACAGCTGTTTTCCCTTGACTTTGTACTCTAGCTCAGACCTTCCCAAAGTGTGGGGCCCACCCCCTAGGGGGGGCGCAGAGCCATTGCAGGGAGGGCGCGGTATGTAAAGGGAAAAAACCAAAAAAAACAACGCTTGGACACTGGTAGCATGGGGCGCCTCCACAAACCCAAAGCAGGAGATGAAGCATCGCTGAATATGTTTCCAAGCCAACTTCATTCTAAGCCAAACACTAGAAAATATGGTGAAGCATATCTGCCCTTTGGTTTCACCTGCACAAGTGCCGAGGTAGGTCTCCCCTGCAGAATTGGTTTTCCCTTCGTCGGGAGCACACACTGGGCTGTTCAAATCACAGACAAACAGTATCCCACATTCCTTATTTTTAGTTCACAAACACTTGTTGTTGGTTAAGGTCAGACCTCAGAGGGTTAATAGCAACACAACTTATACACTCAAAAGGACAGAGGTCCTTCAACATGCAGTTCTGTGGCATGTTGTTGGGAAATCCTGTGAGGGAAGTGTGATTAACATGTATTTGAACCTTTCAGATTTCCTGAGATCTGCAAACAGCTTCTGTATTTAACATGTTACAAAAGTTAGGAACAGAAAGTGACCACTTGACACTGAACTCAGGAAATATCACACCCATTAAGAGTGCTGACAACATTTAATTTCGGTAGCTTAAATTTCCAAATAATCCAGATAACGTGAGAATACATGTCAATTATACAGAACTCTAGTTTCATTTTATTGTCAATTATATAAACGTTATTAATGAACAGGCAAACCTGATTTAGGCAATGCAGTGGAAGAACTATTCTGAGTATTTTCCCCCTTCATGCACTGCAAAATCTCCAGTGTTAAATTGACACTAGAAAGTGTCTATATGTGTCCGCTCTTTTGAGTGTTAAATTAACACTTTTGCCAGTGTTATATTTCCAACAGTAAGCTAGTCACTGAGCAGTGCTGATTTTCTATCACTGGAAAATAACTAAAGATGCTAGTAATATTTCAGTGTTAGACAAACAACACTGCTAATGTTAGTCATTGTTAATCTTTAACACTGACTAGGTTACTGGTAGAAATATAACGCTGTCAAAAGTGTTAATAAAACAGTGTCGAAATTGTTAATTTAACACTGGAGATTTTGCAGTGATGAGTTTATAGTTTTTGTATATTTGTCACATTTACATATTTCTATGAATTGCTTTGCAAGTAACAAGGCCGTAACACCCCTTCCCATAAATACAAACCTGTGGTTTGTCAAATGATTATGATAAACAAAACAATTAATCAAATCCATAACTGTTTCAACACCAAAACAGTAGGCTTTCCACCTACCAAACCCCATAGCAACGGTTAGGCATTTCCTGCGGAAGCTGCCAACCCCATCTCAGTGGGTTCACAACATTGACTGAGAGTGGCCCCAGACCCTCGAAACAGTGTCCCATGTGATAGCCAGGGCTTCGAACCATCACATGTGGAGAACCCAGCAGGCAGCTAGCAGGTTTTACTGAAACACAGACATGTTTGTTAGCAAGGGGTGCAGGTCTGAGTGGTGGTGTTATACATGATCTGTCCACCTTCAGGTAATCTTGAGGAACTGGGACACTGTCAACCAGCAGCACCTCAGGGCTAGTTGACCTCTTACACTGATTACAGGGTGCTACTGAGCAATTGTGCTCCAGGTTTAGCCTTTTAGTAGGCCTGGCAACCTTGTCAGTTTGAGAACCACGACTGACTTTTATCAAAGCAGTCACTTTTTGCTTTGAGTGTGCTTTCTGTTTGAGTTTCAGCTTCAAACAGTTAGCAACAAGGTGTCCAGGTTTGTGGCAGAAGAAACAAAGCTTCCTTTTGGGTCTTGAAACCACCAACTTTTTCACCCTTGTTAGCTGGCCCACTCTTACCTCTCCAAGATGTACTATGGCATAGAGGGGTATCACATTAAATAGCATTTATTTTATGACTTAGGGTGAACTCATCTGCCAGTGTGGCAGCCTGCTGTAATGTGGAAACCCTTTGTTCACTTAAATAAAGAGCAATACACTCAGGAACAGAGTTTTTAAAATCCTCCACAAGCATGCGCTCACGTAACGACCCCAAATTGTTAACCTGGCTTGCAGAGCACCACCTATCAAAAAGCTTTGCCTTCTCCCAAGCGAAGTCAAGGTAGGACTGACCCTGTGCCAACTCCAAACCTCGAAAATGCTGCCTATAGGCCTCAGGTACAAGTTCATAGGCTAGGAGGACGGCACTTTTAATCTTTTCATAAACTAGGCAGTCTCCCTAGACAGACCAGAACAAGCTTCCTGAGCCCTACCTGTGAATTTACACAGCAACACCACCCCCCACACGTCTTCAGGCCACTGTGATGCAGTTGCTATGCTTTCAAACACACTGAAGAAGCTCTTCTTCTTCTTCTTCTTCTTCTTCTTTGTGTTTAACGGCGGTTGGCAACCAACATAAAGGAGCATTACCGCCTCCTACTGTTCCGGAGTATGGGTCAGACAGTGAGTTTACAATTTGGATCAAAAAAAAAACAAAAAAAACAAAAAAAAAAAAACCTACACTCTTTCATAAACACCTATATCCTTCAGAAACCCCACCAGTTCCCTCACCTGTGCCCTACTACCCTCCAACACACTCTTCAGATTAAATTCCCCAATTCCCCGCTCCGTCAACCTATTCTGCAGAACTGTCCTCTCCACATCATAACCCTTGCACCGCAGTATTACATGCTCTACTGTCTCCACCTCCTCCTGGCACACTCCACAAAGCCCCGTCTCATGTTCTCCTATCATCTCTAGTGTTTTATTTAATGCACAATGTCCGAGTCTAAGCCTGGTAATGACCACCTCATCTCTCCTATTACCCCTATACAACCTACTCTCTGCCACCTCCTTCTTAAGATGATACAATTGTCTGCCCTTACTCCCTGAATCCCACCGCTTCTGCCACTCCTGAACAACCTGCCTCCAAACAATACCTTTTGCTTCAGATCCACTGCTTGTAATTGCCATCTCAGTCCTATTTTTAGTCAACGCTCTTTTTGCCAACCTATCCACCTTTTCATTTCCACTGATCCCTACATGAGCTGGCACCCAAAGAAAGTGAATATTGCCACCACAACACCTTATCCTGCTTATAGTCTCCAGAATAGCATACAGCATGCCCTGCCTTGTCTTCGAACAAAATGATTGTAGACTTGAAAGAACAGCTGCCGAGTCAGAACACACTACCACCTGCCTGATTTTTGAACACTCTACCCATTTCAATGCTACCAAAATTGCTACCATTTCAACCGTTTACACTGCCAGTCCATCCGAACTGCGTCCGTTTATTCCAATATTTTTTGATGGGACTGCTATTCCAAACCCTGTACTTCCAGTAACTGGACTTTTGGCACCATTCGTGAACACATGAACACATTCAGGGTATTCAGTCAAGCTGTGAAAATGAAATGCTGAAACAAGATTGACTCTGCCTTTCAATTTTCTCTTCAGATCCAGCAAGTACCAGTCCACAGGAGGGGTCTCCAATAACCATGGGGGAACCACAGAGAACACCACTGCAGGACATATTTTAAGTTCATACACCTGACATTCCTTAGCCCACTGATTCCCCACCTTTCCAAAATGATCCTTCTGACTTCTTCCATACTCCCAGCATTCCAGAAGTACCTCCTTTGTGGGATGTGCGTCACTATGACCACCAAGATGAACCCAGTAATTCACCGACACTTGCTTCCTCCTAAGATCTAGGGGCATTTCTCCCATCTCCACCTGTAGGGGACTGACTGGAAACGTTTTAAAAACTCCACAGCACACTCTAAGGGCTTCCGATTGCAGAACATCCAAACGTCTCAACACAGAAGGAGCTGCTGAACCATATGCCACACACCCATAATCAAAGACCGACCTAATTAATGCCTGGTAAAGTCTTTTCAAAGCAGAAGAGCTCGCTCCCCAACCCCTCCCAGCTACACACCTCATAACATTAATAACTTTTTTGCATTTGGTTTCAATCCGGTCAATATGCTCCCTCCATGTCAGTCTCGAATCAAACACAACACCTAAGTACTTAAAAGAGCTCACTTTCCCAATTACCTTTTCATACAGTTTCAATGTCAAAGTCTCACTCACTTTTCTTTTGGTAAAGAACATCATTTTTGTTTTTTCCACCGAAAACCTGAATCCCCAGTCAAATCCCCACTCAACCACCATATTTACAGCCTCCTGAACCTTGCCCACTAGGTGCTCAATATTTCTTCCTTTTTTCCATAACACACCATCATCAGCGAACAAAGACCTCCCAATTCCCTCAGGAACATCAGAAAAAACATCATTGATCATTATAACAAAAAGCAGGGGACTAATCGCACTGCCCTGTGGCGTTCCATTCTCAACTATGCACTGACTAGAAATTGTAGACCCAATTCGCACTTGGATCTTCCTACCAGATAAAAAGTCTTGGACCCAATTGAATGTCCTGCCACCAATACCCAACTTATGCAACTTGATTAAAAGCCCATCCCTCCACAACATATCATATGCCTTTTCTATGTCAAAAAACACTGCCAAAACAGACTCTTTAGTGGCCTGCGCTTTCCTAACAACATTCTCAAGTCTAATAATAGCATCAGTTGTGTTCCGAGCTGTCCTGAAACCACTTTGGTAATCGGCTAAAGCCCCTTTTCTTTCCAGCTCAAAAGACAGTCTTGCCATTATCATATGTTCCATTAACTTGCACACATTTGATGTAAGAGCAATTGGTCTGTAGCTAACTGGTTTAGATGGATCCTTCCCGGGTTTTTGTATTGGCACAATAACAGCCTCCTTCCAAGTACTTGGGAGCTCACCCTTAATCTAAACTGTGTTAACCAAACACAGCAGTTTATTAAGCGCTTTCGTACCAAGGTTCTTCAACATTAAATAACAAATTTGATCCTTTCCCGGGGCTGTGGGCTTTGTTTTTTGAAGTGCTCTCACCATTTCTTCCCAAGAAAACACCACATCCAAACTACTACCTATATGCGCCTTTCGTACTAGAGCCTCCGAATACTGTGTTTTAGTGCGGCACATTCTGTGTTTTCCCAACACTGATATGTTATCAGAACTATGAATCTTAGCAAAAGTTTTCACCATAACCTCCACTTTTTCCTGAGCTGTTACAAAGTTCAGTTGGCCTGAAGATAGAACTGGGTAATCCCATTCCCGCCGGTCACCTCCCATTCTTCTGACCATGCCCCAGACCTCCCCCACTGGAGTGGTTCTTCCTATTTTAGAACAGAACAACCTCTAACCTCTAACCACCTGGTATGGCAACAGCACCGCCTACAACTGCAAAGCTCTCCAGCGAGTAGTGCGGTGCTCTGAACGGATAATTGGAGGTGAGCTTCCCTCCCTCCAAGACATCTACAGGAAGCGGTGCCTGAGGAAAGCGGGGAGGATCATCAAGGACTCCAGTCACCCCAGCCATAAACTGTTCAGACTACTTTCATCAGGAAGGAGGTTCTGCAGCATCCGGTCCCGTACCAGCAGACTGAGAGACAGCTTTTTCCATCAGGCCATCAGACTGCTGAACACGTCATAGACACCTCAGCTTCACTACTGGAACTTCAACATTATGCACTCCACACTGTATATAAATGCCACTTGTTTTGCACATATTCAACTCTGTATATTTTATATATTTTATTATTATTATTATTATTATTATTTTATTTTTTTACTATTTAATTTGTAAAAATGTGTATACACACACACACACACACACACACACACACACACACGTAGGAAAATATTTAGTATACACATCCAGAAATGCATACACTATTATATATTGTACATATATTTATTAGTTTCAGGTTGGCCATTCTTGTATTTTGCTCGTTTGTGTTGTTGTGTTTGCACATCTCTGTTGCTTGTGGGGCTCGCACACAAGAATTTCACTCGCATGTGCTGTGCCAGTGTGCCTGCACATGTGATGTGACAATAAAAAAGTGATTTGATTTGATTTGAACTGCTCTGCTTTGCTTGTCTCACTGTCCTCCTGACCACTGCCACTGCTTTTCTGTATGCAATCAGAGCTTGTACAGTAAGGGTTCTTTGGAGAAATTTAAACGCCTTGTTTCTTTCCTTTACAGCAATTCGACATCCCTCTGTCCACCACGGCACCAAAGTCCTACTGACATTGCCTTTACTGGTCGGGATTGAGGCTTTGGTCGGCTACCACAAGTACTTCAGCAAACTGATTATTCATTTGATCAACGCTACCAGACTCATCAACCTTGTCAATCGTTTCCTCACATAATTTTTGGAATTTTGTCCAGTCCGCCCTATGAAAACTCCACTTCCTATGCACCTCTCCTAGAGATACTCGTATCTTCCCTCCAACATCACAGAAAACAGGATAATGGTCACTACCTATAGTAGTGTCTGTTCTGATGGTCCACTGACTTATGCCTGCAAGGACAGTTGAGACTAGAGTTTAATCCAAAACGGACTCTGTTCCATTAACAACATTACATCTGGTCCCCCTACCATCATTCAGGCACACCAAATTGCATGTATCCATCAATTCCTCAATTACCTTACCATTTTTATCTGTGTGCGTGCCTCCCCACACTCTGCCATGGGCATTAAAATCCCCACACCAAATAACTCTACGACAGTCACTGCCTTCAATTGAACGGAGACGCGGCAGCTCCCGTCTGGCGCAAGGACTGTAGAAATTCACAATAACATTTGGTTCATTCCTGTCCGAAACCTCAATAGCAATATACTCCAAATCATCGCCTTTACCCAGGAGTCTATATGGAATGTCTTGTTTGACAAACGTTGCACACCCTCCCCCTCCACCACGGTCCCTGTCATTTCTTATTATTTTGTACCCATACAACACAAAATCCAAATTAGACTTAAGCCAAGATTCCTGTACACAAATGACATCCGGTTTGACACCAAGTAGTTTGATGAAATGCTTCAACTCTTGGCCATTGACCAACAGACTCCTTGCATTCCATTGAAGAATAAGTACCATGCGTACAGAAAGGAACATCATGTTTCCTGACTTGACTGAAAATTGAGGTTGTCCCTCACTTCTTCCCATGTCAGTCCTACTAACCCCCAATGGTTAATCGCCGCCTTAACAATGAGCTGAATTTTGTCCTGCTTAGATCTCACATCAGCTGTGGTGTTTATCACTCCTGCAATGAATGTAACCAACGCCATCTTATCAATAACCACACCATTCGTGTTGATCCGAGTAACTTCTTGATCCCGAGATGCACCCCGTCCTGGGTTGACGTTGACCTTTTCACTCACTCTCATCACCCTCACTGCTTCAGCATAGGAGATCTTCTTCTCCACCCTCACTTTTTGAATACGAGTTTCTTGTTTCATTCTCTCACATCCAGCATACGCAACACTGTGACTCCCACCAAAACTACAACACTTGGGTTGAACTCCATCTCCACATTTCCCATATTCGTGATCTCCACCACACCGAGCACATCTCCTCTTTTCCTTACAGTTTTTCGCTAGGTGTCCAAACCTTTGACAGTTAAAGCACCTCAGAGTTCTGGGAACATAGGCTCGAACTGGATAACTAATGAAACCCAAAAACACTTTCCTTGGCAGGTTTCCTTCTTCAAAGTGTACCAGGATACTTTCACTATCCTGTTATGTGACGGCTGTGTGCAGGCAGGAGAAGAACCCAAAGTGCAGACTCCGGACACAGAAAGTAACTCAAAACGGCTTTAATGCTGAACTCAAAAAGGTAACAAAAACTAAGAATACAAAATACACCTACGCAGACAAAACACACAGCAAGATAAAGGTGGATCGCGACAATGACAAACTGAAACACAGGGCTTAAATACATAGAGGGAGCAATCAGGGAATGGACAACAGGAGGGAAACACAGCTGGGGCAAATCAGAACTGACGAGACAAGGAAGCGTAAACTGCACACACTGAGATAAGACAGAGACCTTCAAAGTAAAACAGAAAACACATAGCACAGACTGAACAAAGACACAGACTCACATGCAGGCACTACAACAGAGGGAACAGAGACGTGGGACCAGGGCAGACACAGACACTGACTGGACACGGGGATATACCGGACAGGGGAGACAGCAACTAAGGATTACACAGAGACAAACCATAAGACCTGACTCTAACAAAAACCCAAAGACTAGAAATTATAAATAATATAATAAACTCAAAAACCCTGGGTCAACGACCCAGGCATACTAACATATCCACCTTAAGTCCATCTTTTGTTGCTTTCAATCTGACCACAGAAATCACATTCCCTCCTTTGATTTTGCTTTTCAGATCATCCATTTTCACACTAATGGGCACCCCAGAAATTACCCCCTTGCACCCACCTCCCGTCTGTGCACCCACTTGCCCGGCATTTTCTACTTTAAACTTCCCCAATTGTTTTAAGGTCAAAGCCTTGTTGAGCTGCTCTTCATTCACACATTGCACAAGAAGATTTCCATCTGAGAGTACCTTAACAGAAACTATATCTCCCACTTTACTGTTAAGTTCAGCTGTCAACACAAACGGACTCAGTTTTTTAACATGTACTTGTGTTCTTTCATTGAATCTCAGAACAACAAACATTCTTGTTCTCTCTCTAGCTTCTAAAGAATCATCCCTACCACTACCGCTCCCACCTCTTTTACGCTTTTCCCTCCTCTGCTCACCTGGCGCTCACGGAACAGTCGTGCTCAACCGCCGCCACGGGTGGACTGCCAACCAGGTTTGAATTTTCGGCATCGCGCCAACCAGTTTTGCCAGCAGACGCCGCTGCCATCCATCCCGCTCTCCTCCCTGATTCTCAACGAGAGGTCTCGTGAGCTTCCCTGAAGAAGCTCTCAACACTGGATTCACAGAAAACGGGAACCAGGTGGATGTTATTACTTACAAACGAGCTTCTAAACACCTGTGCACTAATAGCTGTATCATCCATTTAGGGGGCGGAGAAGGCTTAGCTTAGCTGGACACGGGGATATACCGGACAGGGGAGACAGCAACTAAGGATTACACAGAGACAAACCATAAGACCTGACTCTAACAAAAACCCAAAGACTAGAAATTATAAATAATATAATAAACTCAAAAACCCTAATTAGGACACCACCACACCTCTCTGCCAACTCACTCAGAAACTACCGAACAATTAACCAATTAATGGAGAACTACATAACTTACTTTAACTGACCAATTTACCTCTTTCTGCACACACGTTAACAAATACAACTTACCCAGTTCCTAAGCACACCAAACTATACCTACCTATCTTCTGGAGCGTGCTGGGCTCGAGGCAACTTGAAAGGCAAAGCTTCAGCGACCGGAGCCCTGAATTGCCTACCCCCAACAGGGAACTTATCCCCACCCAGGATTACTCTGAAAATAAGAAAGGCAAAACAACAAAAGAGTGCCAGAAGGAAGAACTTAATAAGCTCAGCTGGACACTCACCTAACTTAACTTGGTAGTTGGGGAAGTTGAATCTCTAAAGGTGAAAAAAAGCAAGATGATCAAAAACCAATTCAAACTCGAAACTCCCTTTTCAACAATCCCGGATGAGCCCCCACTTGTTACGTTCCCCTAAAGGGGTCCAGGCGATGGGGGGGGGGGGGGGGGGGGGGGGGGGAGAGTAACAAAAGGTGTCCGGGTCAGGAAAAGGAGACAGAGGCAAAATGGTTAAATCAAAGAGTTTTATTGAAGTTTCTATTAATACTAACTAAAAGAGACGGACAAGCCGCTATCACCGTTTAAAGAAACAAACAAAACTCAAGTGTTAGTCAATAAAGTACAAAGTAAGTCAAAAAGAGTGTAGCTCTCTAGCTGCAAACACAGACACGCAGCTCACTAGTTGTAAACCACAAAAACACAGCTTACTAGCTGCAAACACCGCAAACACTCAGCTCACTAGCTGTAAGCACACTAATGGCACTCTGGCCCAGAGCTCACCTTTCCCTGGGCTTAAATCTTAATTACTGACGAGAGTCACGAGTCCTGTCACGATTTGTTCCCTCGGTTTAAATCACGGACAAACAGTATCCCACAGTCGTTTATATTTTGAACCCATTTTGCCCAGAGAGGTATTTTTGAAAAATGTATTGATAGCAATGCTGAATATTATTACACAGGAAAAAAACAACTAAATGTAAAATAATCACACCGTGACGATTTGTCTTGTAAAACAAAAGGGGGGCCTAGCAAAAACAGTTTGGGAACCGCTGCTCTAGCTCATCCCAAACCATCTCAGCTGTGTTTAGGTCACTGATTGTAATGGTTGATGATCTGTTGCAGTACTCCACTGCTCTGCTGTTTGGGCAAACACAACATTGCAGAGTCATGGATTTTTCACCATGAAGACCACATTCACAGTCTTCTTCAGACAGCTATGACTGCTGATTGCACAGTCAGAGAAACAGTCATATGGGCTCCAGTGACATGATATGGGTGCTTTAAATTATAATTTCTCAGACAGGTAACTCTTGCAAAGGAAACTTGTCACGGCCACGGTGTTAGACGTGTGGAGAGATGCGAGAAGGCCCAAAGTGCAGGCACTGACTTTACTGAGAGTGAGCTTTATTTACAGTGGCCAAGCGAAATACAAACGGCAGCTGGCAGCGACTAGACTAACACAAAAACCTAAACTGAAAGCACCTACAAAAAGCCTCGAACTAGAAACCTAGAAATGAAACATAAAAACCTTAAAATGGGGAAACGTGCAGACCAACGATGAGAGACATGGGACCGGGGAACATGAAGAACTCAGCAGGTGATACACGGGAGAAAGGCATGAGAACACGTAGACGAACCAGCAACAAGCAGAAAAAGACACAGGGCTATCTACAGAGGGATGACGAGGGAATGGGAAACATGAAGGAAAAACAACTGGGGCTATTCAGACATTACAAGACAGGGAAGAGACAAAGCTGAATATACAGCTATAAGACAGGGACTATCAAAGTAAAACAGGAAGCACGAGACAATCACAAAGACGTAGACTAGACATTGAGACAGAGACAGTAACCAAAAGACTAAGACCTCTAAATAACACTGAAACCAAAGACTAGCAATTCTAAATATAACAAAAGCAAAGACTATTAATAATAAACAACACAAAACACTGGGTCACAGACCCAAAACTAGACTTGCCTTTTTATTGTGCTGGCAACATTTGACATTTGATGGCATGATGCCTTGGAAATCTTTGCTCTCACATCTGCATTCATGGATGTATGGACTTTTCCTACTACTTTGTTCATTACCACAACTTCCCCACTCCAATCAGTGTCTGTTCCCCATTTTTTAAAATCTACTGCTCCTCTGTTATTCTGGCTTTCAGGTGGTCATTGTTGCTACCTGGTTTCCATCTTCACGTCATCCTGGACGTTAGAGAATGTACCATTTGCTCCAGGACCGTCACCATCTGCTCTGCTCTGGTCTTTGCTTTGAACTGACCTTAACTGCTTTGTCCAGCCATCCAGTTTCACTCAAAAGTGTTCATTGTTAAATACAAATAGATGCTTAACTTCTCTAACTGTGGTACCCCTACACTTAGTGTTACAGTTAGTTTCCCATGCTTACAGTATTTGGAGTATTTTGCACATCTTTAACTGGAAATTTAATGATGGATAGAGTCAACAGTTGGGTCCCAGATGAGATGAGCCTAATTTATGATGTTCATGTCTTAAAGTAATGCTGGATTTTCTTTTAGTTTGGTCGAAGAGCTCTTGCTGTAATATAGATCACAGTTTGCTACATATCAACACTAATTTAACACGATACACTAAGAAAACAAGAAATTCTACCTCCTAGCTTTGACAAGCTCACCTGCCACGCTGTCACCCCTGACGTCATCATTACTGATGACCAAAATCTATGTAGTCAGAAGACATGAATTTTGTTCTTTATCAAAATTGTTCTCCCAAATCTTGACAATTTTTTTTTTATTTTTTCCTACATGCAACAAAAAATATTTGCATTTTCACTCTGTCGCTGCTGGAAAACATATGCTTAGGGTTAGGGGTCACCACCAATCATCAAGTAGACCTCAGAAGGTTCAAATAACAACCTAATCTAAAGTATAAAACATGTTTGGGTTTGTTTGCCCAGGTGTTGAGTTTTTTCTGGCGTTATTGAGAACTGCGTGAGAAGTTTCATAAATGAGTTTGTAAACAGAGGTATAAGCAGAGGATATTGCAAAATAAAAAAAAAAAGATATTGCATAAAAGAAGTGAGGAAGTGTAAAACTCCTGAGTTGACGATAGCTGTTGTGAAATTCTAGAGTTTGGCCTCTTTAGAGTTTCACATCTGTGCAGATGTTTTGAAGGCTCTGAAGTAGTGACGAAAACCAAACTTGGTAGGTGTGTCCATTCAGATCTGGTGTTTTAGCGAAAAGAGAAGCAGAAAGTTGCTGGTATCAGTTCTGGCTTCATTCCTCCAACTGTAAACATGGTGCTGCTGATTCTGCTGCTGTTCACGGTCACAGTGAGTTGTACCTGACATCCTACACTTGAAAACAGAACATAAAGTTGGAATGTATACTATTTTATGAATATCTATTGTATATTACATCAGTGTTACTGTGTGTGACTGCAGAGTGATGGCCAGGCTCAGCGGGTGCTCGGCCTGAAGAAGGACGACTCATGTGTGTGTGAGGTAAACTCCACCGTGTGGTCTTTCCCTGTTGTGAAGTATGAGACTGTGTTACAGCAGGTTCATACCTGTGAAGGATCTATGAACAGCCTGGCGGAACAGGTAGGAATTCGTTTATTTTAGTGTCATCATTTCTACTTCCATTTCAGATTGTTGTTGTCGGTACATTTCTTGAATGTCAGACTGAAAATGTCAATCTATTCCACCCTGACTAACAAAAATATAAATAAAATGACCCCATTCTGTTCAATGTCAAGAGTTTCCATATACATCAGTGATGCATTCTTTATAATATATATTTTGTCTTTATTCTTTCCTCTATTATTTATTAAAATAATAAAGTGTAATAAAAAACATATGACACTGGAAGGCAGGACAGAGGAGGAGGTAAATGCATCAAAGTGTGGAAAGAGAGTGTGAAGGAGCAGGGGAGTATTTCTGGATAGCATAGAATGTCTAAGTATATATATACATGTATGTGTGTGTAGAGGTGTCATTTTGCGGTATCTGTGGTGCATGGAGGATTGATTGACAAGGAATTGCGGGGAGTTAAGGGAATAATGTACATAAAAGTTGGAAGTGAGTAGCGTGATGCCTTCGACAGGCTTTGGAAGAAGCCTGAGTGTTAGCGTTTTGGCCACAGGTATGTTAACTTTTTGGAACCACAAGTGACTCTGTTTGGATGACAGTTGTGAATGTTAATAGCTTATGCTAGTAAGCTGTATTAGCAAGAAAATGTATGAGTGTACTGCTGAGACTCATGTCTCAAAAAAAAAGTACAACCTCTGTCATAATAAAAAAGAAATCTGGTCCTCAACCAATTATTTTAAGACAAAAATCAAATGAACTGCAACATGTCACATTACATCATTTTATTATTTATTTAACAAAAACAAAGTCAAAACGCAAAAACTAAGCACATGCCTTGACTTTATCAGCTTCATTGCGGAGGAATTTTGTCCCACTCTGTCTACAACGTTACTTCAGTTCAGACATTTATTTCTGCACAGATCTCTTGAGGTCCCACCACAACATTTCAATCAGGCTGAAGACAGGACTTTGGTGGATTACAAGACATTGATTCTTTTCTCTTTCAGCAACTCGAAGCAGCAAACCAGGCATAGTTTCCTGCTGTGCTTAGGATCATTGTATGCCCCAGTTTGGGCCAAGCTTTAGCTGCTGGACAAATGTCCTCACATCTGACTTTAGACTACTCTGCTATACAGAGAAGTTCATGGTTGACACCGCAATGCTGTGTTTGTTTTTCTCTAACTGTGGTGCTGTGGACTGTGGTCTGTCAAATGGAAAATGTTCCAGAAATCTTGTAGATTATTTGGATTTAACTTTGTAAATCTAAGCCACACTGCCATGTTATTTTTAGAGAGAAGAGGCTTTCTCCTGGCATCCCTTTCAAACAAGTCGTGCTAGTTCAATCTTTTTCTAATGGTCAGCCTCAAGTGGTCATTAGAGGAACTGCAGTTAGGCACTTAAGCACTGGCCTCAGTTTTAACCCTGAAATTTGCTGCATGAAGTAACTATTACTGTGAAAATGGTTTTATCATTGTTGTGCTTCACAGTTTATTTTTTTTTTTAGTTGTACAATATGCTATTTTTTTTTTACCCTAGCTAATTTAGCTAATTAAATATAATTTATTCAGGAAGATATTTTTCACATGTTCAGAACAGATAAAACACAAACAGCACTTCTTAAACACTTTTCAAGGTACACATCTGTAATCTCAATAAACAAGTCAACCAAAGCTTCCAGGCAGGTTGTGAAAACAAATTGTATTTTTATTTCACTAGTTATGAGATCGCACAAAATTGCTTGAGTTAAGCCTCTCACACGGTCTTTCTGGTCATTCAGTTATCAAGATGTGACACAGAAGTTTTTTTTATGCTTCTTTGTTCCTTGCAGCTGAAGATATCCAGCCAGCGTCTCCCTCAGATCCAGGCTCAGGTTACCTCCTTGACAGCCAGGCTGGGGCCTTACAAGTACCTGCACAACCAGGGCCTGTACTCTGCTCTGTCTCTGCGCCTTCTGGGCCAGCAGCTCAGCCAGCTAGAGACAGATGTTGGTGTTGTCCACAGCCAGCTGAACAATGCACAGACAAAGAAGCTCTCCAAAGAGGTATTGTGAAACTGCAAGTGGCAACACAATGCATTAAAAAAACAAAAACAAATCTGTAATACAAGAAATATGCTACAATATATCAGTCACAAGCTAGAACAAGAAAAAATATGAAGAATGAGAAAAAATGTATTACATTCGATTAGTCATGATAAAATGAAAATAAGTAAGTCTGTTTAAAAATGAAATGTAATGGGTGTTCCCATGAATTAACCTTCTGACCGTGTGGCAGGTGGTTAAACTGCGGACACATGTGGACAGGTTAGAAACAGCTGACTTAGTTAACATGAAGGCTGTAAAGGAGAAACTGCGCTACCTAAAGAATAATGTGGAGTCCTGCAAATCAATCCCCAAAGACTTCAGAGGTATGTGTGTGCGTACACCAACTGTAAGCATACTGTGGTTAGCTATCGTCTCTAATAAAGGACAGAAAAAAATCACTTGTTGAATGTGTGTGAATGGCTGAATGAGGTTTGTAATAAGAAAGCACTGTGACTGCTCAAATACAGCAGTATATATAAATATCAGAAAAACCTGGATTCTATCTGAAGGCCACCAGATCGTGAGGCTGTGGCTCCAAAAGGTGTTCTACTTTATTTAACTTATTTAACCTCTGTTAACACTTTACTGTTTATGGGCTCAGTCACCAATTTTGAATCATATTGAATACAAACTTAACTGTTTTGTATATTGTGTTTAAATGTTGAATGAAACCACACACTCATCACCAGCTTGTCAACCACAGAGTTCCTACAAGTCATTTTGCAACCAGAAGACACCCCCTGCTGGTCATTAAAGAGAATGCAGGTTTAAAACTGATGATATTAAAAATATGTTTTTCAGTCTGACAGTTTTTCCAGTGTTTTTTGCAAATACATTGCAATGCTTGTGTAGAGGGAGAAGAAAAAAGTTTCCAAAGCATGTACCCAGCCTTTTGATAACAATCTGACACTGTGTGGAAATAAAAAATCCTAATAGAGTGATTCACCTCTTTATCTGTTTTACACATACTAAAAATGTATTGACATCCAAGCATTTGGTTTTCCAGTAAATAATTCAGTCTATATAGAGGATGTTTCTTTTTTTAAATTTCTGATGTCATCACTTGGCATTCCTTCTGATTTCTCTGTTTCCAGGCCAGGACAGAAACTGCCTTAAGGGCTTGATCACCAGCATCAGTGACCCTGTAACAACCAAGCTCAGTCCTTTTGGTAAGAGCTACATCTCTGGTTCATGGGGCAAACAAGCCCAGATGGAGAACGAGGACCAGAAATACAGCTACTGGGTTCAACCTCTGCTCAGCAGCCACATCTGGGGCAACACTGTGCGCCTTTACCAAACCTATGAAGACCTCATGGCCTCAACAAACCACAAAGACTTTACATTTGCCTCATCGTACAGCCATCCCAACGCCATTGAGGGTCCCAGTGCTGTGCTGTACGGTAAGGCTCTGTACTATAACTGCTACCGCTCTGCAGACGTTTGCCGGTACGACCTGGAGACCAACGAGGTCAAACGGGTGACTCTTCCAGGCACCGGTGTGGGTTTCAACAACAAGTTCCCCTATTGTTACTACGATTGCCGGCTCAATAGTGATATTGATGTAGAGGCAGATGAAACAGGACTGTGGGCTCTCTATGCCACTCTGGGTAACCATGGAAACCTTGTGATCAGCCGGTTAGTTTGGGATGGTGAGACCAAGACTCTCAACGTGACACAGACGTGGGAAACAAGGCTGTTCAAGAAGGCAGTGAGCAACGCCTTCATGGTGTGCGGTGTTATGTACGCGACTCGTTATGTTAATGAGTACCAGGAGGAGGTGTTCTACGCCTTCGACACAGCCACAGGCAAAGAAGACAACTCACTAGCAAAACGACTGGAGAAGGTAGCTAAAGGAGTGGCTAGTCTGAGCTACAATCCCACCAACAAGCAGATCTACATGTACAACGATGGATACTTGCTGGCCTACCAGGCCCACTTCTGATCTTCTGATCAAACAGTTAATGAAATATGATACAGCAACAAAAAAGCAATGATTTATGATGCAAATGCTAAAGTTATATCATATAGACTATTAAGATTGTTCTTCTAACATAATGTACTTTAGTAACACTGAATGGAAACATCAGCTGAGATCATAATAAAGTCTTTGGTAACAATAAACTTAGATTGATCTTTTGCTGGCCTTATTTCACACAAAAAAATGTTTTTGTTGTTATTTGTGACACAATCACATATATATTGATTTTACTTGACAGCTTGCGTCGTTTGAATAGTGAGTTTTGCTTTCTTCTTTGATCATTAACAACAAACTTCAAAAAAAGCTTGGTTCCAGCAACAACTTAAAGGGTGATAAACAGATCAAAGTCTTGTTCGTCTGCATAATGCTTTGTTCACTCTCTGTTATTATTCTCTGTGTCTGTGTTCCTCAAGCTTCGGTCCTCGAACAGATTCCTGGGATTTTGAGGGTTCTGCACATTATCTTAGTTGTTCCTAGGAGTGCACTCTGGACAGAGACCTACAGTGCTGTAGAGCCATTCTTCTAGTTTAAGAGTTACAGCTCATAATGTTCCTACTACCAATGGGACCATTTTGGACTTTACCTTTCACATCTGTTCCTGTTGTTCCTTCAGCCTCTCGTAATTCTCATTTTTCCCATGCTCCTTTTTTTCTCTCATGTTGTTGTCCTGTGGGATTGCTATATACACCTCAACTGTTGTTTTCTGCTTCTTTTCAACTACCACTATGTATGATTGGAGATGGCAAACGGGCAGATGTCTCATGTATGTGCTCTTCAAAACCTTAAGTTGTGTAGACAGTCAGTAGAAAATTGGCATAAATGATCTGAATCAAGGTGCAGTATAAAACAAACAAAAAAAAGCAACCTTATTTAGACCTGAGACTCGTGAAAAGATAGACTTGATAATGATAATGATAATATGGAGCTTTAGGTAAAGATGATAGGGCTCCTTCATTTATAAGATCATAATATTTGAATAAGAAATTTGGTCATTCCTCTGAAATAAGCACAATTTTTAGAACATTTAGAACAGGCTGACATCCTCTGGTAGGCCCTGTGATCACTGCCCTGCACCATGGTCCACCAGAGGGGCCCTGCATGTTCACCCTGAGCACATATAACAAATGTGAAAAGGTCTGGAGAAGCCGTGGAGAATGTTATGCTGCCTGTAACATTGTTCAGCATGACCGGTTTGGTGGTGGGTCAACTATGGTCCGGTAGGCATATTTATAGAGAGTTTTCAAGACCACTATAGGCTAGGCACTATTTTCATGCCATACCATTAGGACCGACTCTCAGACCCTTCGCTGGTGCACTGGATGCTGTTTTCCTTTCCCCTTATAGCGTCTTCCTTTCATTTTTAAGAAATGCACATAAGGCCTCTGTGCTCTTACTGCTATACTATTTCTGCTGTGGAAACACGATTGTCAGGTGACATTTGCACAAGTGTCATTGTTCCTAAGAAGCCACCTGTAGATGGTGACATTATGCTGGGATTCCATGAACACACTCACATAACAAACTCACACCCTCCCATGTGACTCCTTGACCCCCTGGCACCCTTAGCATCATCCTTTTGTTTCTTAACATCGTCTTATTGACCTCGTCATCCCAGTTTTATAATACTTAATCGTTTTTTTGTTTTGTTTTGTGAGGGTGGGTGAGTGCTAGTGTCACTAGTGATGACACAGACCTTAGAGGATAAGAAAATGTACTTACCAAAAAAACTTCATGTGTCCATTTCATAAGTTCAAGCCACACTTCAACAGAACATTCATATAGTAGTCATCTAGTATTCACAGGTCATAGTTGCTACTTTTGTGCCTCACTTATTGTTTCTCCTTTTTATATTAGACATAGGAAAGGGTTATGGTGCTGCAGCAACTCCGAATGTAGTCATGGGAAAGAGAGAGTAAATTGTAACGGTCTTTTGCATATGATGGTTTGTTGAGCTTTATGTCCAGATTTCGCTCTTTTGTACCATCTGGTGGTGAACTATGGAGGGTACAGTTCTTTGCAGTTTGGGTCTCCACCCAGTGACCTTTTTGCTAGCGCACATAGTAGCTGTGTCCCAAAACGTTGGCTGCATCCTTCGGAGGCCGCATTTGAAGGCCGATTACGTCACAGCCAGGCGTCGAAGGCTGTCCCAATTCGTCGACTCCTTCAAATGCGGCCGACAAATGCGTCCTTCATTTCCCCAAATTTGAAGGATGGGTTGGGTGTGTCCTTCGTGGCCCACCATATCCCAGAAATCATAGCGCGGCCCAGCCAAATTTCTGTTGCCAACAATGGCGGCCGCTACTGAGTTTTAAAAGTAGTCTTATTAATCTTTCTGGGTCACAAAATAAACTTTTAGCATATGTTCAGGTGAGAAAGTAGCTGTGTAAATTACAAATATCTGCTTAGTTTATCAAGACATCGCATATTTGCAAAAGTGTGCCGACGTTTTCGGAGACGTCTGTTTCATTTCACAGTCTCGCACTTCCGGCCTTCTCGGTCTTCGAAGGACCTGGCCCACGTAGACTGCGAAGGCCGGGTCCTCTGAAGGATGCAGCCGACCTTTTGGGACACAGCTAGTGTCTGGACGCTGCAGCTCTCGGTTAGCTCCACATATGAATAAAGTAATGTTCAGAGTTAGATAAAGACAAGAAATAAGTGAGAAAAAAGATAGAAAAGAATATATTAAGGCCATAAAAGGCTAGTTACCCCCTCCTGGATGCCAACTCACGAGGTTTGTGTATTTGAAATGTTTGTTTCTGTGATTAATGACTTTTGATTGATTGAAACAAAGCACAAGAATGCATTCTGATGTGATGTTTTTTTTAATTGTTTCGAACGTGAGCAGTTCTCACGGGTTGTCAAGACCAGAATAAACCCTGTTTAATAACTCTACATGGTGCTTACGTCAATCCTTGCGGTAGCTACATAAACCCTATTGCAATTCCAGGGTTTCGTATGTCAGAAAATAATAATAACAAAACCATCTGCTCCTTACCGGGAAATAATTTAAATACAACATCAGATGAACAACAACACATGACATATAATTTATTTAAGAAAAACTAAGCCAGATGTAGAAGCAGTGTGTAAAAAGATATAAAGCCCATAATTTTATAATCTGTAGAACCATCTTGCAATAACTTGCAGTAATCTTTCTGTATGACTTTACTGGTCTCTGAAATCATTATGGAGGAATTTTGTCTCCTTTACAACATTGCTTTGGTTCATTAAGCTATGGAGGTTTTTATGATGCACAGCTCTCACGGGATCTCAGCTGGGTTGAGAGCTGGACTGACTGTGCCATTGCAACACCCTGATTTTTTCTTTGCTTTTTTAATAATTCAGTTGTAGATTTGCTGCTGTGTGGCATCATTTTCCCATTGAATGACCCCATTTGGGCACCAGCTGTCAGACAATTGGATTCACTATTAACTCCAGAATACTTTGGTGTACAGAGGAGTTTACGGTTGATGCAAAGACTGCAACTTCTTTGCAAGAGCTCTTCCACTTTCAGTGGTCTGCACTTAAATTGTGAGCTTTAAAATGTGGAAGATTTTCTATGATGCTTGAAGGAGAATTTAAAATGTTGCACAAATTAAATTTAACTGTAAATGCATCGGAGAAAGCTTCGCAGATATCTCCTGTAGAATCAGCCACCTAAATGTGATCATGGCTCAAGAGTTGGCAGTTTGTCTTGTAATTGGAAGGTTGCTGGTTCGAGCCCCAGCTCTGACAGTCTCGGTCATTGTGTCCTAGGGCTAGACATTTCACCTGTTGCCTACTGGTGGTGGTCAGAGGGCCCGGTGGCGCCAGTTTCCTGCAGCCTCGCCTCTGTCAGTGCGTCCCAGGGCAGCTGTGGCTACAAAGTAGCTTGCCATCACCTGTGTGTGAATGTGTGTGTGAATGGGTGGATGACTGTGTGTAGTGTAAAGCGCTATACAAATACAGGCCATTTACCTAAATGGCAAATATCACAAGGAGGAAGTAGGGAGGTTTTAATGTTTATTTCATTTATGTGAAAATTGGCTTTAAGCATCAACATAACAATTTACCCAAACAACACCTTGTAGGAAACCATGTTGGAGTCACAGTAAGCATGCAGCATCTGGTCCACAGGGCTGTAATTTAGGCTTTGAATGTTGGTAGACATCTTGTTCATGAAGATGCCAATGTTGAACTTCTCCTGTCCCGTCACGGTGTTGAATGAGTAAAAGATCTCCTCGACCTCCTTGTTAATGTAACGTGTTGCATAGAGAACGCCACACGCCATGAAGGTGTTGGTCACTGCCCGCTTGTAGATTGAAGTGCGCCAGGTCTTTCCAAGCACCGGTGTTTCACCCTCCTCTAGCTTGGAGAGAACCAAATTGCCAAAGTCCTGAGTGGTGGTGTAGACCACCCAGACACCAGACTCATCTGTTGCCAGGTCCAGGTCAGTGTATGGGTAGCATTCCTCAAGATGGCAGAAGTTACCTTTTGAGTTGTACCTGGTTAACAGAGGATAGCAGTGAAAGTTTCTGTCATAGTTATTCAGCATTTCATCCAGTAATGAGGTCCAAGACAAACCTGGTGCCTTTTGGTAGTTGTAAGGTTGTGACACTTTTAGTGGTGAGATTGAATCGACAAACATAATCTTGGTTGTAACAGTTGTAGTACAAAGCCCCTCCATACAGAACATTATTTGGACCCTGGATGGTGTTGGTAGTTGGGTTTGAGGAGTGGATCTGGACGTTACCTGAAAAAGAAGAAGACAAACGATATGGAAGAATAAATGTGAGAAAATAGTTTAACAATTTCTAGCATGTAAAAAAATGTGTCATTAATAAAAAAGAACTGCAAAAAATTGTTCATAAGGACTTTCTAAATGTAGGTCTCAGAAGGAACCAAGGCAGAGCTGACTATGCACGTGTGCAGGACCAGCACTCATTGGTGAAAAAGAAAGATACTATCCTGCGCCAACAAGTACAGTAGTTGCTAGTCCACCAAATGCTTATCAGTCTCTCTCAGTCTTCATTTTCAAATTAAAGTGCACATTAATCTTTGTAAAGATCTGCACAACTGTTGAGCTGAATGCCTCAAATAGTTAGGTATTGTGGATATGCCGAATAAACTTTATATTCTCTATGCTTTCCTTCAAGTTTTACCACAAAATCTGGTAAACCTGCAGGGTGAATGATTTTTTTACATAAAATCAACAAACCACTTCAAAGTGATTGCAATAAAACCCAAAATGCTTTGTTACATAAATTGTACCTCTGACAATTAACCACAAGAAGAGAACAGTTCCTTACCTGGGACGCTCACTCCAATGATGAGAGAACTCAGACTGCTGTAAAGACGAACATAGTGGGCATATATATTACTGGAAGTCAACATGACCAGCCAGTACCAGCTTTCTTTGCCTTCCTCTGGTCTGGGATCACGACCCCAGGCTCCGTAAGCGTACGAGCCAGGATATTCTCCTGCTGTGTAGACCCTTGGTCCAGTGACATTAAGAAGCCGGCTGCGTGGACAGGTACCTGAGGGGAGAAGTGTGTAACAGTTGTTCTTTCTGCTGCTACTTTTATGGATGCAGTGCATAGTACAACCAGCTGTCAGACAAATGGCCTCCTACTTGTCTCTAGAATACTTTGTATACCGAGGCAACCCGATATCACAACGAAGCATGGAGTAGACACGCCGGTTCATTTCATGCTTTGCCTCTCCAAAATGTGAAATGTACACACATGCAGAAGTTGCAATAAGCTGCAGTAACAGTAGAGGGAGATATTTATTTTCAAGCCAACATCAAGATAATCACTGGAAAAGGTTTAAACAGACATTATTAACACATTTACATGTATAATAGATTCTGACAAGTAAGGATCCTGGAAAGTACTTAATACGTTTTTGGTAAATAAGGCAAATGTTGACCAAATGCCAATAATACTTCACATTATACAATAATGGCCTTCAAATAGTTTGGTAATGCCTTCATAACTCGTCTTTGTTTGATGGTTTTTAGTTTCATTGTATTGAGCTCAGTTTAGTTCATGTTTGGTCTTCTGTAAAACGGTTTATTAACCCCTTCAGGGCCTCAGTAGCAGCCATCCAACCCCCAACCCCACCTGGTTGTTAGACTCACCCTGTGGGGGCTCGGTTGGCGTGACGGTAGTGTTAATTTTTTTGTTGCACTTGAATAGATCTGCCTTCAGAGCAGAGTTGACTTGCTGTCCCTTTATCACCTGCATGGTGTCAAACCTCTCCAGCTCTTGCATCTCTGCTTTCAGGTTATCCAGCTTGGAGACAGCAGATGTTAAAAGATCAAGCGAAATAGAAAAATGAATACAACACACTTATCAATATCAAATACTTTTCAAAATGCTCTTTTGACCTAATTTCAAGACTTTTTGTTTCCATAACATAACATAACATAACCTAACATAACTGTGATGATGATTTTACAAGACAGTGTAAAAACAATAGTAAATATGCTCTTTAGAGTGATGTCAGTGTTTTGCAGCATGTGGTTGTGAATCTACCTGTTCAGTGGCGTTAGCAGTGAGGATCTGGTGTTGCTGGGTGGTGCTGTTGAGCTTGTCAATCAGCTGCTTGATCTCAGTCATTTCATTCTCTATAACATACAAGCTGAGAACTCCATACAGCTCTCCGTCATCCAACTTGAGGGGGTAGGGACAAATAAGTAAATACTTCAGCCTACTCCTTTTCAAACAAATAATGGAATGATATTTTGTAATGATTGTGAAGGCACATGTTTGAAATGTTTGAAATAAAAATGAACTGAACTGAACTGAACTCTCCGTCATCCTCCTCCTCCTCCTCCAGGATCAGCACATCTTTGTTCAGCTGGGAAAGACGACGCTCCAACCCCAGCAGCAGACTCTCCAGCTCCACAGTCTGCAGAGGCAGCAGTGATTAACCAGGAATGGAGACACACAGCATGAGAGCTTTAAAAGACTAGTTACCTTCCGTGGGGTGATGTTGCTGTTGCAGTTTGATACGTTGGTTTCAACTATCCTGAGTTTTTCATGAGGGAATGCCTTCTCTGAGTTATTCAGCTCGCATGCACACTTTTCTCGTGGAGGAGCCTGAAATTTAAATGTATTTTTAAGTGAAATAAGCAGCAGCATTTAGTGGTATTTGGTATTTGTCACTTCATTCAAAATGGATATTTTATCATTTAAAGGAAGTCTTCAGTATTTCTTACCTGATGGGTGAATGTGAGCAGAGCCCACAGTGAAATGATCACGTACAGCTTCATGGTGAATCACAGAGAGCAGAGCTGAACAAAACCATCTGTAAACTGCTGCAGCAGCTTGTGAACATTCCCGCTAACCTCCGTATGTGAGGAAGTGGATGTGGGTGTGTTTGTATTTCATGCATCATGCATCTCAGTGACATTTGTCACTGTTTTTCATGACATTTTTTGTTAATTACAAAAACTTTTTGAAGTTGTTTTCCCCTTTTCACTGCTGTTCAGCACAGGACATTTAATCATCTACGAATTTAATCAATATGGATTCTCAGAGCCAATGGCAGTAATGACTTACGAAACACAACACTGCATTCTTCAAGATATGATTTTTCTGTGTTTACTGACATGCACATATTTTAGCAAACCCACTGCATCAACAAGTTTTTGTCCTTATGAAACGCTCTGAACAGAAAGCCACTTAAGACACAGTGGTAAGACACACTTGAAGCACAGGCTCCAGCCATCCATTCCAGCCCTAACCCTAACCTTAACCATACACATAGTGTTTTCCAAAGTGATTCAGGATCTGAAAGTGAACAGATTTGAGCTTCATGTCACACATAAAACACATTTATAGATTCAACCTGCTCTCATGCCGACGACTATGACAAATTGTGGTATGTTACGTGTTGAGATGAGAACGTGTTGAATAATATTACGAACTGCAGGCAGGTCAGTTTAACACCAGGACTTTTTCACAATATGCTGTAGACAATTTATGATGTAACATATGTGATTTGGACCTTCCCTAAAAAATGTATCAAAGGAAGCTGTCATGAATTTACTAAAGAAATTAAAAATGTGTTCATACCACAGTTTTGTTCTGTGGAGTATGATAAAGACAGCTCTCAGGTGCTAGACACAGCTCCCGACTTCTCTGACAAAAACTAGAGACCACAAAGACAACAGGTGGAAAACCACAATGAAATGAATCAAACAAGAGTGGACAAAGAACATGAATCCAGATTCCAAGATGGGTATTTCACGGCCATTTGAAATTGTCACTTATACAAGACTGAGGTCTCCAACTGGAAGCAGTCCATCTATTTTTTGCCACCATATTAAAGACATCAGATAAACACAAGGTTAAGCAAACATAGCAACAGTAATGTTAGGCAGTGGATGTCAAGAACCAAGTACAGTCTATCTGACAACACAAAGATAATTGTCTGTTTTGATACAGACATCTCTTAAACCTTTATTTATTGAATAAACACCAGAGATAAAGTTTTGTGTACAGGCAGCAGTCTAAACCTGTTGTAATAACACTCTGTTAACACTATTACAGTCTGCTAGTCAATAAGCATTCATAACTCAGTGCTGTGGCTGGATGATGCAATAAGACCCTGCATAAACGCAGACGGTGACTAATATGTACCCTTCTGCATGTAAATTCTGCATTTACATGCAGAATTTTTGTTGTAGATCCTGTAACAGTGAAGTTTTAGGAACAGAAAGTGCCCACTTTGCACTCAGACTGCAATAATAATTTTTTATTTTTATATTGTGGTTTGTGTTATGCATGCAATGTCTTAGCAATGGTTGAATTTATTGTGTTTAAGCTCTTTAACTGCTTTACATACACCAAGTTTCCGGTAATACCTTTAGCACAGAGTTTGATTATGTTTTAAAGTATTGCAAACACATTTTTAGAAATTAAAAGGTTTCTTTTAGATTTTCAAATGAAGTCTGAGTTGGTCACTGATATACTTTAGTGGAATATAAGCACTAAAAGAAAAGAATGGGCTTAAACTTAGTTATGCTTAGACTTGATAATCAATATGCTTTGTTCATATTTTCATTTTGAATTGGAAATGTTAAACTTGATTAATTTGCTGTACAGATGTGCATTAGAAGATTTAATTTGTGTTCTGGTTCAAAAGTAGTTCACTTAGGTCTTGGCAATTAGAGGACAACACAAATGGTCATTTAAACTAACATCTACTGCACAGCTCATAACATGTTTTCCAAAGAAGTGCTCTTTTCTTAGGCCTTGGGGCCATTGTTGTGGTCAGCGCCAAACATGATTTAGACTTTAGAGGGTAAAGGATCAGTTATTCATTTTGTAACAGCTGTAACAAAATAAGTAGTTTAAAGCAGGGGTCTCGGACTTCACAACTCAGATTTTAGATGTGTCCTTGATCCAACAAAGCTGATTTAAATGGCTAAATTACCTCCTCAGCATGTCTTGAAGTTCTCCAGAGGCCTGGTAATGAACTATTTCAGGTGTGTTGATCCACGGTGAGATCTACAACCTGCAGGACACCGGCCCTCAAAGCCTGGGGTTACGAGACCCCTGGTTTAAATCAAATACAGCTTAGATAAATTTGGCAATATTGCATTTCAGCAAATGGTTTAATGTAATTCATTAGAATGTTAGGGGGCAAAAACACAAAAGTATTTGTCACCTCAAACACAAAAATATTGACTCTCATTAGAATTTTTTTTTTACTTTTATATAAAGTCAGTTAAAGATGTCAATAAAAAATCTCTTAAGCCAGTAAAAGATAAAAACAAAAAAATTAGCAAACTAACTAATAAAATTAGCAAATTATTAAACACTGACCATTACTATGAAAATTAACCTTAAAAGTTACCCCATATATGAAGGTTTTTCAGCCCTTTTTTCTGACCTTCAGAAATATTTATTTTACTGGTGCAGTTATTTGAATCGAATCTTTTATGAATTTACTCAAAAATCACTTTATAGTAAACCATGTTGGAGTCAGAGTAGACATGTAGTGTCTGGTCCACAGGGCTGTAGTTCAGGGCTTGAATGTTGGGAGAAATCTTGCTGATGAAGATGCCTAGGTTGAACCGCTCCTTCCCCGTCACGGTATTGAATGAGTAAAAGATCTCCTCGAGCTCTTGGTTGACGTAACGTGTGGCGTAGAGAACACCGCAGGCCATGAAGGTGTTGGTCACTGCCTGCTTGTACACTGACGTTTGCCAGGTCTTTCCAAGTGCAGGTGGTTCACCCTCCTCCACCTTGGACAGGATCATGTTGCCAAAGTCCAGGGAGGTGGTGAAGACCACCCAGACACCAGATTCATCTGTTGCAAGATCCAGATCAGTGTATGGGTAACACTCCTCAAGGTGGCAGAAGTTAGCCTTTGAGTTATATCTGGTTAACAGAGGACAACAGTGAATGTTTTACACTTAAAAAGCAACTCTTATTCATAAATGAATGTTTCCATCATAGTTATGTCTCATATTCATGAGCTCAAAAAAAAGTTGTGGAAAAAAACCTAGTGCCTTGGTGTAGTTCTAAGGTAGTAACGTGTTTGGTGGTGAGCTTGAAATGACAAACAGCATCTCGGTTGTAACAGTTGTAATACAAAGCCCCTCCATACAGAACATTATTTGGACCCTGGATGGTGTTGGTAGTTGGGTTAGAGGTGTGGATATAGACATTTCCTGGCAGAAAAAGAAGTGAAAGGAGAAGAAGCAGTGTGATGGGGAAACTCAAATTTAAGTATCATTGGTTGTGTTTTTAGAGAACGAATAAGCAATTTAGATCTACACAGTATGACACATTAAAATATGCACAGTTAGTAAAGCATCAATACATAACATTCTTTAATAGAACTTTATCAGGTAATGACTTATATTATTCTCTTATGAGAACTATTTACTAGAATATCTCCTAGGAAGTCTTCCAGTGCAGGTGAAGTTATTTCTTTCTTGCAAACATTTTACAATTTATTTCAAAGAATATTCACAGTTTATTTAAACGTAATATTTGCTAGAATCTGCACCCGATGCTACTTTAGTCAGTTTTTTTTTGTTGTTGTTGTTGTAAAATTTCAGTGCATGTTAACTTTCTAATGATCTGTATCACCGGACTTCAACATTTGTGAAGCTCTGCAGTCACTGTCATTCTCATTTATTTTCAGTAACACAAGTTAAAGGAAAACAGGTCTTCATTGTCTTTAAAAAATCTCAAAGGAATTCGATCCTGTCATCGGCCACTTCAAAGGGACGACTGGCACGTTTGACACTACACAGCAGTTCCTTACCTGGGGCACTCACCCCCCTAATGAGAGAGTTCAGGCTGGAGTAAAAACGAATGTAGTTGGAGTATCTGTTGTTGGAAGTCATCATCACCAACCAATACCAGTTTTCTTTCCCTTTCTCTGGTTTGGGATCACAGCCCCAGGCTCCATAAGAATACAAGCCAGGATACTCTCCTTCTGTGTAGAACACTGGCCCGGTAACACTAACAAGCCGGCTGCGAGGACAAGTACCTGAAGGAAAATTAAAGTGTGTATTAACTGTGAGCCATACTAGTCCTATAGAGGTTTCAACCTCTTAACAATCGCAAGTGAGGCATAACTCACCCTGTGGAAGCTGTGGAAGCTGGGTGAGTGCCTTCACTTCCTTTTTGCAACTGTCCAGGTCTGTCCTCAGAACCTCGATGGTTTGTCGTCCCTTTATCACCTGCATGGTGTCGAACTTCTCCAGCGCTTTCATTTCTGTTTTCATGATCTCCAGCTGAGAGAAAGAAGACATTCAAATGTGGAGCCAAACAGAGAAAAATGTATTTCTTAACATGGCTTGATACTCCACAAATCAACAAAAGGGCACTCAAAACAATGAATATACAGAATATGTTTAACAGAATTAAATGTCACTGTTCTGTTAACACCATCTATAATATAGGATAGTGAAAACACAATAGTAGATGTACACTTCAGGGTGATGTCAGCGTTTTGCAGCATGTGGTTGTGAATGTACCTGGCGAGTGGCGCTAGCAGTGAGGATCTGGTGTTCCTGGGTGGTGCTGTTGAGCTTGTCAATCAGCTGCTTGATCTCATTCATTTCATTCTCTATAAGATACAGGCTGAGAATGCCATACAGCCCTCTGTCATCCTCTTTTTCCAGGATCAGCACATCTTTGCTCAGCTGGGTAAGACGTTGCTCCAACCCCTGCAGTAGACTCTTCAGCTCCACAGACTGCAGAGACAGCAGTGGTTAAACAAACAAACAGTATGACACTATGAGTCGCAGGGTAACTTACCTTCTGTGGGATGATGTTGCTTTTGCAGTCTGATGTACTGCTTTCAACTTTTCTGAGTTTTTCATGGGGGAATATTCTCTCTGAGTTATTCAGCTCGCATGTACACTCTGTATGCTCCTGAAAATGTAAGGGTGGTGTATTATGAATTGTACTAAAGTTTTAAAAAGATTTCTATATAACCTGAGGCTTCAGTGTTTCTTACCTGCTTGGTGACGGTGAGCAGAGCACACAGTGGAATGATCACATACAGCCTCATGTTGGACCAGAGAGAAAATTTTGTGTCTGACTGAAGCAGCAACATCAAACTTGTGAGGAATCGTGCGAACATCTAGAGAAGAAATAAAAAATGTTGACAATCACAGACACAGAACGAAAGCGAGAGAAAGCACGACACAAAGAGAGAAAGAGAACAACTTAAACAAGAAACAATAGCCACAAAGAGGAAAAAAGAAAAACACACTGTTACTACAGATACTGCAACACAGTGGAATAAAAGCAACAATAAAAAAATGCAGAAAACTATTACACCTTAACTGAATAAGCACATTCCTGT
The DNA here is from genome assembly GCF_041146795.1 of Maylandia zebra. Classification (NCBI taxonomy): domain Eukaryota; kingdom Metazoa; phylum Chordata; class Actinopteri; order Cichliformes; family Cichlidae; genus Maylandia; species Maylandia zebra. Next base: position 65,044,447 of record NC_135173.1, on the reverse strand, counting down.
GCATCTGATAATAAAACTTGGAATACGTGGAATATACAAAGATAATCCAAACAACTGATTCATGCACCTTTTTTTGAGGATTTTAAGGACATTTCATATGCAGCTTCTCTCAATGGAAGATGTAGTAACAGGTTTCAGGAACAGGAAGTGAAAATTCTACATGAGTGCAAAAAATACCACAGAAAGAAAAATCATGTCATGTCCAATTATACCATTCACAATTAATTTTTAACTCTAGAGGTTGCTATCCATGCTATGTTTTTGTGCCTGTTAAGTGTTCAAATTGTGCAGTTGTTATCGTTACTCGTGCTACACAACTGGAATTGGTGATATCCTGTACGCTTGCTCAGTTCAGTTTAATTTAACTGATTTGAATTGTAATGTATTTTTATGGGTTGATTAACTCACCACCCAATAACATTTAGGATGTGAGGAAAACAATTTGTATAGTTTTGAAAAAATGTATCATGTTTTTCCTTTTTTATATATGAAATATCGATAAACATATCTGGTAAACGTTTGAGGTCTCCATTCTCATATGTTGTCTTTTATAATTATTGACAAAAACCAGCAAACAGAAATGAGTCAACTGGAGAAAAACTGAAAGATTTTAAAGCAACACATTCTCTTCCCAAAACGTAACATACCGACGCTATCGCCGTGTCTCAATTCCTAGGCTGCATCCTGCTGCATTTGTAGACCGATTAAGGCACAGCCAGGGGACAAAGGCTGTCCCAATTCGAAGGATACTACAAATGCGGCCGACAGATGTGTCCTTCATTTCGGGTGTATCCTTCGTGGCCCAACCTATCCCAGAACTCATAGTGCGGCCCCGCCAATTCCAGTTTCCAACAATCGTGGCAGCTCCTTAGTTTTAATATTACTCTTATTACTACTTTCTGCGTGACAAAATAAACCTTTAAGATCTTTTCAGACAAGAATGTAGCAGTGTACTGAAAATATAGTAAAACACAATTTACTTGTTTTTTAAATATATTTTTTGTACATATGCATATTTCAATTGTAAAAATACATTCAGAAATGTATCATAATTTCCCAAATATTTGTCTGTTATGTGAGAGAATGATCTGTTAAATTCAAATGTAATACTATGGAAAAATATATAAAATGATTGAAAATTAATGAGAATAATCAATAATTAAAAGAGTAATTTCAATAATTCAGAGGTAACAAGTGAAAATATAATTAATAGGAATAAAAACTAAAAAAAACATATAAAACATTGCACGGCCACGCTGTGCTAATTATATATTTTAAAAAATAAATGTAGAGTAGTGATGGTAAATTTGATTCTTTTTACTGAATCTGTCAGGATGCCTGGGTCGTTGACCCAGGGTTTTTGAGTTTATTATATTATTTATACTTTCTAGTCTTTGGTTTCTTTGAGTTCCGTCTTATGGTTTATGTCTCTGTCTTCTTTAGTTGCTCTGTCTCCCCTATCACCTGCATCCCCTTGTCTAGTTTGCGTCTCTGTGTATCCTTAGTTCCTATATCCCCGTGTTCAGTCAGTGTTTGTGTCTGCCCTGGTCCCACGTCTCTGTTCCCTCTGTAGTGCCTGCATGTGAGTCTGTGTTATGTGTTTCCTGTTTTACTTTGAAGGTCTCTGTCTTATCTCAGTGTGTTCAGTTTACGCTTCCTTTTGTCTCGTCAGTTCTGATTTGCCCCAGCTGTGTTTCCCTCCTGTTATTCATTCCCTGATTGCTCCCTCTTTGTATTTAAGCCCTGTGTTTCTCTGTGTCCGTGTCGCGATCTACCGTTTATTTTGCTGTGTGTTTTGCCCATCCACCGGTGTTAGTTTATTTTGAGTTTTTTTCTAGTTATGTGATGTTTGTGTTCAGCATTAAAGCTGTTTTGGTTTAAGTTCTGTCTCCGGAGTCTGCACCTTGGGTCCTATCCCTGTCCGCACACAGCCGTAACCTAACAGAAGATCGTGACCAGAACATGGACCCAGCAGACTCCGTGTGGTATCGGCGACCCGCAGTTTCTGCCTTCCTCAAGGAGAGCGTGAGGCAGGAGGCTAGGCATGCCCAGGAGCTCCAGTCACCCTTCTATGGGTCACGTTTGGGTTTGGGAGGGCCCCGCAGCCTCCAAACTGCCATGGCTACGGCCGAGCCAGCGTCTATGCCTCGGGCGATCAGGTTGAGCACGTGCTCAATCTCTCCAGTCGCTATACCTCCGCCTTCACCCCTGGATTACCAGTCCGACAAGAGGGTTAAGCGGCGGAGGAAGAGAGGTTATGTGACACCGGACATTAGACTCACTCCACTGCAGTCCTTCGCTCTGTTTTTGGGACTGCAGCGTTCTGAGCTTCATAAACTCTCTGATTCCTCATCGCAGCCCGGTCCGTTGGAGGATTTACAGCCCAGTTTGCCACCCCCCACTTCCCGGAGGAGGCGACGCTCACACCGTCACCACTCTTTTTCTGCAGAGCAACTCCCGGTGGTGAGTTATGATTGCTTTCGTTCCTCTGAGCTGGAAAAAAACAATCATATGAACACTGCTAAGACTGAGACTATTAAGACTGTTAGACGTGGTGGTGGTAGGAAGTTAAAAAACATTTTAGAGGAGTCTGTGTTTACTGAGCCTGCTCCTTCGCACCATTGTGTTCCTGCTCCCAGGGCAGCTCGGGCCTAGCATCCCCCTGCACCTGTTTCAGTGTTTCAGGTGAGGGAGGCTGAGGTCCAGCTGGTCCCTGCTCTGGTGTCTAGGCTGGCTGAGCCTCTGCCTGTCGCTGCACCCGTACCAGCTCCTCGGGTGGGGACAGCAGCTGCCCAGCCGTTGACGGTGCCTGTCCTGGCTCCCAGGGTGAGGATGACCGGGAACCAGTTAGCTCCGGCACCCGTACCTTCTCCTCGGGTGGGAGTGGCTGGTGTTCAGCAGGTACCCGCACCTGTTTCTGACCTCGCTGGAGGCTCAGGTGAGCCCGTCCAGCAGTTTTCTTCAGGTTCTGGAGGCTCAGGGGAACTAGCTCAGCTTACTGCTAATCCACCGCCTTACCCACCATTACTACCATCTTTACAACAGTCGATACATATTAAACTTCTCTCCATAGCTCAGACATTAGCTCACCTATCGGCTCAGTCACCTGCTCAGTTACCGCCTCAGTTGTTTGCTCAGCCACCTGTCTCTGCTGGAGGGTCCGAGGAACCGCTTCAGCCGTCTCTTCCTGCTGGAGGATCCGAGGGGCCCGTTCAGCTTCCTGTCTCCGCTGGAGGGTCCGAGGGGCCCGTTCAGCTTCCTGTCTCCGCTGGAGGGTCCGAGGGGCCCGTTCAGCCACCTGTCTCCGCTGGAGGGTCCGAGGAACTGCTTCAGCCGTCTCTTCCTGCTGGAAGATCCAAGGGGCCAGTTCAGCCTCCTGTCTCTGCTGGAGGATCCGAGGGGCCCGTTCAGCCACCTGTCTCCGCTGGAGGGTCCGAGGAACCGCTTCAGCTGTTTCTTCCTGCTGGAGGGTCCGAGGGGCCCGTTCAGCCACCCGTCTCCGCTGGAGGGTCCGAGGGGCCCGTTCAGCCACCCGTCTCCGCTGGAGGGTCCGAGAGGCCCGTTCAGCCACTTGCCTCGTCAGCTGGGGGTTTGGGAGGACCCAGTCAGCACGTCCCAGTGTCTGCTGATGGTTCTGGCGAGGCCGTTCAGCCACCACCGGCCTCCGAGTCTGCAGCTCCGTCTGGTCCGGCCCCAGCCTCTGCAGCTCCGCCTGGTCCGGCCTCCGAGTGTTCAGCTTCGTCTGCGCCTGGGGTCCCCATGCCGTCTGGTCCTGCTCGTCCTGCACGTCCTGTCCAGCCTGCTCGTCCTGCACGTCGTTGCCATCATGGCCGGCTCCTTGACCTACGCCGCCGTCATGGACGGCCCCCTGAACTACGCCGCCGTCATGGACGGCCCCCTGAACTACGCCGCCGTCATGGACGGCCCCCTGAACTACGTCGCCACCAGTGCCACCCGCCCAGCCGGCCTCCTGATCTGCTCCGTCGCCGCCGGTGCCTCCCGCCCGGCCGGCCTCCTGATCTGCTCCGTCGCCGCCGGTGCCTCCCGTCTGGCCGGCCTCCTGACCTGTTTTCTGGGCTCTTGGACCATCAGCCTCCGGGCCGCCCCCCTGACCTGCCCGGGTTTGGACTGTTGTGCCGTCAGCCTCCAGGCCGGCCCCCTGAACTTTTTCGAGACTGTTGCCTGGGCCTCTGCGCCTTTCATGGGCTCTTTTGTTTGTTTGCTTTTGGACTATGCCTGGGCCTTTGTGCTGTTGTTTTGGACATTGTTCCTGTGTTTTGTTCTGTTGCTTTCCGAGCTCCATTGTTTGTTCTTTTTTTGTTTCTGGCTCCTTGTTTGGTTTTGTTTCGAGCCCTCCATCCTGTTTCCACTGCCGCCCACCCTGGTTGGGTTGTTTATGTTTTTTTTGTTTTGGTGTTTTGGTTTGGGCTGTCTGGAAGCCAGCCCTTAAGGGTGGGGTACTGTCAGGATGCCTGGGTCGTTGACCCAGGGTTTTTGAGTTTATTATATTATTTATACTTTCTAGTCTTTGGTTTCTTTGAGTTCTGTCTTATGGTTTATGTCTCTGTCTTCTTTAGTTGCTCTGTCTCCCCTATCACCTGCATCCCCTTGTCTAGTTTGCGTCTCTGTGTATCCTTAGTTCCTATATCCCCGTGTTCAGTCAGTGTTTGTGTCTGCCCTGGTCCCACGTCTCTGTTCCCTCTGTAGTGCCTGCATGTGAGTCTGTGTTATGTGTTTCCTGTTTTACTTTGACGGTCTCTGTCTTATCTCAGTGTGTTCAGTTTACGCTTCCTTTTGTCTCGTCAGTTCTGATTTGCCCCAGCTGTGTTTCCCTCCTGTTATTCATTCCCTGATTGCTCCCTCTTTGTATTTAAGCCCTGTGTTTCTCTGTGTCCGTGTCGCGATCTACCGTTTATTTTGCTGTGTGTTTTGCCCATCCACCGGTGTTAGTTTATTGAGTTTTTTTTCTAGTTATGTGATGTTTGTGTTCAGCATTAAAGCTGTTTTGGTTTAAGTTCTGTCTCCGGAGTCTGCACCTTGGGTCCTATCCCTGTCCGCACACAGCCGTCACCTAACAGAATCGAGTTTTAATGAGTCACTCACCAAAGTGAATCGGCTTTTTTGGAGTCATTTGATTCACTGAGTCAGTCGACCAGAGAGTGCAAAAAATGTGAAGATGAATGATTCTAAAAGAAAACGACTATTTTATAGAGCAAAAAAGAGCAAAAACATTTCTAAAATTAAGCAATTTCCTATCAAAATTGCTTAATAAACATTTATTTATTTTTATTTTATTTTAATATATTTTTATTTTTTATTTTATTAGTATTTTCCTTAAATGTGTTAAATATATATTTTCTCATCTAAATGTTCACTGAGCTGTGAGCCAGGGGGAGGTAATGCGCCTTAACATTGGTTGCCAACCAAGAGGAAGAAGAAGCTGTGAGCCAGGAGGGAGGAGGTGAGTGAGTCCTGAGTGATTTGCTTACGATTCAGCACAGGAGGGAGGGGGTTAATGAGTGAGTGAATCGTTCGCTCTATGATTCAGCACAGGAGGGAGGGGGTGAGCGAGTCCTGAGTGATTCGCTTACGCTTACAATTCAGCACAAGCTCTTGATGTGAGCTTCTACTCAGGGTTTTTTCTTCCAGTTCAGAGCAGAAATTTTTTTGTTATGATACTGGATGTTGTGTTTTTCTCCACAACTTTAATTATAACCTAGATACATTGCTGCTAACAGCAACAGGGATGAGTCAGTGAGTCAGTTGGGCTTGTGAATCATGATTCATTAGTCAGTAAAGTGATTCTCGAGTATTGAACGATTCGTTCATGATTCGCGCATCACTAATGTAGAGGTAGGAATTGCAATTAATATGAATCTCAAAGTATTCACAACATTCCTGAACAGAAATAGGCCACTGCACCTGGGGTGAGGGTGTGGCCATGAAAACAATGTGACATGCCATTGGATGTTGGGACACATAATAACATGACACTAAGCATCGGCCAATGAATGTGAACTAGCAACCACAAGGTCGCGGGTATCGGTGTACTGTAGGAATATCCTAATATAAAAGTATTTTACTGTGCATTTTACAGTTTTGTTCTGTTCTTGTAGAATATCATTAAAGTTACGTAAATAGACTGTGATTTCGCATTTCAAATGTAAATTAACGTTAAATCACTGTAATGTAATAAAACATGATTTTCATGATTATTAAATGTATCTGTCTGTACATATGTATATTTAGATTGTTAAAATACATTCACAAATGTATCATGATTTCACAAATATCTGTCCGTTATTTGAAAGATTGAATCATTGAATTCAAATGTAATGCTATGGAAAAGTATATAACATGATTCCTATAAGCTTGTGTTACGTCACATAAGTATTATTATCATTGCTATTTAGGGCAATTGTGGCTCAAGAGTTGGCAGTTTGCCTTGTGGTCAGAAGGTTGCCGGTTTGAGCCCCAGCTCGGACACTCTCGGTATTGTGTCAAGACTCTTCACCTACCGCCTACTGGTGATGGCCAGAGGGGCCGATGGTGCAATATGGCAGCCTCGCCCCTGTCAGTCTGTCCCAGGGCATCATATCCATTATTATTTAAACCAACTGTTAACTGTATATTTCTGTACATTTACGTATTATGATTCATATTGCCACATTCATTGACCTTGTTTATAGGTAATTTCTTCAGAAAGTTATTTTCTGTTATTTTCTGGTAGTATTTTGGTGCACCAGCTGCCGGAATATTGCTGTTTTTTTAAGATTTGTTTTTTTTTTCTAGTTATAGATAATTTCATTGTTTAATCACGTCAAAATGTTCCTAATTTAATGTCTAAAAGCACTTGGAAAGGCAAGATCCCTATGTAAAATTAGCGCAACAAACTGTATTGTCATTACTGGAAATAAGCATATTTTTATGAGGAAGTTATTTTCTGTTATTTTACGGTAGTATTTTGTCGCCCCAGCTGCCGGAATATTACCGATTTTTTTAAGATGTTTTTTTTAACAGTGCACATAAAGGCAGACAGTGACTAATACGTGCATCTATTTTGAAGATTTAGAGAGTCATACATGCTGAATCTTAGTTGTAGATCCTGTAATGGTAAAGTTTCAGGAACTGAAAGTGTCCACTTTGAGTCAGACCGCAATAATAATTAGATTTTTTTTAAAATTCTGTGGTTTGTGTTATGCATGCAACATCTTACAGTAAATCATTTATTGTGCTCTTTTAACAGTCTCCAAGTTTCCAATGATGATTTATGATAACGTATAAGGTTTCGTTGCTAAGCAAGTACATGTTTAGAAGTTGCTACTTTTCATTACATATTAATATGTCAATGTAAATACCTACCTTTTAGGGTATGTAACAGAGATTAGAAGGGCTTAATTTTTTACTTTTTTATTCAGAACTGATAAAAATAGTTTAACATAAAAAAGGTGATAGAATTTAAAAAGTGTCTCTTGTTATTTAGTTTCTAAGAGTGTATCACTTTTATCTAAGTTCACCCTTGCAAAAATCAGATTAATTTGTTACAATATGCTAAAAGCGTCGTTTCCATTGGCTACAGGTTTTAACATTTTAACGTTAAAGTAAATGTATAACATCTGCCAGCAGTATTTAGTACTTATATTACATAGATACGCAGTTCTGTAGTTGTATTACGATATTAAGATTTTGTTGATTCATTGTTTTGGTCATGTTTTAGTAAAAAAAAAAATACAAAAATCTATAATAATTAAAAAAATTAATAAAGTAGGAAATAATCCTGTTAGGAAGGAATGAAAACATTTGGAAATGAGAGCTGATAAATTAACAATACATGAAGGAAGTGGGAGGGGTCCTACAGAAGTCCAGCTAGATGCTTTTAGTTGTGTCATCCAATTGCTTTTAAGTCTGTGACGCAACCCATCAGTGACAGGAAACAGGCCAGCAGGCTGTGTGTTTGTTGTCAGTGAGTTTATTAGAGAAAACAGAAGAGCACTGTGTGTGTGTGTGTGTGCATCTTTGTTGGTCCAGTCTCAGTTTTTCCAGCTAAACATGCTGCAGATACTTCTATTGCTACTGCTGTCATCCACGGTAAGTTACACTTCAAAGCTAATGATTTAATATAGTATTTTAGGAGAAAAAGTTATTTGAGTAGCCCGTGAACAGTTCCTCAGGATTTAACCTGCTGTACCCACAATCAGGCTGACAGCCGGAGTCAGCGAGTGTCGGGCTACAAGAAGGCAAATGCATGTGTGTGCCAGCTAAACTCCACCATGTGGCTGTTCCCTGCTCAGAAGTTTAAGTACGTGTTGGAGGAAGTTCACACCTGTGAAGGATCTCTGAATAACCTACAAGAAGAGGTAAGAACTCATGTAGCATTATTTTACTCACCTCTGCTACTTAAGCATAAGTACCAATTGCAATATTATTGCTTCATTATTTATAATTTTTTTATTATCACATATACTATATATTGGTATATAATTTTTAAATGTATGTGTTACTGAAGTTTATATTTTCATATCATTCCTCTGCCACCTTCAACAGATTTATTTTTGAACAACAAAAAGATTTGTAGGATTCATGTTGAAAACTAGAAAACCTATGGCTTGTTTGTCTTGTTAAACTTACATTATCAGTTGGGATTTAAATACACAGCCGGGGTCCACGGTGTTTTATTTTTCAGTTATATTCCACATTGGCCTTTTGGAATCTCTTTTCTATAAGTACCTCCTCGTTTATTATACTCTTATACTGAAATTTGATATGATATGAGAAAGTATGCACAGTAAAATAATATAATGTAAAATAATCACTTTTCATAACCATTTCAATATTTGATATTAAATACTTTAAAAAAGTTTAAAAAGCAAAAACACTGAAATACCCACAGAATTGATTTCCTGTTACCATTAATTTTATGTTATTGTCTGCCAGATAATATTTCAACTTCAGTCTGGGATCAGAATATCACAGGATTTTTTTTGTCTGCATTTCTTGCAGCTGACGTTCTCCAGCCAACGTCTTCCACTGATCCAGGATCAGTTTTCCAACTTTACTGCTCGGCTGGAGCCCTACAACTACCTGCATTTCAGGGGCCTGTATACAGAACTGTCCCTGCGCCAGCTGGGCCAGGAGCTCAGCCAGTTACAGGTGGACATCGATGTGGTCCACAGCCAGCTTAACAACTCCGAGACACAGAAACTCTCCAAAGAGGTAGAGCTAAAATAGCAAATGGCAGCAAAAAACAACAGAAAGAAAAGATTTAATGTTATACTATGTCAGGTCACATGTGACCTGTTGTGATGTAACAGAATTATCAATAGAATAATATTATATCCATTTCTGATAGGCTGATAGACTACATAAACATGTAAACAAGATGCAAACAATAGACACGCTTAACATGAAGACTGTGAAGGAGAAACTGCGCTACCTAAAGAATAATGTGGAGACCTGCAAGTCAATCCCCAAAGACTTCAGAGGTATGTGTGTGTGTGTGTGTGTGTGTGTGTGTGTGTGTGTGTGTGTGTGTGTGTGTGTGTGTGTGTGTGTGTGTGGTGTACATGTTTAGATATCTTTGTGAGGACAGAAAATTAACATGCTGCTATACTTATGCGGACGAAATGCCCGTTCACACGAGTTTGAGGCTCAAAATGTGATTTTAGTGTCAGGGTTACAACAGGGTTAGGGTTAGGCATTATTTTTGATGGTTAGGTTTAGACTAGGTGGCTGGGGAAAGCATTATGTCAATTAGATGTCCTCACTATGATATGAAAAAATTGTGGGTGTGTGGGATTGTCAGTGAGAGACAATTATCAATTAATTTGTAATAATCAATTATTCCTGAACACAGTATTTCTCAGTGATTGGGGTATTGGACTTTCTTTGTATTTTGATTCTACCTATGCACAAGGAATGGTGAAGAAGACCCAGTACAAAGTCGTGTCACTCAAGAACTACAAGAACTAGCTTATTTTCCCTGATCCTGTCTGAAAATAATATTTGAGCCAAACAGACACTCTCACGGGATCATAAATAAATGATCCCGATAGGTGACAATGATTGACTGTATCTTATTATCTCCTTCAGAAACCTCCTGATCTTTCTGCCTTTCCAGGTCATGACAGGCACTGCCTCAGAGGTCTGATCACCAACATCAGTGACCCTATCACAGCTAAAGTCAGTCCTCATGGTAAGAGCTATATCTCTGGTTCGTGGGGAAAACAAGCCCAGAAAGAGAGCGAGGGGCAGAAGAACAGTTACTGGGTTCAACCTCTGCTAAGCAGCCACATCTGGGGCAACACTGTGCGCCTTTACCAAACCTATGAAGACCTCATGGCCTCAACAAACCACAGAGAATTTACCTTTGCTTCATCTTACAGTCATCCCAGCACAAATGAAGGTCCGAACGCCGTCCTGTATGGCGAGGCTCTGTATTATCACTGCTACCGCTCTGCAGACATTTGCCGGTATGACCTGGAGACCAACGAGGTCAAACGGGTGACTCTTCCAGGCACCGGTGTGGGTTTCAACAACAAGTTCCCCTATTGTTACTACGATTGCCGGCTCAATAGTGATGTTGATGTAGAGGCAGATGAAACAGGACTGTGGGCTCTCTATGCCACTATAGGTAACCATGGTAACCTCGTGATCAGCCGCTTAGTTTGGGACAGCGAGGTGAAGAGTCTCAACGTGACACAGACGTGGGAAACGAGGTTGTTCAAGAAGGCAGTAAGTAACGCCTTCATGGTGTGCGGTGTGATGTATGCGACTCGTTACGTTAATGAGTACCGGGAGGAGGTGTTCTACGCCTTCGACACAGCCACAGGCAAAGAAGACAACTCACTAGCAATACCACTGGAGAAGGTAGCTAAAGCAGTGGCTAGTCTAAGCTACAATCCCACCAACAAGCAGATCTACATGTACAACGATGGATACTTGCTGGCCTACCAGGTTTACTTCTGATCTAAAGCTTGTTAAACAGTAAGAAAAAAGCAATGATTTAAAGTTCAGTTTGAGGACTATTTTATGCAAGCAATACAAATATCACAAATATGTCATGTATGCTGTAAAAAATTAAAAAAATCTATCTATCTATCTATCCATCTATCCATCTATCCATCTATCTATCTATCTAGGCCTAGCTTGAGGGTACACGTTAATATTTTAGCTGTTATGGGGCTACAACTCTTGATGCTTCCTCTACCATGGGGGCTGCTTTGGACTTTATCTTCCATATCTGCTTCCATTGCTGCACATGGACGTCCCTCTCCTGTCCTGGTTCTGCTGGAGGTTCCTTCCTGTTAAAAAGGAGTTTTTCCTTACCACTGTCGTCAAATCACTTGCTCATTGGAGTGATATGATTGTTGGGTTTTCTCTGTTTTTTTTATATTATTATAGGGTTTTTACAATATAAAATGCCTTGAGGGAAGTGTTGTTGTGACTTAGTGCTATATAAATAAAACTGAACTGAATTCAAATTTAGGGTTTTGGTGTTGCAGAAACTATGTAATGTAAATGAGAAAGTAAACACTATTTCAAATTTAGGGTTTTGCATATTAGCAAATATTAACAAAAATCATTGGAACCTTAAAAGAAAATTATTTAAATACAAACTCAGATGAAAACATGACATATTTCATCATGTCACTTATTTAACAAAATATATAATCAATGTGAAAAATTAAGTGCAGTGTACTCTATGATTCAGTAAATTGTAGAGACACGTGTATAATCTTTTTGAGAAACTTTATCAGTCAGTCAGATTATTATTGACACATTTTGACTCTCTTTTCTTTACAAAAATTGTTCATTCGATTAAGGTTCTCAGGCATTGATTTGTGCACTTGTATTATGAACCATAAATGTGTAACATTTTATCTGATACTTGAAGGAGAAACGAAAATGTTATCCATTGTAAATTTCAGTCATTGTAAATGCACTGCAAAAAATTAAATTAAATTAAAAAAACTTTTTCTACTCACATTTTATGTGTTTTGTTAATACAGTATGTCAAAATGAAAACATAACTATAAATTCAGACACGTGAGGTCGTGCTGAAAACAATGATACCAAACAAAAATAGTTTTTAAAGGTGAAATGTAGAGGAAACATCAAAAGTAGTTAAAAATGTCCAATTATACCCTGGACCCCAGAGGGTTAAAAAAATGTTTAACCCTCTGGGGTCCAGGCCCAGTAAGGCAATAGTTACTTTTCAAGTAATTAATTACTTTTAGAATCTTGTAACTCAGTTACTAACTCAGTTACTTTTTGAAGAAGTAACTATAATTAATTACTTAAAGTAACTTGCCCAACACTGCATATTAAAAAAAAGCTAGTAAATGTTGTGATATTTTGATACCATGGTAGCATTAACAGGATATTGTTTTATAGTGATATTATACAGGAAAACTGTTACTCAATAAGGCCCATTTACTAGTTGTTTTTCTCTTTCTCTGTAACCTAAGAATTAATGTGTAAGAATCACAGGATGGTACCTCAAGGTTGAAAACACCACAGAGATCACTTCCTTACTCCCATCCTCCCTTCCTTATCTCTTAGAAAGGAGCTTGTTAAAGGCCAGGTGGTTCGTTTCAGAATTCACTAATGAAAGAACTCTGTATTCTATGTCTAGGAGTGTATTTTGCTGGGATAATCATAAATTGTAGCTGAACTGATAAACTACACAAAGGATACTTCTTTGCTCACAAGGCAGGAAGACGTTTCCTTATTTGGTCTGTACCGGTCTGAACTGAGAATCTGCTGACACACGAACCTTTTTCCTCTATATATACTGTTGTAAGATGAATAAACCTTTGTACGAATAAACCGTACAGTTTCTGTGTCGTTTTGTTCTCCCAGTTGCTCCCGACGTCGTAACTAACACGCTGAATGGCATATTTGACTGTTACTTGAGAATATTTCTTTGAGTTCTATAGGTTATGGACAATCTCTGCTGATAGGTGCTCACGCCTCGGAGGAAACCCGATCCACGGAGAAACCCGGGACGGAGATTTCTTTCAATTTGGTGTCAGAAGTGGGATTTGCTGACGAAGGTAAATACGTGTCTTTTTTTTATTTATAAGACTGTATTATACCTTTCTCAGTGATTCATAGAGAAACGGGATATACTGACGAAGTTTTCCTTAGTGGCCCAGATAAATGGGGTACACTGACGACTTCCTTAGCCCCGATTAAAGTAAATTAAAAGCAGAGAGATACAGGAGGTTGCCTGTTGTTTTGAAAACGAAAATTGCTAGCAATAAAATCGAAAGTAACCTCAACTTTGCCTCAGCAAAAATACTAACATAAATCCTTCAAGCGTGTAAACCCCTCTGGAAATCACTGAACATGGGTCAGAATAATTCAAAGACCTCAGACAGGTCCGAAAAAAAATCGAAATTAACTGCAAAACAAAATAAAATAAAATATAAAGTCACAAATAACGGCTCAGTACGACTCCCACTTCCGGTCACGTGTAATCCACGTCCGTGAATCGGTGAAGACTTTCATGATTACGTATCCAGAACATGTGGAAGTGCTTACGTGACTGACTTTGTCTACAACTTAAGAACTGTAAGTTCAATGCATTCTAATTTATTTCCGGAGCCCTATCCCGAACGATTATCGCCAGAAAACAGGTCAGTAGAAATGTTGAATATCATTTGCGATAAGAAAAGTAGTCTGCTTAAAAAATCCTGTAGAAAATATATGATAGAATGTCGTGACGTGATACATCGAATATTACCACTATGGAAAAAGGGACCGGAACCAGGTATAGATGCTTTAACATCAAATAAAACTAGTGCAGGCTCTAGCATAGAAAATAAATCTACCACAGGAAAAGCTAGTCTTGCATGTCCAGCCGTTCTGCCTACGGCCCCACCCCCTTACGAAGATGAGACCGAATTAATAGTCGCTGTAGCAGCTGCACGCACACAACGTCAACATTCTGATCCAACCAGCTTAAAAGAAAGTGACAAAAAACCTGAATCAGATGCAACGAATCTTAGCCATCTCCTTGAACAGGACCAGGAAAATCAATATATACGCCGCGAGGAAGAATTAGCAGAACATAGGAAAAGAGAAAAACTTTTGAAAGAAGAATGTGAGGAACTTATGAAAAGCAATTTAGACGACTGTGAAGAAAAACTTTTGCATCAGGCAGTGTCCATAATAGACACCCACATGAAACGCCACGATATCGTGGCTAGAGGTTTAGAGGTAGCTAAAGAAATACCTATTACCAGAACTTTAATAAAGACTTATCTAAAAGGAAAAAAGGAAAAACAAAGCCAGAATGACAAAGGTCCTTACACCAACACTCGCAAACAATCAGAATTAAAATCTAGTGACGTCAATGACACTTACCCCTTTATGATAATAGGAGATCAGTGTTGTATTCAGCCCCCTAAAATCTCAGAATTAGTGGTAACTATTAAAGAGCTTCCTGATCCTCTTAAAAATCCTACAGCCTTTGTCTTTGCATTACAGAGAAGTACCAGGTATCACCACTTGGGTGGTCCGGATTACAGGTACATATTGTGTCAATGCATTCCTGGAGTAACCGAGTCACAACTCATAGGAGAGATAGGTGAATTAGATCCAAAGCATGATAAAGCATCCACAACTGCAGAGTTCTTGTGGGTAGATGATGACAAAATCACCGGTTTCTTCAGGAATCTAAAGAGATTCCTGTTAACAATGTCCAGAGACAAAATTGACTTAAATGCAGTAACAATGTGTAAACAGAAGCCTGATGAATCTATCCTAGTATTCATAAAACGCTTTATGCACTGTTGGGCTAATGAGGCATGCATGCCAGAGGATGGAAATGATCAGATTTTCATTACTACCTTTTTGAACAATATCCACCCTGAATGCTCTCAGTTGCTAAAAGTGACAGCTACTGATAATCTCTACGAACTGAGTAAAGATGCTTTCTTAAAGCTTGTAAAACTGAAGGCCAGTGAATTTTAATCCACAAGGTAGACAAGCTAGAGGTGCAAATTTGGCTCCGTTTTCCAGCAGCCGCAGACACCCAGAGCAAAAATGAATTTGTGTATTTCATTTAACACAAAGGGTGAAATGTTTGCTGACACTGATAACAGCTTATGTTTTTTCGGCCCTATGCACCGACATCATGGAGAAGGAACAGCCTCTGTGTCAGCTGGACGCCTCAGCAGAGAATGAAATCAACATCTTTTTGTCCGGTACTCCACGTCACACACTGTGTCAAACACGTGTACAGATGCCACTACCAGGATGGCTCAGACAGGCTTGACGTTCATGACTGCATGACACGCATACAGGAATCCACAGCACCACGTCCAGATCTAGAGCAAACACCTATCCCAGACTCAGCCACGGTTTATGTGGACGGGTCCTGTTCAAGGCCGAATGACAACTCATTTCTTTGTGGCTATTCAGTGGTGACATTGCCTGACATCATACTAGAGGCTCACTCATTACCATTTCACTCAGCACAAAAAGTAGAGCTCATGGCTTTAATACGCGCCTGTGAGCTACATGTGGATAAGCGTGTGACAATTTACACAGACAGCCGCTATGCGTTTGGCGTCGTACACGACTTTGGCACATTGTGGAGACAAAGAGGATTTAGATCGGCTGACGGAAAACCGATCGCTAATTCTGATCTTGTGCAAAGACTTTTGCAGGCTATACAACTACCATCGGCCGTTGCAGTTGTGAAAACGAGAGGACACAGTACAGCTGACACAGACGAAGCAACAGATAATGCCCTAGCAGACGTGACAGCCAAGGCTGCAGCTGCATCGCAGCTCCCACCTCCGCAGGAAGTATTATCTGTGCCCCTACAGCTGCCACTTGTTACACTCCCAGACTATTTAGACACAAATGTTGATTTAAAATTCATACAAGAGCAGGCCTCTGCATCTGATTACACCTATTGGGAGAATAATGACTGTACCTTAGATGACAGAGATGGCTTATACAAAAATCTTGAGGGTTTGATTGCCCTCCCATCTTCCCTGCTGCCAGTCCTTATCCGACATTTTCACGGTGTGAGTCATGTCGGACAAAGTGGGGTAATAGATGCAATAAAATCAAGATTTGTAATTGAAAAAAACATTGCATGCAGTAAAAAGCATATTAGCAACCTGCCTAACATGTGCACGAACTAATGTAGGGAGACCAAAAGCAAAACATCAGCATTTACCACAACCAGATTTTCCATTTCATACATTACAAATTGATTTTACACACATGCCAGCACAAGGAAGCATCAAGTACTTACTGGTAATAGTGGATCAATTTAGTAAATGGGTAGAAGCTTATCCAACATCAAAAGAAACTGCAGAAGTAGTCTGTCAAAAGTTGAGCAATGAAATAATACCCAGATTCGGGATACCTCACCAAATTAACAGTGATAGAGGACCTTCATTCACATCAGAAGTAATTCAAAAGTGTGCTAAAACTCTAGGAATAGACTGGAAATATCATGTGCCATACCACCCTCAGAGTTCAGGAGTTGTAGAAAGAATGAATAGGACCATAAAAAATCGCCTGACTAAAGCAATGATAGAAACAGGAATGACCTGGGTCAAATTACTTCCTCAAGTCCTCTGTAAAATTAGAATGACTCCATCCGCAGCAACCAAATTATCTCCATTTGAAATAATCATGGGAAGACCGTTTCCAACACCATGGTCAGCTTCCAGAGGGGCACCGCTATTGGAAGGGGACATAGACACTGCATTGTCCGACTATGTTCACAATCTGGTAGAAACACTGAATAATAACTATCAGAAAGTTTGTCTCTCTCAGCCTCTCCCCTCCACAGCTCCAACTCATCAGTGGAGGCCAGGAGACGCGGTGTTGGTGAAGTTGCTAAAACCAAGGACACTCGGGGAGGCCGCGTTTTCCAGCCCCCAGACTGTACTGGCAGTGACGAGAACCAGCATCCTCACAGACGGACAACCTCAGTGGATTCATGCCAGCAGGGTTAAGACCAGCCCAACCAGACCATCTCAGGCGTCGGATCAAGCAGACGACGTCTCTGGCGAGCCAGCGCCCGGATCTAATACACCTACACACACGCAATCACTGATTAACACACAACGCCTGAAAGAGCCACAACAAGGTACTCGAACATCCAGCAGGAACAGAAAGCCGAGAGTACCACATGATGTCTAATCTGATAAAGCTAGACTCATTCCATCCTGATAATGGAGAAAATGAAATGCCCATTGTCATCATACAGCGCTTATTCTATGTCTCTCGAACCTGGGACCAGGCCAGGAGACGACTGAAGAACTGTGTTTTTTCTTATATATTTAGGTTATTTCACATTTATGATTTGTCTTTAGATTATGTTATTACATTCTGTCTTTATACTATGTTATCATTTCATGATAAAAGGAGGGAACTGTTGTGATATTTTGATACCATGGTAGCATTTACAGGATATTGTTTTATAGTGATATTATACAGGAAAACTGTTACTCAATAAGGCCCATTTACTAGTTGTTTTTCTCTTTCTCTGTAACCTAAGAATTAATGTGTAAGAATCACAGGATGGTACCTCAAGGTTGAAAACACCACAGAGATCACTTCCTTACTCCCATCCTCCCTTCCTTATCTCTTAGAAAGGAGCTTGTTAAAGGCCAGGTGGTTCGTTTCAGAATTCACTAATGAAAGAACTCTGTATTCTATGTCTAGGAGTGTATTTTGCTGGGATAATCATAAATTGTAGCTGAACTGATAAACTACACAAAGGATACTTCTTTGCTCACAAGGCAGGAAGACGTTCCCTTATTTGGTCTGTACCGGTTTGAACTGAGAATCTGTTGACACACGAACCTTTTTCCTCTATATATACTGTTGTAAGATGAATAAACCTTTGAGTTGATTTTGGGAAAGCAACCCGTACAGTTTCTGTGTCGTTTTGTTCTCCCAGTTGCTCCCGACGTCGTAACTAACACGCTGAATGGCATATTTGACTGTTACTTGAGAATATTTCTTTGAGTTCTATAGGTTATGGACAATCTCTGCTGATAGGTGCTCACGCCTCGGAGGAAACCCGATCCACAGACGGAGATTTCTTTCAGTAAATACGTTGTACTAACAAGTTGACAATCTGTTTGAATTTAATTTACTTATTTAGATAACTGCTACTCTAATGTCACTGCAAGGATTTCTCCACAAATCTCAAAACAACAATCTTGTGACTTTTATGAGAATATGACATTTGTGTGTTTACATAAAAAAAGATATAATAACATAGTTAGACTGACTCTGAACATTAAAACCACTACACTGGAAATTATTGATTTTATTAAATAAAGAGAGTACAAGGCAAAGATGAACCTTTTATTTGCACTGGTTGAATTAGCTTAATGGAGAAATACATTGTTTATGAAATGTGATGCATTAAACATGAAACATCTTGAGGAAAAACGGTGTTGGCTATACCATGTTTTACTCGAGCACCTATTTGAATTTCAGACTTTTATAGAAATCAATCAATTTTGCAGAAATGAAACAACAACATCAATTTACCCAAACAACACCTTGTAGGAAACCATGTTGGAGTCACAGTAAGCATGCAGCATCTGGTCCACAGGGCTGTAATTTAGGCTTTGAATGTTGGGAGACATTTTGTTCATGAAGATGCCAATGTTGAACTTCTCCTGTCCCGTCACGGTGTTGAATGAGTAAAAGATCTCCTCGACCTCCCTGTTAATGTAACGTGTCGCATAGAGAACGCCACACGCTATGAAGGTGTTGGTCACTGACTGTTTGTAGACTGAAGTGCGCCAGGTCTTTCCAAGCACTGGTGTTTCACCCTCCTCTAGCTTGGAGAGAACCAAGTTGCCAAAGTCCTGAGTGGTGGTGTAGACCACCCAGACACCAGACTCATCTGTTGCCAGGTCCAGGTCAGTGTATGGGTAGCATTCCTCAAGATGGCAGAAGTTACCTTTTGAGTTGTACCTGGTTAACAGAGGATAGCAGTGAAAGTTTCTGTCATAGTTATTCAGCATTTCATCCAGTAATGAGGTCCAAGACAAACCTGGTGCCTTTTGGTAGTTGTAAGGTTGTGACACTTTTAGTGGTGAGATTAAATCGACAAACATAATCTTGGTTGTAACAGTTGTAGTACAAAGCCCCTCCATACAGAACATTATTTGGACCCTGGATAGTGTTGGTAGTTGGGTTTGAGGAGTGGATCTGGACGTTACCTGAAGATGAAAAAGAAGGAATAAACATATGTTAATAGTTTAAAACTATAATTTGCTTCACAAAAATGTATCAGTAATTAAGACAAACTGCAAAACATTGTTCTTAAGAACTATGGCAGGTGAGTATTATTTAGTAAAAACACTCCAGGATAACATGGGCTGGGAACCAATGCAGAACTGTCTATGCACCTGTACAGGACCAGCACTGGAACAAGGGCTGCTTGTTGAAAACACGTAATACTGATACTTGGTATCAGTATAACTTGCTACCAAATGTTAAAGCCACTTTTATAAAGGGTTGCATAACTCGATTTTAGGTACAGTTAGGTAGTTACCTAACAAACTCACTGTACATGGTCCTTTCCAAACACCTTCAGTAACCCAAAGTACAGCAAACCTCTAGGGTTAATTATTTCATCTTTGAAAATTCAAACAATGTAATAAGCTACTTTATTACCAACTTCAGAGTGATCCCAGTAAAAACAGTAAGGGTTTTTTTGCATTATGTGGGAGGGAAAAAAACAACAAGAAGAGAGGAGTTCCTTACCTGGGACGCTCACTCCAATGATGAGAGAACTCAGACTGCTGTAAAAACGAACATAGTTGGAGTATCTGTTACTCGAAGTCATCATCACCAGCCAGTACCAGCTCTCTTTGCCTTCCTCTGGTCTGGGATCACGACCCCAGGCTCCGTAAGCGTACGAGCCAGGATATTCTCCTGCTGTGTAGACCCTTGGTCCAGTGACATTCAGAAGCCGGCTGCGTTGACAGGTACCTGATGGGATAAAAATAAAAAGGATTATTAACTGCTCCAATCCCCTAAGAACAGACTCCCACTGCCACCAGAAGAGAAATAAACAAACAAACACATAAAAAAAAAGAACAAACTCACCCTGTGGGGGCTCGGTGGGTGTGACGGTAGTGTTCATTTTTTTGTTGCACTTGAATAGATCTGCCTTCAGAGCAGAGTTGACTTGTTGTCCCTTTATCACCTGCATGGTGTCGAACTTCTCCAGCTCTTGCATCTCTGCTTTAAAGTTCCCCAGCTGAGACAAATTTTGATTGTTTACAAGATCGTAAACAGAGTGAGGGACAAAGATACAGTGATGTCAGTGTTTTGCAGCATGTGGTTGTGAATCTACCTGTTCAGTGGCGTTAGCAGTGAGGATCTGGTGTTGCTGGGTGGTGCTGTTGAGCTTGTCAATCAGCTGCTTGATCTCAGTCATTTCATTCTCTATAACATACAAGCTGAGAACTCCATACAGCTCTCCGTCATCCTCCTTCTCCAGGATCAGCACGTCTTTGTTCAGCTGGGAAAGACGACGCTCCAACCCCAGCAGCAGACTCTCCAGCTCCACAGTCTGCAGAGGCAGCAGTGATTAAGCAGGAATGGAGACACACAGCATGAGAGCTTTAAAAGACTAGTTACCTTCTGCGGGGTGATGTTGCTGTTGCAGTCTGATACGTTGGTTTCAACTATCCTGAGTTTTTCATGAGGGAATGCCTTCTCTGAGTTATTCAGCTCGCATGCACACTTTTCTCGTGGAGGAGCCTGAAATTTAAATGTATTTTCAAGTGAAATAAGCAGCAGCATTTAGTGGTATTTGGTATTTGTCGCTTTATTCAAAAAGGATATTTACCCATTGAAATGAAGTCTTCAGTATTTCTTACCTGTTGGGTGAATGTGAGCAGAGCACACAGTGGAATAATCACGTACAGCTTCATGGTGAATCAGAGAGCAGAGCTGAACAAAACTCTCTCTAAAGTGTTTGATTGTGGCACTGGGACTGCAGCAGCACCCTCTAATTTGCGAACACTCCCACTATCCTGTGGATGTGAGGAATTGGATGTGGGTGTGTTTGTAGATTATGTATCACTTTGTTTTCTCTATTTTCTGATTTGGATTACAGCAACACAGAGAATTTGCACCCAATCATGGGAAATGACAGTAAAAGCATCTTCGGCTGTACAAAATAACTATCTCACATTTAATAAAGTACCAAATAAGAATTAAAGTACTGAAACCTAAAACTCTGTTAAAAAAAATCTGGAACACAGACTTCTGTCACTGTTTTTACAATTTTTTAAACTACAAACTCTTTTTAAAAGAAATGTTTTCTCTCTTTTTTTTTTTTAATTATTTCAACTCATCAGCACTAGCAGTTGGAGGGCATGCACATTTTATCATATATCAATTTAATCAATAATGTGGATTATCAAAGGCTGTGAAAGTAAAAATTTGGAAACTACCACACAAAAATACACTGTGTATGTGATATTATATCCTACATGTGGTAAAGTTTATGCTAAATAATACAATGTCATAATGTTGCCTCTGAATCACTGTTAAACCCATGGTCTATGTTGTGAAGCTGAGAACAGTGACTAATACATCTATTTTAATTTTTTTTTCATGAAATTGATTCAGGAACAGAAAGTGACCCTTTTGCATGAAATGCAAAAAATAGCCACAAAGCAGCCACGATGTGTCCAATTGCACTATTTGAAATTTAATATTTAATTTTGGGCTCTGTTATTCATGCAGTGTGTTAGCCACTACCGCATTTTGGTGCACAGTAAGCTCTTTTAACCGTATCACATGTAAATGTACAGTCTAGTGCAGACTTTCTTCTCGTCCCAGACAGGCCCACATACTGGGACAATCCCAGTCCTATTTAGGACACATAAGATCTCTCTTTTAGTGCTTGTGTTTGAACATAAAGCCATTAACACGAAGAAGAGATGGAAACCAGTCCAAAGACATTTCAAACCACCTGCCACAGCAATTCTTAGAGTTTTATTAGAAACAGGTCCAGGTAGAAATTGGGCTACAAGACTACAATACTGATATGTCTACCATGTTACATGATGAAGATCAGGCTCTGGCAGCTTTGCTGGGGTCAGCCAACACAAACAGCTTTGTATTAGCATTTTGTCTGTGCAGATGCTTGACAAGAGCCATACAATAAAGTTGTTTCTTTTCACACAGTTTGCACTTTACTATCATGCTCTTGTTCACTTGTGCAATAGAAAGAAAAAGTAATGTCCGCATCTTTACTCCTTTGTGGACATCACATTTTGGGTTGTCTAGACCAAAATACTAAATTTTGCTCTACAATGGCCTGATATCCACCTATGAGGACTTGTACTGCCACTGTTCTATCAAAATTTAAAACGAATGTCCGCATGTGGATCAAATTTTTCGTAGGAAGAAAAATCAGGTAAAAATAAATAATTGGTAATTCTTTGCTTTTTCATTGATCAGGTCCAAATCAGCCCAAATAGCAAAGAGAAATTAAAAATGCATGCCATGAAAGATTTCGGGAGGTTAAAGCTGCAGATTTCGCCGCTATGTTATTCCTCTCTGCATACAAACTGAAATCAGCTGATAGCAGGGCAGGTGTGCAAGAAGAAAAAAGCATGTTTTTTAAATTGTTTTTTATCACTATAGGAGTAATGGAAGATGCAGGTTTTGGGAACAGAAAGTAAAAATTCTGCACTGTGTGCGTAAAATAAGCCACAGGGGAAAAAAACATATTATGTCTAATTGAACCACTTGGAACAGATTTTTAATTCTGAGGTTTTGTACTTGTGCAATGTGTTAGCTGCTACCACATTTTTGTGCACAGTAAGCTTTTTTTAACTTCACTATGTTAAAATAATACAGTCTTCAGAGCTACTTGTCCTATAGTTGGAAAAAATAACTGATATGTTTTCCCAAAAAGTTCAAGCTATTTAATTAGAATAGAATAGAATAGAATAGAATAGAATAGAATAGAATAGGGGATCAGGACCGTCCGACCTTCGGTTAGCCATTCCGGGTGTCTCTCGTTAACTAGCAGCTGGTTCATTTGTGCTGCCAGACGCTCGTGGAGTGCAGTCGGCTTCTTTAGCCAGTAGGCGTGGACCATGTCGGGCCCTGGTGCTGTCCAACTCTTCATACTGGAGACCCTTTCTTGGATATCTGCCACTGTGATGGTTACTGGACCCTGTTCAGGGAGGTCGCTGTGGTCTGCCCTCAGATCCACTAGCCACTGAGCATTGCCGTTATGGGTTGCGTCCTTCTCCCATATGCTCTTCCAGTATTGCTCCATCTCCAGCCTTGGTGGTGCTGTTCTCTTATTATTATTGTTCCCTTGCCACTGAGAGTACACCTTTGCTGGTTCTGTGGAGAACAGCTGGTTTATTTTCCTGCGTTCTATCTCTCTGTGTACCTCCTCAAGCGGCTGGCCAAGGCTATGAGTCTTTGCTTGGCAGTTTCCAAGGCCTCAGGTATGGACAGCTTGCTGTATTTCTTATGCACCTTCTTTGTCGCACCTTTCTGCAACTCCGTTAGTTGGCTAACCTCACTCCGTGCTACTTTGATCTTGCCCCCTAGCCTCCTTCTCCATGGAGGGTACTGGAGAGTTTTCTCCAAGCATGACATCCCAGTGTATTTCAGACCCAGCAACACACTCAGACAGAAACTGGTTCACCCGAAAGACAAAACGCCAAAACACATACTTAACAATGTGGTGTATGCTGTACAGTGCAGCGAGGAATGCTCAGACCTCTACATTGGAGAGACCAAACAGCCACTTCACAAGCGCATGGCACAACACAGAAGAGCCACCTCCACAGGACAAGACTCAGCAGTCCATCTGCATCTTAAGGATAAAGGACACTCTTTCGAGGATGCCAATGTTCACATTTTGGACAGAGAGGACAGATGGTTTGAAAGAGGAGTGAAAGAAGCCATCTATGTCCACTGTGAGTGACCATCTTTGAACAGAGGCGGGGGTTTACGACACCAACTCTCTGCCATCTATAATCCAGTTTTGAGATCCCTTCCCAGACGCCTTAATGCCCACTCACATCCTGGGCCATCTGACCTCAGGAATTCGCATGATAAGGTGGGGCCAGGTTTCACAATGAACACACCCGAAACTCTGGCTGATTGGGACCCACGCCCAGTTTCACACCTTGGCTCAGGCGATTAGAGGATCATCAGGGGGTCCTTTTGTCCCTCTGTGGGGGGTCACTCCCACTAGGTTTATATCTGGGACTCTCCACCATTTGACCTTAGAACTGAAGAAGCTTCTCGGATGAGAGGTGAAACGTCTTCAAGCAACTTAAAGAAGTCCAGACGCTTTTCTTTGCAAGCTCCTTTGAGTCCAGGTTAAATACACCTTTCTAGCCGGGAGGAATGATTACCAACGGCTGGTCAGGTAATCAGTTGCAGGTGGGCCAGCAACAGCGAAGAGGGACTCTTGTCCTCTCCTCTCTTCCTTTCCTCCCTTTATTTCTCGTTGGTACATGGGGTTCTGCCTGGCCCGAAAGCCGTCCCCAGTCCCCTTCAAGGCCTTCCCCAAACTGCAGCACTATTCATACTTCCTCATCCCTCATCACCCATCGTTACCAAGGAAGTGGTCCCTGATAGTGAATAATAATTGTAAAAAATAAAGTTGGCTACTTTGTGGATTTCACCTATCGCGGGTTATTTTTAGAACGTAACTCCCACAGTAAACAAGGAATCACTGTAATTATTTCTTTGTCACCTGATTGCTAAACAACAATTGAAAAAAACAAGAATAAGCAAAAACACAAACTAAAAATTTGCAATTTTTTTTTTACTTAAACAAGACTTTTTGTTCTTGGTTCCAGACCGAGTTTCCTAAACAAAACCACTCCAATAATGTGTGATTTTAACCAAGGCTACATTCAGTTCAATTCAGTTTATACAGCATCAAATCACAATAACTGCCTCAAGACACTAAATATTGTAAGAATAAGAAGAATGGAAAGAAAAGCGTCTGTACTTCTTTAAGTTGCTTGAAGACGTTTCACCTCTCGTCCAAGAAGCTTCTTCAATTCTAAGGGTCAAATGGTGGAGAGTCCCAGATTTAAACCTAGTGGGAGTAACCCACCGAGAGGGACAAAGGACCCCCTAATGATCCTCTACGTAATCACATGACCCAAGGTGTGAAAATGGGTGTAGGTCACAATCAGCCAAGGTTTCAGGTGAGCTCATTGTGAAACCTGGCCCCACCCTATCATGTGATTTCCTGAGGTCAGATGGCCCAGGATGTGAGTGGGTGTTAAGGCATCTGGGAGGGGATCTCAAAACTGGATTATAGATGGCAGAGAGTTGGTGTCGTAAACCACCGCCTCTGCTCAAAGATGGTCGCTCACAGTGGACATAAATGGCTTCTTTTACTCCTCTTTAAAACCATCTGTCCTCTCTGTCCAAAATGTGAACATTGGCATACTCGAAAGAGTGACCTTTGTCCTTTAGATGCAGATTGACTGCCGAGTCATGTACCATGGAGGTGGCTCTTCTATGTTGTGCAATACGTTTATGAAGTGGCTGTTTGGTCTCTCCAATGTAGAGGTCTGGGCATTCCTCACTACACTGTACAGAATACACATTGTTAATTTTGTGTTTAGGAGTCTTTTCTTTGGGATGGACCAGTTTTTGTCTGTGTGTGTTGCTGTGTCTGAAGTACACTGGGATGTCATGCTTGGAGAAGACTCTCCTGAGTTTTTTTGATACATCGGCTACCATCCTAGCACCTCTTATGGGGAACACCCCACATCCCATCAATCAGCCAAAATGTGTGCGCGATCCAACGTGAGGCACACATGAAGCGGTTCAAAGATAAAATAGCAGAATTGTTACGAGAATTTGAGCTATGATTTCAGATTTTTGGTGAACTGGAGTAAGACTTCAAAGTGTTTTGCTCGCCGTCCACCTTGAATCCCTCTGATCTGCCTGTCAGCATCCACCTTGAAATAATAGACTTGCAGTGTGACCCGGATTTGAAGGGCAGAGGCGACATTAAGTTGCCGTTAGTAGGATAAGGAGTTGGTAAGCCAGAGCAAGGAGAACATATTGTGCAAAGAAGTGGGCTGCAAGGTCACGAGATTGGGAGGCAGGAGATAGAGAGGGGGTTAGCAGGCATCTAGTTTTGAGAGACAAAGGTTGTTGATGTCTATGTTGTAAAATCATTAAGCTGTTTTATGTCACATTATACCTCTGATTAAAGATTGCGGAATCATTATAGTGTTTTATGATGCATTATACTGCTGATTTATAAGAAATGCTGTCTGTGTAGAATCGTGGCCTTATTTCTGTCATTAGGGAGAACAAAACTATACTGCACAGGAAACCAAGGTCGTAACTGAAGCTCACTGAGAGGGAGAGAAAGAATATGAATGTTTAGGTTTTATGACTTTGGGGGTGGATGGGAAGCTATAAGAATGTGTGAAATGGTCAGACACTTCGAGATCTGTCGGACCCCCTCCCGTGTATATCTCCTGGACATTTGTATTGCTCAAAGTGTTTGTATGGAACAAAGAGAATTGTATTGATTACAGTGATTATTGACTGAGCATTAAACACCGTTGTTCTTCCTTCAGCCTGAAGATCAAAGAATTGTTTTTTTTTTTTTACAGGCCCCTGAACTAAAATGAGTTTGATACCCCTGGTCTATACCAAAATTATTATTATTTTTAATTATGTTGATAAATACATGTCTTACATGTGTCTTTATTAATTTTTGTCCAGCACTAACAGTCTTAACCTATTGTGATAACAAGCTATAGTCTGCTACAATCTGCTGGTCATGTTTCAGAGATGGATATTCCAATAGTAACCCATATAAATGACTAATACGTGCACTATTTTGAAGCTTTACAAGGATGTTGTGGTTGCAGAGCCTGGAATGGGGAAATTTCAGGAACAGAAAGTGTCCACTTTGAGTCAGACTGATATTTTATTTTTTTAATTCTTTTTTTATTCTGTGGTTTTGTTATGCACACCATGTCTCACCACCGATGATTCATTTTGCATTCTAAGCTCTTTTAACTTCCCTAAATCTGCCAAGTTTCCAAATATACATTTTTGGCAAATATATAGTTTTACCAACATGAAGCACATTTTTAGAAAGTAGAAGTTCCTATTTTTTATGTGATGTGTCATATACGCAGCGACCATGACATAAGTGTTCCCATTTGGGCATTCGAAATCAGCAAAATTCCAAAACTATACCTGTAAAAATAAGTGGGCCAATGGCAGTGGATGTTAAAAAGTTAACTGTAGTGTGAGAACTGAAAAAGCTTACCTTAGAAATATCAGGTGCTCTTAATTGATTGCATGTCTTAACACTGCAGTCTTTCATCAAATTAATTAAATGATAGTATATTTTGTAATATTCTGAAAAGATTGTTATTAACCCTATGAGGTCTTCCATCATTGTTGATGAGCCCAAAAACCAATATGATTACTAAGTCATATACTATATTTTCAGAGAATAGTGACCTTTTTTTTCTTTTTGAAGAAACTGAAAGTGTTATAATATTGCATTGTATACCCTCTCCCTGGTTGTGAATATATAATGAGATTAAAGAATAAAACATAATAATAATAATAATAATAATAATAATAATAATAATAATAATAATAATAATAATAATAATAAATAAATAAATAAAAATATACTGATCGGATTGTCACTGACCTTGATAGGTTAAACTGCAGTAGTAAGCAAGGTGAAAGCAGATGTAGCAGAAATCATAGTTTGTCAGGGGTTTTTTTTTTAATGTAAAATAAATAAAAAGTAAGCAAAAATAATTGAGAATTAAGATTAGCAGCTCATGGTTATTTGCAATTTTGGCAATTCCAGGCTTCAGTTCCAGTTTAATTTATTAATGGGATTCTTTAATCCCATTAGTATCCTCTTCAGCACAGAGATGTTGACTCAATACAGGTTGTAGCCTCATTACACAGAGAAGCCTGTGCTTCCCTGAGCTTTACTCTATACTGTAGACTACATCAGCTGTTAATGCAATGGAATTAACAGCTGGATTTCTGAACAAGCATGGCATTATATCATAGTAATACATCACTGTAAATGCCCACTTTTTAAAGTTTAACTTTTTTCATTAGTCATAAAAATGTTCACTATAAAAAAAAAGCTAACGACTACAACCTGCAAAGGTATATATTATTTTTGAGTGTCTTTTTTAAGCAGCGTTTCAAAATTAGATTTTCATACTAACATATGATGAAAACTTAATTTCTACTGGATTTGTTGTTTTAAACATGAATTTAGCTTTAAAATCAGTGGGCAGTTCATTCCACTTTTATTATATAGTTAAAAATAAATAAATGAATGAGAAATCAACAGTTGAATGAAAAAAACGAAATAATCGTCTAAGGAAGACTGAAAAGGGGAAATGAGAGCCAGTAAACTAACAATGCATATAGAAAGCGGGAGGGGTCGTACAAAACGCCAGTTTGATGTTCTTAGTTGTGTCATTTGTCCAAGTGGTTTTAAGGCTGTGGAGCAACTTATCAGTGACAGGAAGCAAACTGGCAAATTCTGAGTTTGTTGTGAGTGAGTTTTTCTAAAGAAAACAGAAGAAGACTGTGTGTCAGTGTTGGTCCAGTCTCAGTTTCTCTAAAAATGCTGCAGCTGCTTCTATTGCTGCTGCTGTCAGCCACAGTAAGTCACACTTCTAGTCGATAAATTTAAAAAAGTATTATACGTAGTATTTTTTGTTGTTTGTTTACCATGTAAATAGACTTTAAGAATTTGTGCTCCTATTTGCAAAATCAGGCTGACAGCCAGAGTCAGCGAGTGTCGGGCTACAAGAAGGCAAATGCATGTGTGTGCCAGCTAAACTCCACCATGTGGGTGTTTCCTGCTCAGAAGTTTAAGTACGTGTTGGAGGAAGTTCACACCTGTGAAGAATCTCTGAATAACCTACAAGAAGAGGTAAGAACTCATCTATATGCTTTATTGTACTGAAGTAAGCTCTCAGGAACTAACGTTGTACTATTAAACAACTAAAATACAAGTAAAAATGAATCAATAATCAAGAAAACATTATTTAATAATTCATTAATTATTATTATCATAATGAATACTAAGTATGGGTATAATCAATCAATTGATATTTCATTATTTAAAGATAAACACTGTATCAAAGTTTTTTCATAACATTCATATATTATTTTAGATGCTGCTTGCAAAAGACTTGTCTTTGAAAATAAAATAAAAAGCTTGGCTTCACTGGCCTTTCTTACATATATCTTATCAGTTGGGGATTCAAATGTTTAAAATTATTGTTGTTATTCTTAATAATATGAGACTACACAGCTGAGGTCCATGATCTCTTATCTTTCAACAGATGGATATCTATCTATAATAGAAAATATGTACAGCATTTTATAATATAGGGTAACCACTTTTTCTTTCCCCTCAAAATATTAACTTTTTAAAATTTGGATGTATTTTTTACATAGCTCGTATAGGAAAAAAAGCCATGTCTTTGAACAAAGGATTTTTTTTGTCTGCATTTCTTGCAGCTGACGTTCTCTAGCCAACGTCTCCCTCTGATCCAGGATCAGTTTACCAACTTTACGGCTCGGCTGGAGCCCTACAACTACCTGCACTCCCAGGGCCTGTATACAGAACTGTCCCTGCGCCAGCTGGGCCAGGAGCTCAGCCAGTTACAGGTGGACATCGATGTGGTCCACAGCCAGCTTAACAACTCCGAGACACAGAAACTCTCCAAAGAGGTAGAGCTAAAATAGCAAATGGCAGCAAAAAACAACAGAAAGAAAAGATTTAATGTTATACTATGTCAGGTCACATGTGACCTGTTGTGATGTAACAGAATTATCAATAGAATAATATTATATCCATTTCTGATAGGCTGATAGACTACATAAACATGTAAACAAGATGCAAACAATAGACACGCTTAACATGAAGACTGTGAAGGAGAAACTGCGCTACCTAAAGAATAATGTGGAGACCTGCAAGTCAATCCCCAAAGACTTCAGAGGTATGTGAGGTGTGTGTGTGGTGTGTGTGGTGTGTGTGTGTGTGTGTGTGTGTGTGTGTGTGTGTGTGTGTGTGTGCGTGCACATGTTTAGATATCTTTGTGATGACAGGAAATTGGCATGCTACTATATTTGTGAGGACCAACAGTCACTTATGGGAACAGAATGCCTGTTTGGCATTTTTGAGGTGCAAAATGTGATTTTAGTATCAGGGTTACAGTTCACACTCTGGGTCCACACACCTGAATCAAATGATTAGTTAATTACCAGGCCTCTGGTTGAGGAGGTAATTTAGCCATTTGACTCAGCTGTGTTGGATCAAGGACACATCTAAAACCTGCAGGACACCGGCACTTGAGGCCTGGAGTTCCATACCCCCAGTTTAGGCTATGGCTTAGGGTGAACGTGAGTGAGGGCCCTTTGGTGGCTTGGTTGATTTCCATGGACGGGCTGGCTTGGCAGGCACCTGATGCGCTGGTTGGGGCTTGGAAGGTGGTTGTGGACTGGCAGGCCGCGCAGGGCATTGACAGGCGAGACCAGGCTACTTTGAGATGAGACTAGATGAGACGTCAACCTCTGGCTGAATCGTGGCTGGACCATATATGCTCGGCTGAGCATACAGCTGGCACAAGAGGCTGCTGGCTAGGGTCTCCTGAACCCCCAGCTGGAGCATAAAGTTGGAGGCTGGGCTCTCATGTACCCCCAGCTCAAACATGAAGTTGCTGACTAGCCCTGTCTGACCCTCCAGCTGGCACAGCGGACCTGGGCAACCTCTGCTGAGCCCCCAAGTGGGAGTAGAAACAAGTACTTCTGGGGACCCAGAGCACACTGAGTCCTTCGACTCTGCCTCTGGATCCGACCCGGCCCATATTTTAGACCCACAGGAGTCTAGTTTGGTCTCACAGCAACCTGTCTCACAACAAACAGTTCTAGCTGGCATTAGAGCTGAAAATCCAGTCTCTACATTGTCTATAATAACAGAATTCCCAGAAAGTGAGAGAGGACAAAGACACAAGGGGAACCTACACAGACAAGGAGATTACACATTTTAAACAGAAAAAGGCTTATAAGCAAGGAGACATGGACGATAACGAGTCTAATATACTAGACTCAACTTCAACTAATACCAACTAATAATAACCCGAGAACTTTATATTATTTCATAAATAAGAAAAAATACAAAATAACTCAAAATGCTGGGTCACCGACCCAGCCCTCTGTCAGACCCAGTGCAGAGCCATCCCAGTCTAGAAATAAAAAGCTTCCCCTTTTCAAAGCAAGGATACACCTTAAGGGGATGATAAGTAATGATGATAAATGACAACAATTGACTGTATCTATATCATCATCTGCTTCAAAAACCTTCTGATCTTTCTATCTTTCCAGTTCAGGACAAGCACTGCGTCAGAGGTCTGATCACCAACATCAGTGACCCTATCACGACCAAAGTCAGTCCTCATGGTAAGAGCTATATCTCTGGTTCGTGGGGAAAACAAGCCCAGAACGAGAGCGAGGGGCAGAAGAACAGTTACTGGGTTCAACCTCTGCTCAGCAGCCACATCTGGGGTAACACTGTGCGCCTTTACCAAACCTACGAAGACTTCATGGCCTCAACAAACCACAGAGAATTTACCTTTGCTTCATCTTACAGTCATCCCAGCACAAATGAAGGTCCGAACGCCGTCCTGTATGGCGAGGCTCTGTATTATCACTGCTACCGCTCTGCAGACATTTGCCGGTACGACCTTGAGGCCAACGAGGTCAAACGGGTGACTCTTCCAGGCACCGGTGTGGGTTTCAACAACAAGTTCCCCTATTGTTATTACGATTGCCGGCTCAATAGTGATGTTGATGTAGAGGCAGATGAAACAGGACTGTGGGCTCTCTATGCCACTATAGGTAACCATGGTAACCTTGTGATCAGCCGGTTAGTTTGGGACAGCGAGGTGAAGAGTCTCAACGTGACACAGACGTGGGAAACGAGGCTGTTCAAGAAGGCAACGAGCAACGCCTTCATGGTGTGCGGTGTGATGTACGCAACTCGTTACGTTAATGAGTACCGGGAGGAGGTGTTCTACGCCTTCGACACAGCCACAGGCAAAGAAGACAACTCACTAGCAATACCACTGGAGAAGGTAGCTAAAGCAGTGGCTAGTCTGAGCTACAATCCCACCAACAAGCAGATCTACATGTACAACGATGGATACTTGCTGGCCTACCAGGCCCACTTCAGATCTGAAGCTTTGTAGCTAGTTATTGTCACATGACCAAGCCCCCCCCCCTCCAAAAAAAAACGCAATGGCTTTTTCTGTGCAACAGCAATCTTAGCAGATGTTGCAAATGCTGAAGATATATCATGTATGCTACATGCATGCTGCAAGAAAAAAAAGCAATGATTTAAAAAGTGCAGTTTAAGGACTATTTTATGCAACAGTGATGTTAGCTACAAATACCACAGATATGTCATGTATGCTGTAAAAACTGTTCTTATACTAATAATGTCATTTGGTTAAACTGAATGCAAACACCGGTTAGAACCATAATAAAGTCTTCAGTACCAAAAACATCAAGATTTTAACTATTTTGGGTTTACAGCTTCTAACATTACTGCTAACACTGTAGGGGTAGGTTTAAAAAATTGATTTTATCATAGAAATTGATTTTAGTTTGAATAATGTGATATTGATACCCAAAATCGATTTTTAAATGTAAATGTATTTTGCTAGAAACGGCAGAGTCTGAGGTTAAAGCTCACAAAACTGTTTCAATCATCAAACAGATAATGATGTAAACGGATTTTGCAAAAAGATGTAAATGCAAAGCATGCCCCCCCCCCCCCCCCCCCCCCCATTCACCCAACGGGGACATGCCACTGGGTGCTGAAAGGCAACATCTCACAGATTCTGAAGCTGCAGGTTTCATCACTCTCCGACCAAAATTCACTGAACCAGCAGCAAAAGAAGATCAAGACTACGCTTCACGTTTGAAAAGGATTGTCACGAATTCTATCTTCCTCTTGCTGTTTTGCTTCCACCATGAGAAAATCACACTTCATGCACAGCTTTCTCTCTCTGAATGTACTAAAATTTCTGTTTTTTGCATTATTCACTTGCTTATTACGCACCAGTCTACCGTTGTGTAAAGTGCTGCTGCCCGCTACTTTTTTCTCCAAAACAGACTTCCGAAAAGAAGGGCCAATTTCTGCTGTTCAATACCAAAAAAAATTAAACTTTAATAATTATGCCAAATTATAAAACGCTTAGCTGTAGTCGCTAATAAAACCTCCTTAACTTTGCTCTGCTTCACTTCAGCATTAGGTAATGTTTATATGCTGATTCATGGTTTTCTTCAGTTTTTGATGTACTGCAAAATATTTTTAAGGTGTTTATCTGCTATAAAAAGCCAGCCAGAAAAATCTCCTTCATATTTGTTTGTGTTTTATTCTTAGGTACAATAATGGATTGCATTTATATAGCACTTTTCTAGACACTCAGGCCCCTCTGGCCAACACCAGTAGGCGGTAGGTGAAGCGTCTTGCCCAAGGACACAACGACCAGGACAGATAGAGCTGGGGATCGGACCGGCAACCTTCCAGTTACAAGATGTGACCTCTAAGGTCTCACAAGTGTTAGATTTATTTTTATATATATATAGATATACATAGATATAAAATAATGGATTTGTACTGATAAGATAAGATAAGATAAGATAAGATAAGATAAGATAAGATAAGATAAGATAAACCTTTATTAGTCCCACAAATGGGAAATATTTGGGTCACGGCAGAAAGTACAAATTTAAGAGCAGGTAATACTGCACATCAGGGAGACAGTTACAGTTGTGTATGGGATGTGTGTGTGTCTGTCTGCACGTGTGTGGCCATCTTCAGAGACCATGTTGTAGAGTCTGACATTAAGTTGGGAGGAAAGTCCTGCAAAATCTCTCCATCCCAGCCTGGGTGCCGCAGCCTGCCACTGAAGGAGCTGCTCAATGCTGTCAGAGTCTCTTGAATGGGGTGGGAAATGTTGTCTGACAGGGACGACAGCTTAACCACCATTCTCCTGTCACTCACCACCGCCACTGGGTCCAGAGGGCATCCTAGAACAGAGCTGGCTCTCCGGATCACCCTGTTCAGTCTCTTCTCTTCCAGCAGAGATGCTGCCGCCTCGGCAGACCTCACAGTAAAAGATGGCTGAGGCCACCACAGAGTCATAGGTCTTCAGGAGTGGGCCCTTCACTCCAAAAGACCTGAGTCTCCCCAGTAGGTACAGCCTGCTCTGCCCTTTCCTGTAGATAAATGATCAGAATTATAATATTTCCGTGAATATTGACTGTGTCAAAATTGAATCGAATCACTGGTGGAAATCAAAATACATTGCCCTATACCATTGGGACCACTTTGGATTTTACCTTCCATATCTGCTTCCATTGCTGCACATGGACATCCTTCTCCTGTCCTGGTTCTGCTGGAAGTTCCTTCCTGTTAAAAAGGAGTTTTTCCTTTCCACTGTCGCCAAATCACCTGCTCATGGGAGCGATATGATTGTTGGGGTTTCTCTGGGGTTTTTTTATATTATTATAGGGTTTTTACTTTACAATATAAACACAACAGCGTATCAGTTGAGTGTAGGCCATTGCACCTTGGTGGTCTGCGCTTGAATTATGAACTATAAAATGTGTAATATCAGATACTTGAAGGATAATTTTTAAATGTTACACAATGTTAAGGTTAGTCAGTGTAAATGCTGGAGAATATTTCACAAATATCTCCATAAACAATGTAAATGGTAGATACCATTAGAAAGTAGGAATGTTTTTATTCATGTGGCCATTTAAAAAAAAATTGTCTGTAAAATTAATCATAGATTAGTTTTCTGCATTCAGAAAAAAGAGGATTTTTATGTCACGCATGGAAAGAGCCAGTACTTAGAGTAATACACTGGTACAACAACTAACGAGTTGATAATCAGTTTGAATTTAATTTACTTATTTAGATAACTGCTACGCTAATGTCACTGCAAGGATTTCTCCACAAATGTCAGAACAACAATCGTGTAACTTTTATGAGAATATGACATTTGTATGTTTACATAAAAAAAAATATAATAACATAGTTAGACTGACTCTGAACATTAAAACCACTACACTGGAAATATTGATTTTATTGAATAAAGAGAGTACAAGGCAACAATGAACTATTTATTTACACTGGTAGAATTAGATTAATGGAGAAATACATTGTTTATGAAATGTGATGCATTAAACATGAAACATCTTGAGAAAAAACTGTTTTGAATTCAGACTTTTATAGAGATCAATCAATTTTGCAGAAATGAAACAACATCAATTTACCCAAACAACACCTTGTAGGAAACCATGTTGGAGTCACAGTAAGCATGCAGCATCTGGTCCACAGGGCTGTAGTTTAGGCTTTGAATGTTGGGAGACATTTTGTTCATGAAGATGCCAATGTTGAACTTCTCCTGTCCCGTCACGGTGTTGAATGAGTAAAAGATCTCCTCGACCTCCCTGTTAATGTAACGTGTCGCATAGAGAACGCCACACGCCATGAAGGTGTTGGTCACTGCCCGCTTGTAGACTGAAGTGCGCCAGGTACGCCTAAGTGTTGGTGTTTCACCCTCCTCTAGCTTGGAGAGAACCAAGTTGCCAAAGTCCTGAGTGGTGGTGTAGACCACCCAGACACCAGACTCATCTGTTGCCAGGTCCAGGTCAGTGTATGGGTAGCATTCCTCAAGATGGCAGAAGTTACCTTTTGAGTTGTACCTGGTTAACAGAGGATAGCAGTGAAAGTTTCTGTCATAGTTATTCTTTAAACTAACATTTTCAAAGTTGAGTAACAAACCTGGTGCCTTTTGGTAGTTGTAAGGTTGTGACACTTTTAGTGGTGAGATTAAATCGACAAACATAATCTTGGTTGTAACAGTTGTAGTACAAAGCCCCTCCATACAGAACATTATTTGGACCCTGGATAGTGTTGGTAGTTGGGTTTGAGGAGTGGATCTGGACGTTACCTGAAGAAGAAAAAGGAGGAATAAACGTATGTTAATAGTTTAAAACTATAATTTGCTTCACAGAAATGTGCCAGTAATTAAAACAATCGTGCACTTTACTTTATTCCACTTTAAGTAAGGAAAATGTCAGTGTTCTCTTATAATACTAAAGAGTAAAGTCACTTTTATTGTGGTCTGCATAATTCAATTTTAGGTACAGTTGGGTATTGTAGTTACCTAGCAAACTTTAAACGGTCCTTTCCATACACATTCAGTAACCCAACGTACAACAAACCTCCAGGTTAATTTCTTTCTTTCTTGGAAATTCAAATGATTCAATAAACTACTAATTTACCAACTTCAGTGTGATCCCAGTATAAACAGTAAGGGTTTTTTACATTTCGTAGGGGAATAAACAAAGAGAAGCGAGCAGTTCCTTACCTGGGACGCTCACTCCAATGATGAGAGAACTCAGACTGCTGTAAAGACGAACATAGTGGGCATATATATTACTGGAAGTCAACATGACCAGCCAATACCAGCTCTCTTTGCCTTTCTCTGGTCTGGGATCACGACCCCAGGCTCCGTAAGCATACGAGCCAGGATATTCTCCTTTTGTGTAGACCTTTGGCTCAGTAACATTAACAAGCCGGCTGCGTGCACAGGTACCTGAGGGGAAATGTATAGTGTGTATTAGCTGTTCTCCGTGAGGCTACTTTTATGGAGGAAATGCATATTATAACAGGCCTTTTAAATTTATTTATATGACAAACTAGAAATTCTTTTATCAATGCATGCTGGGGTTTATTCATCATATAACGATTGAGCTTTCTTTTACTGCAACTACTTTAAAGTAATAATTGTTATTATTATATTATTTATTAAATGAATTCGGTTCAATTCATGATAGCTTGTGTAACTACCTTTTGAACAAATAACTTGAATTAATGATTTTCTGTATGACATTATGTGATTCTTTCATCTTGTCGACTTCTTCTTTGCAATGTTGCAAAGCTCTCTGAAGGACCCAGCCAAGCATCTAAGTTCGGTTGAGGTTGGGACCTAGCCTTTTACTTCACATATTTTTATTTGAGGTTGTATTTACCTAATTTTAAAGCTTATTGATAGCCATGTTTATCAGTGCAAGTGATTCCTTGTTGCTATTTGAATCCAATTTCAATGCACTGATTGGATTCTTTCATCAGCTGACACAGGCGATCGAGATGATTGATTACTCTAGTGAAAGGCAATGGATAATTAATGGATCCTCACCACATGCAGCTGAGCACTTTTTCTCACATTTGTTTCAGCTTTTCTGACTCAATGACAGATCAAGATTTGGTCTTATTAAGAACTTCACCTATTTTGTATTTTCTATTCAACTGAGTCCTTAATTTTTGTCATCTTTAGAAGTTTAAGGAGCTTGGAAAGAAAAGCGTCTGGACTTCTTTGAGTTGCTTGAAGACGTTTCACCTCTCATCCGAGAAGCTTCTTCAGTTCTAAGGGTTAAATGGTGGAGAGTCCCAGATTTAAACCCAGTGGGAGTTTCCCCCCAAAGAGGGGCAAAGGACCCCCTGATGATCCTCTACTTAATCACATGAGCCAAGGTGTGAAAGCAGGTGTGGGTCACAATCAGCCAGGGTTTCGGGTGAGCTCATTGTGAAACCTGGCCCCACCTGATCATGTGATTTCCTGAGGTCAGATGGCCCAGGATGTGAGTGGGCGTTAAGGCGTCTGGGAAGGGATCTCAAAACTGGATTATAGATGGCAGAGAGTTGGTGTCGTAAACCACCGCCTCTGTTCAAAGA
Source organism: Maylandia zebra (assembly GCF_041146795.1). Lineage (NCBI taxonomy): Eukaryota > Metazoa > Chordata > Actinopteri > Cichliformes > Cichlidae > Maylandia > Maylandia zebra. Next base: position 65,006,577 of record NC_135173.1, on the reverse strand, counting down.
TGGTCACTCACAGTGGACGTAAATGGCTTCTTTCACTCCTCTTTCAGACCATCTGTCCTCTCTGTCCAAAATGTGAACATTGGCATCCTCAAAAGAGTGACCTTTGTACTTAAGATGCAGATGAACTGCTGCGTCTTGTCCCGTGGAGGTGGCTCTTCTATGTTGTGCCATGAGCTTGTGAAGTGGCTGTTTGGTCTCTCCGATGTAGAGCTCTGGGTATTCCTCGCTGCACTGTACAGCAAACACCACATTGTTAAGTTTTTGTTTAGGAGTTTTGTCTTTCGGGTGAACCAGTTTCTGTCTGTGTGTGTTGCTGGGTCTGAAGTACACCGGGATGTCATGCTTGGAGAAAACTCTCCTGAGTTTCTCTGATACACCGGCTACATAGGGGATGACAATGTTGTTGCGTCTGTCTTTCTTATCCTCCCTCCCTGGTGTCTGATCTTCTTTCCTGTGCCTCTTTGCTGACTTTATAAACGCCCAATTAGGATAACCGCATGTTTTAAGTGCTTCCTTTACATGTGTGTGTTCCTTCTTTTTCTCTTCAGGCTTAGAGGGAACATGTTCTGCCCGATGGTGTAGGGTCCTGATTACCCCAAGTTTGTGTTGCAGAGGGTGATGGGAGTCAAAGAGGAAGTACTGGTCCGTGTGTGTGAGCTTCCGGTAAACTTCAATGTTGAGGTTGCCATTCTCTTCAATGTGCACAGCGCAGTCCAGGAAAGGCAAACAGTTATCCTTTGTGTCTTCCCTGGTGAACTTGATGTTTTTATCCACGGCGTTAATGTGCGCAGTGAAGGATTCCACTTGTCTTTTGATTTTGACGCAGGTGTCGTCTACATATCTGTACCAGAGGCTGGGTACTCTCCAGAGGTGGGTAGTGACGAGTTACATTTACTCCGTTACATTTACTTGAGTACGTTTTTGAAAAAAATGTACTTTTAAAGTACCTTTTTTGCACGGTACTTTTTACTTTTACTTGAGTACATTTGTGAAGAAGAAACGGTACTTTTACTCGGTACATTAACGGTACATTTGCACAATTCGAGTCGTTACTTTAAAACAAAAATAAAAATTTGTTTAACACATTAGATAACATGCTGCCAGTGGAGTTTTTACCAATGAGATGTGGCCATGCAGTCACATGACCAGTTTGAAACTGTGGCGGGCAGAGCGGCCCAAGCGTTTCAAAGTAGCGGACACACGGAAAGAAGAAACATGAAAACATGGCAGAGTCTACGCTAGAGCTGAAGAGAACACCCTTGGCCTCATATACAAAGAATGTTTTGCTTAAAAGCAGAACAAAGGAACAGCTATGTCTTCAGTGTCGGTGTCTTCAGTGAGAGCCAAAACAAACCAACTTTTCAGCGTGAAACAACTCAACTCGTGTAACCTGAGGAAACGGTAAGTTTTCTCTAAATATCTTTTTAGCTCTGGTTAGCTGGACGTCAGTCTTATGTTACAGCAGCTGTCATATTTTCGGCGCTATGTTGTAGTGAGATAAGTTTGTGGGTGTTTTGTGCAGCTTCGGCTGTCCTGTTAACTGCTCGCTGGTTAGCTAACATGAACTATAAGCTAACAGCTAGCCTGGTTAATGATGCTAGAGTTCAACGCGCATGCAAACAGCTCGTCTCTACTGCTTTAACTGTTAAAACAGAAGGCAATACTGCGGCTGACAGGGTTTAATATGTGAAACAGCAGCTTGTTTAGTTTAAACGGTCTACATTAAGCTGGGCAAACACTGTGCGATTTTTTTCAGTCACGTTATTCAGCTCCTGCTCAAACTGTACAATTGAATCTCAGGGGTTAGAAGTTCATAGGTCACGATGCAGGGCCTGATACTCTGATGCGACCTGAGTGCTCAAACTGTGCGTCCATAACACGAAGCTTATCATACAAAACCTGCCCCTCGCTCGCCCTCTCTCTGTCTTTTACTCACACAGACACACACACACACACACCATCAACTTTGCTAAATTACTAATGAAAAACATTGACAAGGCAGCTGTGATTGAGCAGCAATGTCCATCCAACTCTTTTCATGGTTGTTGTAGTCGTGATAATTTTGTGAGGCTACATTGAAAAGCCTCAGATACGTAAGCGTAGAGCTGCCACCCAGGCAAAAGAAAAATAGAGCTATATCACGTTATAACGTGAAAAGTATATTGTTCTAACAACCTCACAACCAATGTGATATTATGTGATATTATATTGTTCAGATATAATATGAATGTGATATTATATTGTTCAATAGAGCTATATCACGCTATAACGTGAAAAGTTTATTGTTCTAACAATATACTTTTCACGTTATAACGTGATATAGCTCTATTTTTCTTTTGCCTGGGTGGCAGCTCTACGCTTAGGTACTCGGATGAGCTTGCCTCATCCTACAAGTTGTGCCTCCATCTCTTGTGTCCAGATCACATGCTGCACTGCCGTGCTGCTCCACCTTTTCTCTTTCATTTCTGTGTTTGTGCGTGCGCAGTGTGACAGACTGTGTTGAGGGGCGACAGGATTTCAAACAGGTTTGATTATCATGCGACCGTACGATTGATGATTGGGAGCTGGTTGTGAGGTGTTAACTGCTTATCGTTACCCCATGTATACTACACGATGCACACACGATAAAGGCAAAACACGGGCCGATCCCCAAAACGGTTGCGCGACTGAAAAATCGGTTCAAAATGGGCCAAGAATTGCACAGTGTATGGCCAGCTTTTGGAGGCTAGCTCCAAACAAACATCTGCAGCTTGGCAGCACAATAAGCCCTGACCTAATTCTTTTGCAAACGTTACATCTTTCCACGGGTCTCCACTTCATCAGACATCACCTAGACTCAGAGCTGGATGAGGCCAGCACAAACAGCGGCCTATTCGACGAAGATGATGGATCCATGGGGTCAGGAAAACCAGAAAAGGCGGGTAAAGGCGGTGATATGTAACGCGGTCAGTGATTTTGTCCCTTTCAAGGTCTTGAAAACTTTCTTTTTGTAGCTGCTTGTGGGGTCTCGCTTTAAGGCTTCGTAGGTATTGTTGTCACTGATATAGTGATGTTGTGGTCTTTGCTCAGGAAAGTGACGGCCTTCTTTTCTTGTAATGTGAGGTTAGACGGAGGGACTTTGGCACTGGAGAGGGTGGCGGAGACTTTCATTCTGATTTGCTCTGCTTCTGTCTGTGATGATTTGTTAATCCGTATGGCAGTTTCTGTGGCTGTGATGAGGTCCACTATGGGCAACTGTTGCGGAACAATGGCAAAATTGAGTCCTTTGGCTAATACTTTGTTTTCAGGTTCAGTGAGATTCCGGTCTGAAAAGTTCTTCTCCCATTTTTCCTGACTGTCCTCAGGTGTGTGTTCTTCTCTGAGTTGTGTAGATTCAGACTGGGGAGTGGGTGTTCAAGCAACTCAAAGAAGTCCAGACGCTTTTCTTTCCAAGCTCCTTAGACTACGATGACCTGGATGACTGAGAACCTTCACAGACATCTTTAGAAGTTATTTTCTTCAGTGATCTTCTCCATATTTATCTTATCTTACATTAGCTTAGTTAAGCTTACCTTGGCTTAATGTAAAGATCAGTCAAGTTGGTATGGACACAAATGATTTCATGCTACTAGGCAATATGAATTTACAAGAAAAGATTATTAATTGCTCCAACCCCCAATAATTGGTTCCCACCCCCACCAGGAAAAGAGAAACAAATAAACAATCTTTTTTTTTTTTTTTAAAAACTGCTTGATTGACTCACCCTGTGGAGGCTCAGTGGGTGCGACAGTAGTGTTCAGTTTTTCGCTGCACTTGCGTAGATCAACCTTCAGAGCAGCAATGGCTTGTTGTCCCTTTATCACCTGCATGGTGTCGAACTTCTCCAGCTCTTGCATCTCTGTTTTCAAGTTCTCCAGCTGAGACAATTTTGGATTGTTTACAAAATCATGAAAAGAGCAACAGGCATCAGTTAAAAATCTATTTCTATATCTATTTTACAATTTTTTTGTACAATTTATTTAAACAATTACTAAATGCAACAACAAATCAATGTCTGTTTAGCTTGCATTTAATCCCAAAAATTTTAAATGTATCAGATATAGATTTGTGGGGTGTAGAATTAATGTTTTATCTTTAAGGCTCATGTACACCCATTATCTTATATTACACAATTACCTCATAATTTGTATCATGCATTTATGTTGTATCCTTCATCGCAAACCGATATGCATTGCAGAGTAATTTGGGATTTAGACTGCTACACTCAGATACTAAGACATAAACAGAGTGAAGCCTTCTTTTCTGAGGAATGTGTGAGGGCGATGGTCTACCTGGACTGGTGGCCCTAATTGAAAGGTAGTCACAATTGCGGTTACTGAGGCTACAGTCTCCACTGCCTCCGTGGTGGGTATGCATGTGAAGCGAGAGACTACATCAAAGAACACCATGGTTTCATCTGGATCCAGGGTAAATTTCTGGACCTTGTCGGTGTAATCGGTGGAGTTCTTGATGTGATACAGGGTGTTCTCCCCACACAACACAATGCACTACCAGATGAGCTGAATGAGTTCTACGCTTGTTTCAATACCCTAAACACCAACCAACACAGAGGGATTCTACCAGTAGAGGCAGCTCTTCACTCACTGTGACTTTGACTGAAGTATGCAAGGTTCTGAGGAGGACTAACCCCCGAAAAGCAGCCGGTCGTGACAACATCCTAAGCCATGCTTTGAGGGTCTGCTCTTCGGTGAGGTGTTTACAGACATTTTTAATTTATCCCTCATCCAGTCAGCTGTGCCCACATGCTTCAAGTCAACCACCTCCCCAAGAAAAACAACATAACCTGTCTGAACCTGTAATGAAGTGTTTTGAGAGGATAGTCCCATATCAAAGATACCATCCCGGACACACTAGATCCTCTGCAATCCTCTGCATATGGTAAGAACCTTTCTACCGAAGACGCCGTTAATGCAACCATCCAAACAGCCCTTTCAGACCTCCAAAATAAGGACACCTACATTCAAATGCTGTTTACAGACTAGAGTTTTGCATTCAACACCATCATTCCAAACAGACCGTTGGGAAAGCTCTCCACTCTTGGACTGACACCCTCCCTCTGTTGCTGGGTCCTGGACTTCCTCACTAAGATACTCAATGGTGTAAAGATAGTGAGCACAGGGATCCCCCAAGGCTATGTGGTCAATCCACTCCTGGACACCCTTTTCACCCAGAACTGTGTCTCTTCCCAGTACAACACCTCCATCATTAATTTTGTTGATGGGAGATGATCATCATGATGACTAAGGAGATGATTGTTGACCCGAGGATGAGGAGAGACCAGCACGCCTCACTATACATCAACGGGACTCAGGTGGAGACTGTTGTGTGATACCCTGTGTACGCTCAATGATAACCCGTATAGCTAGTAGTACAGCTACTTCAATGTATTTGCAATTGGCACAAATTGACCCAGATTATGTGCCAGATGTCATCAATGATGATCCTGATGTATGTATTGAGCATTAGGTTGTGAATTACTCGATTGTCCAAGAAGAGAATGAAGTTTTCTTCTTTCTCTTTTCTTCTTTTAAAAAAAATTTTGATATTAAGCTTACTCGAAGGACTAGTTACATTTATGATTTGTTTCACATTTATGATTTGTCTTTATATTATGTTATTACATTCTGTCTTTATACTATGTTATCATTTCATGATAAAAGGAGGGAACTGTTGTGATATTTTGATACCATGGTAGCATTTACAGGATATTGTTTTATAGTGATATTATACAGGAAAACTGTTACTCAATAAGGCCCATTTACTAGTTGTTTTTCTCTTTCTCTGTGACCCAAGAATTAATGTGTAAGACTCACAGGCTGGTACCCCAAGGTCGAAAATACCACAGAGACGAGACCACTTCCTTACTCCCATCCTCCCTTCCTTATCCTTTAGAAAAGAGCTTGTTAAAGGCCAGGTGGTTTGTTTCAGAATTCACTAATGAAAGAACTCTGTATTCTATGTCTAGGAGTGTATTTTGCTGGAATGATCATAAATTGTAGCTGAACTGATAAACTACACAAAGGATACTTCTTTGCTCAGAAGGCAGGAAGACGTTTCCTTATTTGGTCTGTACCGGTTTGAACTGAGAACCTGCTGACACACGAACCTTTTTTTCCTCTATATAAACTGTTGTATACTGAATAAACCTTTGAGTTGATTGTGGGAGAGCAACCTGAACAGTCTCTGTATCATTTTGTTCTCCTAACTGCTCCCGACGTCGTAACTAACCTGCTGAACGGCATACCTGAGTGTTACTTTGAATAATTAGGAATCTTATAAGGAAAGGACAAAACTCTGCTTATCGGTGCTCACGCCTTGGAGGAAACCCGATCCACGGAGAAACCCGGGACGGAGATTTCTTTCAGAGACGGTGAAGACATTCAAATCTCTTTGTACCCACATCAGTGAGGATCTCACCTGGACCCATAACACACAGCAGATCATCAAGAAGGTTCAACAACAACTCTTTTATCTAAGAAAGCTGAAAAAATTTGGATTACCCTCCAAACTGCTCAGCAACTTTTACAGACGCACAGTGGAGAGTATTCTGACAAACTCCGGGAATGGAAATAACACCATTCAGGAAAGGAAGGCTCTCCAGCGTGTCTCTAAAATGGCGCAATTCATCTGCGGAGTACCCTTGCCATGCTTAGAGTCAGTTGGGGTTTATTCTAACTTATTTCAGTTATTTTTTTATTTAGTTGTTTGTAGGGAACTTGCAAAATAACAATTTCATTGCTCAGCGTAAGCATTTGTGTTTTGCAGTGTATATGACAATAAACTTCTTAAATCTTGAATAATTCTTTGATAGCCCATGTGTTTAAAGCTGTTTGAGATATTGTACTACCCATAAAAACAATAACCTGGGTTAAATGTATGTCTTTGTTCATTGTTGTTCTTGCACTTTCTTTCTGATTTTCCTCCTTAAGTCTTTGTCTGAGAATTGCACACCTCCGGTAAACTGGAAGTGAACAGCGCAGAGGAAAAGTGAAGACAAAGTAGTAAGAAATGGTCTATTCATTAGAGTGCGACACCGTTTGTGCAAAGAGGATATTACAGGTAAAAAAAATTAGTGCCAACTAGTGGCAGGACTGAGCTCAAGTGCTATCTGGCTCCATCTGGTGGAAGGAGGGGGGGTCTGCAGAATCTTGGAATCTTCTGGTGACAATAACAACAATGTGTCAAACGATGATTAAAGGGAAGCTAAGCTCCTTAGACTACGATGACCTGGATGACTGAGAACCTTCACAGACATTGTGTTGTGTAAAATCTTAAATAAAATTGCAACCACCAGCTGAGCTCGTCTTTTGAAGTGAGATTTATCAAAAGAAAAAGAAAAACACTGCAGAAAACGTTTTTTAGGAAGGACACCGCCCTGAACTATTTTATACCTCCCCAAACACTCTCAAACAAAGAACATTCCTCATTCTCAAGGTAACTGAGGCCAGAAAAGCAGCTCTAGATGGCTCCACTCTGGTCCACCTTTGCTGGCAAGCTCACCTCCACCATATCAAGGCACAATTCTTGAGCAACCACCCATGCAAGCCTCACTCATGGTGGACAGATGTGGAGTTTTAGAAGAGAAGGCAGCTGCACTACCACATTGTTTTTACTGCATTTTTTTTTTTACCAGATTCAATAAAAGTGTTTACTGCTTTTCTCTTTGAGCCACAGGTCCATGGTGCCATGTAAGCCAAATTTGAAATTGCAACCGTCTAATAATAAATTGTGAAAACGTATAATATGAGTGTTTTTCACTTTTCTCATGAAAACACTCAGCTGGGACAAAGATACAGTGATGTAGTAATCTTTAGAATGATGTCAGCATTTTGCAGCATGTGGTTGTGAATCTACCTGTTCAGTGGCGTTAGCAGTGAGGATCTGGTGTTGCTGGGTGGTGCTGTTGAGCTTGTCAATCAGCTGCTTGATCTCAGTCATTTCATTCTCTATAACATACAAGCTGAGAACTCCATACAGCTCTCCGTCATCCTCCTTCTCCAGGATCAGCACATCTTTGTTCAGCTGGGAGAGGCGATGCTCCAACCCCAGCAGCAGACTCTCCAGCTCCACAGTCTGCAGAGGCAGCAGTGATTAACCAGGAATGGAGACAAACAGTATGAGAGCTTTAAAAGACTAGTTACCTTCTCTGGGGTGATGTTGCTGTTGCAGTCTGATACATTGGTTTCAACTATCCTGAGTTTTTCATGAGGGAATGCCTTCTCTGAGTTATTCAGCTCACATGCACATGTTTCTAGTGGAGACACCTGAAAGATAGATTAACTGGCAAGTGAAATAAGCAGAACATCACATTTAGTGGTATTTTACATTTTTTACTTAATAGAAAATAGATATTTTTTCATTGAAATGAAGTCTTCAGTATTTCTTACCTGTTGGGTGAATGTGAGCAGAGCACACAGTGGAATGATCATGTACAGCTTCATGGTGAATCAGAGAGCAGAGCTGAACAAAACCCTCTCTAAAGTGTTTGATTGTGGCACTGGGACTGCAGCAGCACCTTCTAACTTGCAAACACTCCCACTATCCTGTGGATATGAGGAAGTGGATGTGGGTGTGTTTGCATTTTTATCCATCGCTTTGTTTTCTCTATTTTCTGATTTGGATTACAGCAACACCGAGAATTTGCACTTAAGCATGGGAAATGACAGTAAAAGCATCTTCAGCTATACAAAATAAATATCTCACATTTAATAAAGTACCAAATAACAGCTAAAGGATTCAAACTCTGAGTCACTGTTAAACCTATGGTCTATGTGTGATGAGAGGAAGATGCAAACCAATCCAAAAGCTGTGAACAGTGACTAATAGATGTATTTTATTCATTTTTTTTTTTTTTGTTATTTTTTCATGAAATTCTATCAGGAAAAGAAAGTCATGGTCATACACTAAATGAACTATTTGAATTTTATAGTTAATTCTGGGTTTTGTTATTCATACAGTATGTTAGCCACTACCACATTTTGGTGCACACTAAGCTCTTTTAACTGTATCACATATAAATGTACAGTCTTGTGCAGACTTTCTTCTCGTCTCAGACAGTCCCAGACACTGACACGGTCACTGTCCTAATGAGGACACGGATAAGATATATCTTTTAGTGCATGTGTTTGAACATAAAGCCAATAACACAAGAGCTCTAAGAAGAGCTGGAAACAAGCCCAAAGACATTTTTAACCACCTGCCAGCGCCATTCTCCTGTCAAAACTGGTCCATTTAGAAATTAGGCTGGAAGATCAGACTACAAGACTACAATGCTGAATGTCTATGGTTACATGTTGAAGGTAAGGCTCTGGCAGCTTTGCTGGGGTCAGCTAACACAAATAGCTTTGTGCAGATATGAAAAAGAAACAAAGTTGTGTTAGCAATATAGAAGAGTTTTGTTTCTTTCCTGGACACAGTTTGTACTTTCCTATCATGCTCTTGTTTTCTTGTGCAATAAAGCAGTGCTATTTTATTCCTCTCAGCATACAAACTGAAATCAGCTGATGTGCAAGAAGAAAAAAACATTTTTGTTTGTTTGTTTGTTTTTTTGTTTGTTTTGCATCACTCTAGGAGTAATGGAAGGTGCAGATTTTAGGAACAGAAAGTGAATAACTTTATGCAAAGTTTAACTGAATGAAACTTGGCTTAAAGATGACATTGCACAGTTTTTCTCATTACTTCAATATAATGTACATCTATGTAGAGAAAACAAAATGTGGAAGGTGTTTCGATTTCTATTCATAACAACGTTGATTTTGTTGATAATAAGGATGTTACTATTCACCTTACTCTAAAATGTCTTCCTTTAGTATTTCATATTATAAAAAATATAAAAATCAGTTTACTAAAAAATTAAAACTAGCCAAGAAAATTTTTGTTCTGAAAAGTCAGGGGAATCATGTAAAAATGTTCAAAACACATGGAATGTCATTAGTGAAATGCTAAATAAAGAACACTCTGGAAGTATTCCATCTGAACTATCCAATGGCATTAAGAATTTCAGTATTTTGCTTGATACTTTTTTGGTAATGTTGACCCTTCATTAGCTAAAAACATTGTAATATCACGCAATGCCATTTACAAAAAAGTTTAGCACAATTATTGTAAAGGTTTGGAGATGAGAGGTGTGGACCCAAGCGCAGACAATGATGCAGGAGAGAGTGTCTCAAACGGAAAACAAGCCTTTACTTTGCCTGATGAAACACTACAGAAACAAAAGCAGAGGAAAACTGAAGGAAGCAAACTAAACCTGAACTGGGTAAAGCTAAGTATAACAACATGGGGAACATAGAAAACAGAACCTTACAACCGGGAATGTGGCACATGAAACACTGGGGATGACAGACAGGCATGGTACACAGAATTATACACAGACACTCCGACGAAGAACAGAGGAAACAACGCACTAAATAGACACACAAGGTAAGAAGAAAATGGCACACAGGAGGGAGACACAGCTGAACGTGGGACTCTCCAAAGTAAAACAGGAAATACAAGACAGAAAACCACAATTCCCAGAATGAAACTCAAACTAGAAACACAAAACACTGGGTTGCAGACACATGACAATGACACCTATTCTTGTTTAGGTGTGTTTGACCGTCCAACTCCTAAAAAGATTTTGCAAATAATACTAAAATGAAAGACGTTGCTCCAGGCCACATCAAGATAAGAGCTAGTCTTATTAAGAAAGTAGATCCTCTTATTGTTGAACCCTTTACACACGTTCTTTCTTTGTTCTTAAAAATAGGTATTGTACCAAGGGATTTAAAAGTAGTTAAAGTAATTCCTTTATTCAAACTTGGAATATACTAGTTTCTTTAGTAACTATCGGCCTATTTCTGTGTTACCTGTTCTCTTCAAAGTACTTGAAAAATTAGTTCACACAAGAATTTCAAAACATCTGTCTGATAGTAATATATTGTATAATCACCAGTATGGATTCAGAGAAAAAAATGCCTATGGCTCTTCTACAGGTCTACAGTAGTTAAAATTACAACAGATTTAGATGACGAAAAATATTTTCTGGGTATATTCCTAGATGTGCCAAAGGCGTTTGACACAGTTAATTTTTAAATTCTCTTAATAAAATTTAATAACATTGGAATATTGTTCTTGAATGGTTTCATAGTTACCTTTTTAAAAGAGAACAATATGTCTCTATTAATAACCAGAATTCCAATAGACTTAAACTTGTATGTGGGGTTCCCCAAGGTTCCATTTTGGACCCTCTCTTATTTTTAATTTAAATTAATGACTTTAAAAAATGTCTGTAAAAATGTACTCCCTATTATGTTTGCAGAAGACAATTCTCTTCTGTTGTTGGTTGGAGCAGATCATCGCGTGGCTTCCCACAGACCCAAGTGTGGGTCCAGTGCACCTTCCAGCCAGCTTGCCAAGGCTCGGGGGCTGGCCCGTTCCAGCTACGAGAGGGAGACTCCAGGGCATGAGCAGACATTAACCCATTTCCATTTGCATTTCTCCACAGGTCTCGGCGACTGCAGACATTGTGCCTTACTAGCCGAGACCCGCACGAGCGCCAGTGCAGGCATGTTGGAGGTGCGAGTGACTGGGACATGTCCGCTGGGAGACCCAGGGTGACCCAGGAAAAAACACTGGAAGCCCCAAAGATACACCCACCACTCACTTGGATCATGACAGAAACCACTTCTCTGGTGAGCACCATTTTGATATGCGGCCTGGCGTGATGGCGCATTGACGGCCCTAGGGGTTACCTGAGCATAAGAGGCAAATTGTTCAAAATAATTGACTATAAAATAATTGTCACACTTTCGTTTGGCTTGTTCTGAGCCCCTGATACTTTCCAGCGCCTCATGGACCAGGTGCTGTGTCCACACGCTGCATATGGTGCCGCCTATTTGGATGACAACAAAAGAATACACTTTATATAAGATATTACATCCTACATGTTGTAAAGTTTATGCTATGTGATATAATGTCATAATGTTGCTTTTTAGGCTGTGAAACCCACGGTCTGTGTGTGGTGACCGGAAGATGCAAAACCAATCCAAAAGCTGGGAACAGTGACTAATACATCTACTTTTTTCATTTAAAAAAAATGAAAAAAGGAACAAAATGAACTTCAGGAACAAAAAGTGACTCTTGTACACTGAATGCAACGAATTGCCACAAAACAGCCACAGTGTGACCAATTGCACCATTTGAATTTTATATTTAAATCTGGCTTTTGTTATCACATTTTGGTACACACCATGCTCTTTGACCATATCACATGTAGATGTATAGTCCAGTGCAGACTTTATCTTTGTCTCAGACAGTCCCACACACTCACACAGTTCTTGTTCTAATGAGAACATAGATAAGACCTATCTTTTAGTGTTTGTGTTTGTATATGAAGACAATAAGACAAAAAAAGAGCTGTAAACCAGCCGAAAGACATTTTAAACCACTTGCTACGGGAATTCTTTTGTTGAAGAAAAATTCCTGGTCCAGGTAGAAATCCCACTACAAGATCGAACTACAAGACTACAATACTGAATGTCTTTGGTTACATGTCGAAGATCAGGCTCCGACAGCTTGGATCGGGTCAGCCAACACAAACAACTTTGTGCAGATGCTTGAAAAGGAACAAGGAACTTAGTTAATAGAATTTTGTTTCTTTCCTGGACACCGTTTGCACTTTCCCATCATGCTCTTGTTTTCTTGTGCAATAAAAAGAAAAAGTAATACCCACATCTTCACCAGAAGAAAAAAAACATGTTTATTTGATTGTTTTTCATCACTCTAAGAGTAATCGATGCAGGTTTTGGGAACAGAAAGTGAACATTCTGCACTGAGAGTGTAAAATAGCCATGTGGTACAACTGAACCATTTGAAATAGATTTTAATTTCTGGGGTTTTCTACCTGTGCAGTGTGTTAGCTACTACCACATTTTTGTGCATGGTAAGCTTTGTGACTTTCATAATGTGTAAAGATTTGTTAAAATAATGCAGTCTTCACATCTACTTGTCCACACAAACTGATATGTTCCCCAAAAGGTTCAAGCTATTTAATTTATTTGTACTTTTTTATTGATTGATTAACTGTACTAAATTGGATATCCTTTATCATATTCTCTTTCTTAATTATTGGCAAAAATTAAGAAATACAGAGAAGCCGAGAAAAACAACTAGAAATCAACAACTACGAAACCCAACAGGAGGGAAAACAGAAGAGGAACTGTGTTCCTTCTTTCCGATATTGCTATCGCTCTGTACAGTTACATCTAAAATTTCTTCAACTAGACTGACAGGCATTTTTTTCTGGTTTAAATACACATATATTACATGATTGTATATATGAAATCTGCCACCCAGCTGGGGTCTTTCTCTGTTGGGTTTACATGCTGCAGATGCTGAGTGGGTTTTGTCTGGACACCCAGCATCCTCCCACAGTCCAAAAATATGCATGTGGGTCTATTTCTCTAGTAGTACCTCATCTCTTAGCTTAACTCCAGCCTCCTACTGAACATGAATTAGTAAGCAGTTAACCTTGTGAGGCCTGAGTCGTCATCAACCCAAACCCTGGCTCTGATAAGCAAAAAAAGACCTTATAGGAAAAAATGTAAAAAGTTTTTAGATGTTTCCAAATAATTATTTGTTTGTCACCTGAGTGACAAACAAATAATTAGACAGTTGAAAAATAAATTAAATGAAAAAAATCACAAACTAACCATAGGCCAAATTTCAGTTACTAAAACAAAACTGTTGATTCTTTGTTCTCCAACAAAAGCAGTCCAATCATTTTCTGCTACCACTTCAAAAACAGCTTCATGACTTTAAAAAATGTTAAGTTTACAGTACATACTAATGGTAATATTGGATAATGTGTGATATTAACCAAGACTACATTCACTTCAATTCAATTTTATTTATACAGCACATTCATTTATAAATCACTTTTGCACTAAATATTGTAAGGTAAAGATCCTACAACATTGAAAAGATAATAGAGAAAACCCTACAATCATAGGACCCCCACGAGCAAAGTGCTTTTGTTAGGGTACCTGGGTCTGGTGATCCAGTGGTTTTGATTTTGTTCATCTATATTCTGTTATATTCTGTTTATTTCTTGCTCCCCAAGTTCTTTAGTGTCTCCTTATTTCCAGTCTTAGGTTTTGTTTATATGCCTTCCCTGTGTTCAGTGTTATGCTTTTGTCATGTCTGTCTCAGTGTCATGTCCACGTTACTGCGTTATATTTCCTGTTTTACGTTGACAGTCTGTGTCCCATGTTAATGTTTTCAGGTTTGCTCCCCCTCGGTCTCGTTATGTCTGATGACTCCCAGCTGTGCTCTCCTCTTGTGTGTCATTCCTTCGTTATCCCTCTGTGTATTGAAGCCTTATGTTTTCCTTGGTCTGTGTCATGATCTCCCTTTCTTTTCAGTTTAGTTACGTTCGTGTTGAGCAATAAAACTGTTTTGAGTGCACTTTTTACCTCCTGGTGTCTGCACATTGGGTCCTCCATTCCTGCCTAGTGCACACAGTCCAGCTTTGGCAACGATGGGAGCAAAAACTCCCTTTTAACAGGAAGAAACCTCCAGCAGAACCATTCTCATGGTGGGGAGGGGAGGCCTCTGCCGTGACCGGCTTGGGTTAGGGGAGGAAGACAGGACGAAGAAACGCTGTGGAGAGCCAGATATCAATAATAACTAATAATTAAATACAGAGAGGTGTATAAATACATAGTTAGTGAAAAAGGTGACTCAAAATAATTGGTACCGTCTATTTCAAAAGTTTTTTTTTAATTATGTTGATAAATACATGTCTTAGATGTTTCTTTATTATATTTTGTTTATCGATAGCAGTCTAAACCTGTTGTAATTACAAGCTACAGCCATCTACAATCTGCTGGTGATGTTTCAGAGCTGGATAATGCAATAATACTACATCCTTACTGTGCATTCTAAGCTCTGTATTGTGAGATGTGTGTGTGTATGTGTATGTATACATATATATATACATATATATATATCACTTTATTTACAAACATAAGCTTTAACATCTACCAATACAAAGTAATACCTCTCTGCAGATGCCCATTTTTTAAAGCTTAACTTTATTTATTAATCATAAAAAAATGTTGACCATAAAACAGCTAATGACTACAAACGTCAACACTACAAGGTAAATTGTTTGAATCATTTTCTTCTGCAAGCAGCTTTTTCAGGAATCTGATTTTCATACTAACATATGATAAAAACTCAATTGCTATTGGATATAGTTTTTTTTTTCATGTGAATTTAGCTTTAAAATCAGTGAGCAGTTCATTAGACTTGCTTTACATAGTTAAAAATAGATAAATAAATGAGAAATAAACAACAACATTTTAAAAAAATGCAATACTCCTCTAGAACAAAAAAGTGAAAATGAGAGCCAATAAACTAACAATGCATAAAGAAAGTGGGCGGGGTCTTACAAACCACCAGTTTGATGTTCTTAGTTGTGTCATTTGTCCAAGTGGTTTTAAGGCTGTGGAGCAACTCATCAGTGACAGGAAGCAAACCGGCAAATTCTGTGTTTGTTGTGAGTGAGTTTTTCTAAAGAAAACAGAAGAAGACTGTGTGTCAGTGTTGGTCCATCTCAGTTTCTCTAAAAATGCTGCAGCTGCTTCTATTGCTCCTGCTGTCATCCACAGTAAGTCACACAGTATTATATGTAGTATTGTTCTGTTATTGTTTGTTTACCATGTATATAAGTCTTAAGAATTTATGCTCCTATTTGCAAAATCAGGCTGACAGCCAGAGTCAGCAAGTGTCGGGCTACAAGAAGGCAAATGCATGTGTGTGCCAGCTAAACTCCACCATGTGGCTGTTCCCTGCTCAGAAGTTTAAGTACGTGTTGGAGGAAGTTCACACCTGTGAAGAATCTCTGAATAACCTACAAGAAGAGGTAAGAACTCATCCATATGCTTTATTGTACTGAAGTAAGCTCTCAGGAACTAACATTGTATTATAAAAAAAACTGTAATACAATTAAAAAGCAATCAATCAATAATCAATAAAACATTATTTAATAATTCATTAATTATTATTACCATAATGAATACTGAGTATGGGTATAATCAATTAATCAATTTGTTTTTTTTATTTTTATTTTATTGCTATGTCTAGTTTTATTACTATGTGCATATTAGTATTGTACAGCACTTTGGTATACCAGGTGTGTTTTTAAATAAATAAATGATGATGATGATGAATCAATCAATCAATGTTTCAATATTTAAAGATGAACAGTTTATCAAAGTTACTTTATTTTTTATATCATTTCTCCAACCACTTTTTCTTTCCCCTCGAAACAATAACTTTTTAAAATTTGGGTTTATTTTTACATTGTTCCTATGGAAAAAAAGCCATGTCTTTGAACAAAGATTTTTTTTGTCTGCATTTCTTGCAGCTGACGTTCTCCAGCCAACGTCTTCCTCTGATCCAGGATCAGTTTACCAAATTTACAGTCCGGCTGGAGCCCTACAACTACCTGCACTCCCAGGGCCTGTACACAGAACTGTCCCTGCACCAGCTGGGCCAGGTGCTCAGCCAGTTACAGGTGGACATCGATGTGGTCCACAGCCAGCTTAACAACTCCGAGACACAGAAACTCTCCAAAGAGGTAGAGCTAAAATAGCAAATGGCAGCAAAATACAACAGAAAGAAATAAGTTGATGTTATACTATGTCAGGTCACAAGTGAACTGTTGTGATGTAACATAATTATAAATAGAATAATATTATATCTGTCTTTGAAAGGCTGAGAAACTACATAAACATGTAAACAAGATGCAAACAATAGACACGGTTAACATGAAGACTGTGAAGGAGAAACTGCGCTACCTAAAGAATAAGTTGGAGACCTGCAAGTCAATCCCCAAAGACTTCAGAGGTATGTGTGTGTGTGTGTGTGTGTGTGTGTGTGTGTGTGTGTGTGTGTGTGTGTGTGTGTGTGTGTGTGTGCGTGTGTGTGTGTGTGTGTGTGTGTGTGTGTGTGTGACATAGAGAGACAAGGGAATAAATCAGTTATCAGTTAATATGTTGCAATCAATGATCCCTTGTGACAGTGATTCTTAAATGAGATGGCAGGAGTGTATTTGTATTTTGGCTCTAACAAACTGAAACTAATGAGAAACACAATTTTTGTTTTTAAGATTTATGTGTGCATTCATCAGTTAGAAAAACGGAGTTTAGAAAATTCTGTGGCAGAAAAGAAAACAATTAAGAGCTGATGGTCAGGTTATATCCACATTCCAAAAGAAGCATAATGTTTTTCAGTCAAATTGAGTTGCATTCCCATGACGGCAGTACCAGCCAACTTAAGTTGATAAGTCAACTGATGTCCTTTTATGCTCCCAGTTGTTAAATAAATGGGGTACTTTTCAAAGTACCTTAACATGAATAGCATCTACAAGACCCTTTGCCACATACGTCCATGGCAACTCCACCTTATCTGATTTAACCTCCTAAGACCCGAACTCTTTATTTGGTGTCTGAACACAGCAGTATTTTTCCTCAGTACAAAAACAAAATGAGAAACAACAATTGTGCCCCTTTTAGCAAAATTTCTGTAACAAAGCAAAAAAAGTAAAAGATTTCTGAGCACTGAATGAAAAACAAAACATTTCTCTCCCAAACTGCTACTTCAAACATGTTTACACCTACTGTATGTGTGTAAAATTTTGTATTGTGGTCTAGACAAGCCAAAATGTGATGTCCACATATGTGGACACCAGGTCCTAGGAGTTTAATCATTGTCATATCTGTCATGAGTTATTCCTGTTCTGTTCTGTGCTGAGCCTTGATGTTGTTCTGCTGAACCTGCCTTGGGTTTTCAACATGTGGAATAAATAATATGTTTTCACCGATCCTCACAGAATTCAGATTTGGATTTTTGGCTCTAACTACGCATGGAGGGGTGGAGAGAACCCAATACAGAGCCATGCCACTCTAGAAATAAAAGCTTATTTTCACTGATCGTGACTGAAATCAGATTTGAGCTCCTTCCCCTTTTCAAAGCAAACACACACCCTCAGGGGATGATTAACAGCTGATGTTGATAAATGACTGACTGTATCTTATAATATGCTTCAGAAATCTTCTGATCTTTCTGTCTTTCCAGGTCAGGACAGGCACTGTCTCAAAGGTCTGATCACCAACATCAGTGACCCTATCACAGCTAAAGTCAGCCCTTTTGGTAAGAGCTGTGTCTCTGGTTCGTGGGGAAAACAAGCCCAGAAAGAGAGCGATGGGCAGAAGAACAGTTACTGGGTTCAACCTCTGCTCAGCAGCCACATCTGGGGCAACACTGTGCGCCTTTACCAAACCTATGAAGACCTCATGGCCTCAACAAACCACAGGGACTTTACATTTGCCTCATCGTACAGCCATCCCAATGCCATTGAGGGTCCCAGTGCTGTGCTGTACGGTAAGGCTCTGTACTATAACTGCTACCGCTCTGCAGACGTTTGCCGGTACGACCTGGAGACCAACGAGGTCAAACGGGTGACTCTTCCAGGCACCGGTGTGGGTTTCAACAACAAGTTCCCCTATTGTTACTACGATTGCCAGCTCAATAGTGATATTGATGTAGAGGCAGATGAAACAGGACTGTGGGCTCTCTATGCCACTCTAGGTAACCATGGTAACCTCGTGATCAGCCGCTTAGTTTGGGACAGCGAGGTGAAGAGTCTCAACGTGACACAGACGTGGGAAACGAGGCTGTTCAAGAAGGCAGTAAGTAACGCCTTCATGGTGTGCGGTGTGATGTACGCGACTCGTTACGTTAATGAGTACCGGGAGGAGGTGTTCTACGCCTTCGACACAGCCACAGGCAAAGAAGACAACTCACTAGCAATACCACTGGAGAAGGTAGCTAAAGCAGTGGCTAGTCTGAGCTACAATCCCACCAACAAGCAGATCTACATGTACAACGATGGATACTTGCTGGCCTACCAGGTTTACTTCTGATCTGAAGCTTTGTAGCTAGTTATTGTCACATGACCAAGCAAAACAAAACAAAAAAGGCAATGGCTGTTTTGTGCAGCAGCAATTTTATTCGGTCTTGCAAATGCTGAAGATAAATCATGTATGATGTACAAAAGAACAACCATAATAAAGAGTTAAGTAACAATGAGATGAAAACTCTTTATGCCCTTTTTTGCTCTCTTTACTAGTATTTTTTTAAAACACACAAAAAAACACACACACATAGACACACACACAGAGACAGACACGCACATTTTTCTTGTTGACTGTGACCAGCTAGTTAATGTATTAATGTTTAGCAGGTGACAAAAAGACATGTTAACATTTCCAAATCTTAAAAATTCCCTTAGAGTGCTGTTACTATGTAAAATGTAAATAAACCCAGGTTTGATTGCCAATACAACATAGAAAACAAATCAACAGCTTAAACTAAGAAAATGTATCATTTTAAAAAAATTGGCTCATAGTAAGGGAACAAATTGCAGTTGTACCAGGTGTCTACAGTAGGTGGCAGTGTGATCCCACTCTGGAGTGGATGAGGACAGATGTTTCCACTGCTGAGCCACGGTTTCCAGTTTCTGGCTGGCTGCCTCTTAGACACACCCAAAGCTCTGCTCCCATAATGACAGAAGCCAAACAGCAGCCTGCTGGCTCAAGACGAAACTCTGCGGTCTGCTTTTTACCATGTATGCGGTGGGACCGAGCTCATGTTTCTGTGCAGTTAAAATAGGCTGGGCAGAATCTACATGTTCTGTAATGACATGCTGGATCCTGAACATTTTGGTAACCTTTACAGATTAAGTTTGTGTTTCTTTCTGAAATCCACCCTTTCATTGTTGGTCTACTAACACTGTCACACACATATGGGAAATAATAAATGACTAAAAACGATCTAATTGCACACATAATGCTAATATCTATATATCACAGTGGAGGCCTCCAACCCTTTCAACAATTTTCCCTTTTTTGTATATCTGTGGAAAATCGCTGCATCAGATAAAAATTACAATTTTGCGTAGGAGTGCACAGCAATTTCACACTACCTTGTTCTAGTAGTGTGCTTAATAATAATTAATATCAAAATGAAACTGAGGTGGTGAAGCATAATTTTTCAAAATTACAAATGAATGCAGGAGCCAAGCGTCCAGGCACAACTGTTTAATTTGCTATTTGATGCCCTCTGAGTTTCTGTGGGCATTAAAGCTGGTATATTTTTATGCTTTTTAACGCCTGTGTTTTTTGCCGTTGCGGTTGTTTTTGTTGTTGTTTTAAATATAAATGAAATTATTTTGTTTTCCATTTGTTGCCAGAATCAGGTGACCACGTTTTCATTAAAACTAACTTTATTGTTAAGGCAAAGTGTAAGTGTTACTTATGAATCAGTAAAAAACAATCCTCTCTTGTTATATTACTTTAATGATCTTGTTATAAAATGATAACTGAAGTAGAGAGATTCGAAAGCTATAACACAGCATCTTTCAGATATTGTATTAATAAGAATTTACAGGCATATTTTAAGACACCTTTAGCCAAACCAACCTTAAAATAAAGCTAAAAGTTTTACTCTCAGTCTCTTATTTGAAAGACAGCAAACTGTCATGAATCATTGCTCCTTTTTCACAGCTTTTTGATTCAGTTTTGCGAATTACCATGCTAAACATGAGCGTGTTACCATTTACATTGGCGCTTATAATCCTCTGAACACAGAGCAACAGGCATGGCTTTAGAGCTGCAGAATCCAATTGGAGAAACAGTCGCATGAGCATTGCAGATTGCATGAATACACCAATGTCACTACCTTCAGCTTGGCTATTCATACCACAGCTTTTCCTGTAGAAAGGCAAACACTGACTCAATCGATTCCAGCAAATAAGGTGAAGATCTTGTGGAAGCAGGAAGTGAAGCTGAAGTTCTTGAATCCTGGTTTCATTACATTGTCACTAATTGTTTTGGGCTGAGGCTTAATTGATCACTTACAGAGCGTGCTCATCTATATGCCAGGAAGTTCTCATTGTGTCCACAAGGCACGATGATTGCCTGTCAGTTTCACCTTAAGTCATCATCGCATTATTACTCATAAATATGTAATGTTGCATTAAAGAGTCCATCTGATGTGCACAGCCATTATAACTTGCTACCGGTATCAAGTACAGATGATTACCAGCAAACACTGACATTGGCTGATCCTGAGCTACCGGATGATCTTCCTTACAGCACCACCAGGCAATGTTTTCAGCTTAAATCACAGGCTGGTACAAAATACAGCCCACGCATGGCTGCTTTTTCACCTTTTGGTTTCCTTTGGACTTCCTTTGCAGACAGACTGGGTTAGTGAACATGAGCTGTGTCCTGTTTGCTGGCAGAGTCTGGGAGAACTTTGAGGTACTGGGTTTGAAATATGTTAACCTTTTGTTACTTGAGTCTGCCACAACAAATCTTTTCAAAAGTGTGTAGACACGACTCAACAGTTTCTGTTTCAAACAAACACTGGCCACAAAGGCACTGTGGTGCCAGTATCATGTTTCACAAGTGATTGTTTTTACTTGCAAATTGCTGATAAATTTGCAAACCCTAGAGAGCCCTTTTGTGATCATGCATAGGTCACATAAGCACATAATGGAGATTAATTAGAAACATCTGTGTTACAAACTGCATTAAAAAGTTGTATTAAAAACTGAGAACGTGTTTACTACTTACATAGGAAATATGAAGGTAAGAGCCACTAAGGTACTGTTAATCCAATGCATCTGATTTAGTGATCGTCAGCAGACATATAAAAGCAGACATTGTGCAGTTTGCTTGTTCCTGAAAATTCATCCCAGGGTCAGACGTGTTGCCAATCCTCGGACTCTCAGACCTCAGTTAACATGTTAAATGCTAAAGTTCATAATTAGAAAATGACTGAACAAGTGTGGCTTGTCTGGAAGGATTGCCAGAATATAAAACAACAATCAAAAAAACTTCTCTCTAAAAGGAACATGGCTTAGTTTTGCAAAGTTGCATCTGGACAAACCACAACACTTCTGGAACAATGCTTTTTTTGACAGACGAGACCAAAGTGGAGATGTTTGACTATAATCAATGGCCCCGCATTTAGAGAAACCCAAACACAGCATATCAGCAAAAAACACAAAAACAGCCTACTAACTTACTAACTGACAGCATGGCAGTGGAGGGCTGATGAATTGAGTTTCTTTTGCAGCCACACGACCCAGCCGTCTTTCAGTTACCGAGTTGACCATGAAATCTTTTGTATACCAGTAAATTCTAGAGTCAAATGTGAAGCCATCTGTCTGACAACCAAAGCCCAAATTGGTCTTTCAACAGGACAATGAAATAAGTGCCAAAGAGTTATTGCCCTTTCGGTGTGTTTGCTGTGAATTTATGGCTCCTGTTTTCACCCTTGAACTGTTTGACTTTTAATTTTTTTGGGCTAGTTATGTTATTTTTTTGTCTTGTCATTAGTTAATTAATTTATATGACACCAAAACACAAAACCAGTTTCCCCAAGGTGCTTTATATTGTAAAGCAAAGACTTGAGCGTAATACGTATTTGAATTTTAACAAACTTATGGCCTCTTATCTACTGCTGCTACTACTACTGATATTACAAAGAATGACAAATATATAAATATTTTCTACATTGTGCGAAGCACTTTATGATTTATGAAACAACATGCATTGTTCACATAAATTAAAAAGTAGTAATATTTTTCACTAATTATTACATTTTTTTTTATCTTACAAGGTTTAGAAATGCAAACACTTGGCATAAAATCTGACCGTTCCTGTCCCTGGAAGTTTCCATGTCTTAGCTTAAGTGTAAGGAAATGCCATCACTTATGGAGTAGCTTTTGAAAGAATGCTGAGCAGAGTTTTCCACAGGCAGGTCTGTATTACAGCACATACATGATGTCTCAGGAGTATTAATCCCTCCAGCACCCCCCCCCCCCCCCCCCCCCCCCCCATCAGCATTAGTACCAAGGTTCTGCTTCCATCCTGTGATCAGCAAACGCTGTCTCCATTATTGTTGTTAATAGGGACTGTAGTAGGACTAGATGATACTCTAGTCCTAATACTAAACTTTAAAAAGTTGAATAAGTAACAACGGTGAAATGTTATTAATGAAGAGTATGGAGCTTCAGAATAGACAGGTGGAGTACAGTAAGACTATGAGAAGTTAATCAGATTATGGTAGCACTGCACTGGATTATTGTGTGAATGAAGACTGCTGTAGTGTGTATGCCCACAACTGTGAGTGCATTCCAGTTCAATTCACAACAACAACGACAACAACAGGGCCTTTTGTATGATAAAGACTCTGCAATATTAGAGACAGAACCCCAAAGAGCAGAGGATCCTTTATCATACCTTTAACACTTGGCAATGGTAGGAAGGAAGAACTGTTTTTTTTAACAGGGAGAGACGCGCAGGAGAAGGAAGCTCAGGGAGGGGAGGCCATCTGCTACAAGTGGTTGATGGTAAAGGAAAAGGGAAGTTCCAAATGTTCAACTTCAAGTATTTTTTTGAGCCTGGTACAAAAGACGGTTTTCAGAATCACAATATTTTGTGATCTGAGAGGATGTGCACTATATAGCTACTTCCCCCCCTTATAAGCAAATTTGCTCTTAATGGGCAAACAAGCATGAATAGCAAACTTCAGTATCAAGCAGTCCAATCTAGTTGTGAAGGCATCATTTGTTTGATCATTTTAATGGCTACTCACAGCAAAGCAGTTTGTTGCTTCTCCAATACCAGTAAAAAAACAAACAAACCCAACTTAAATCTGAGCTCTGCTCTGACTTGTTCAGGTTGTACTGATAGCAAACTTTATAGTGCAAAATCTTATCTAGTAGTTCTTCAAATACACATATTTCATCAGTGACAGTTTCTTCCCATCCAGTGGTTTTGTCAGCCAAATGTAAGATGGGGCCCTTCTGCTGTGTGAAACTTTAATTAACCAAAAAGATATTTCTTCTGCCTCAAAAGAGACTCTGCCTTCAAGTATTATTTGTGAAGCAAAAATATCCAGTCTGCCAGAAGCTGGGGAGTGAAAACAGAGCTGCACACACTGTACCAAAAGAGGATCACGAAAATGAGTTTTCCTCTTCACTAGCTCAACATCCTGCCTTTGCCATTGTTGCTGTGTTTGCACAGTAAAATATTCTGAAAGAAATGTGTAATCTTAACAAATTTCCCCGCAAGAAACAAACTGACCAAGACTAGATGTTAGCTTTGCAAGCTTTTATATGCTTACATATACTATATAACGTGGAGGCAGTCATCTGTAGTAATAACTGTGGATGTGATTGAAATGTGAGAAACACTAGACACTCCAACGTGAGGAGTGCGTGATGTGTGAAGAAGCAGTGGACAATACATGAGGGAGGAAAGAGAAATGTATTGCTTCCATGTGTTGGACAAATCACAATGAATCACTTCAGATTTGTGCTGTTCTGCACTATTTGTCAAGCTTATTTGCAGACAGAGTAACACTGGTTTGTTCCAACACCAATGATGGAAGCATCTAGAGCTGCATTGCTCCATATTATATATTATATTAATAAGATAATGATGTGATGTGTAAAAGGGGCTGTTGGTGGTGCATGTGACCACTAACAGCCCCTTTTACTTTTTTTTGCTTTAGACTTGGTCCTTTGGACTTGAATCCCAGAAAGAAAAACTTAGTAGTCCATAACTTAGAATGGTAGTGAATAACACGAACAGCTAAAAGATTAAAGGTGACAGAGCAGGTAGATTTATCTAAAGCTGTTAAGAACCAAAGCGGAGCTCAAAACAGTGAACTGGTCTTGATTTAAATTGTTAGCCAAAAACACAAGAAAATGCTGTTCCACATTTGTTTTTGCTTGTGCATAAGGTCATCCATCCATTTTCTTCTGCTTATCCAATTCAGGGGGCTGGAGGCTATCACAGCTGCCATTGGCAGTGTTGGGAAGGTTACTTTTAAAATGTATTCCATTACAGAATACAGATTACATGCCCCAAAATGTATTCTGTAACGTATTCCGTTACGTTACTCAATGACAGTAACGTATACTGAATACTTTGGATTACTTAATATATTATCATGCTTTTTACAACAACGTGAATGTACTATTGCTGTGTGATTTATTACTATTACTGAAGGTCCGCGACTCCGAGCTGTAGTAAAGGGACCCCTGACTAATACGGCGGGGTCCCTGTCGGCTCGTAGCCGAAAAATAGCTTTACTTTGTTGTGTGGGTCAACTTTTCTTGCGGGAGACAGAGAGAGGCGTTGAAAGACTGCTCCAACGGAACTTATTGTTTTCGGAGGAAAACACGAACACGGTGTACAGTCGAGTCCTAATAGCTTACTTACAACTGGGCTCGTCAGGCACTCTTCTTGGCTGAAGTGGTTATTATTATATTTACATGCTTCCAGCTCCCGTTTTTGCTCGATGACAACTTGTACCTTTCCACTCGCCTTTTTCTCCCTCCTCGCGCTCACAGACCCATAACGCATATGGCAGTCCATTCTCCCTGCAGCACGGACTACACTACCCATGATGCTACATTCTTTAGAGCTATGCTTGTAGCATTCTGCCTGTTAGCTTAGCACAACAACAACAACAACAACAACAACGAAAAGGCGCTCTCTCACCCAGGACCCGCGACAAAATGAAACAGGAAAGTACCGCAGTGTAATCCATTTATTTCAACAAAGTAACTGTATTCTGAATACCACCTTTTTAAACGGTAACTGTAACGGAATACAGTTACTCATATTTTGTATTTTAAATATGTAACGGCGGTACATGTATTCCGTTACTCCCCAACACTGGCCATTGGGCACCCATAGCTGCCAGGTTAGGTGATAAATACATCAAAATAATGTTTATATCTTACTGCATTACCCCAAATTTTGTCGCTCCATTTATAAAATAATAATTACAATCTGCTGCACTAGAACAACCCAGTTCTTGAGGTTTCGCCAAATTCCATTATAACCCCTGAGTTTAGCCCAGTGTTTTGTCATGTAGGAGTTTGTGAACCTGTAAAGAAATTTAAATTTTAAATCTCTGCCCGAAAGTTTACTAATAAAATACATTCATAAAAATCAATTCCACTTTATTCCCTCATCCTGTTGGTATCAGAGACTTTATTTTCTTTGAGATACAGTTGTAAATCACTTGAGTACATAACCCGTTTGTGCATAATGACTGGCAGTTTATGGATTCATTCCCATAGTAATATGATATGCTGAGAGCAAACTCCTTCTGATTCTCCAGATGGGTGGAACTGAGGAATAAAAATGAAAGAAGCGGAGAAGCAGCGCCAGTGCAGACATCAGGCACCAGTAGAAGGTCAGTAGAAATGTCCTCCCCTCTAATTTCAGAGGGTAGGAGAGTAATTACACACCAATTTTACCTCTACCTCCTCCCTCAATGCATTCAACTCCTCCCAGCCTCCCTCTTCTGCCTTCTTCCCTTCACCCCAACCCATCCCTATCCTTCTCATATTGCCTCCTTACCCACACTGTACCTTCCTGTATATCAAAGATAGATACAGTCATGTGAAAATAAAGTTTTCACAGGACCCTGTACAGTCCTGTGAAAACCTAAGTGCATGCTAGCACCTTTAGCAGCAATAACCTGAAGTAAATGTTTTCTGTTTGACTTTTTCAGTTCTTCACATCATTGTGGGGGAATTGTGTCCCACTATTCCTTACAACATTGCTTCAGTTCATTGAGATTTGTGGGCATTGTTTATGAATAGCTTTCAACCACAGCACTTCAGTATGGTGGAAATCTGGACTACGGCTCTGAAATTTCAACACCTTGATTCTTTAGCTGTTGTACAAATGGCCTCACATTTGATTCTTGAATACTTCCGGATATAGAGGAATTCATGGTCGCGTCACTGACTGCAAGCTGCCCAGGTCCTGTGGCTGCAAAACAGGACCAAACCAGTAGGTCTATATTAGCCTGCTGACAGTTAGCATGAAGCGTATGAACTGATATGTTATGTTTAGCTTTCACTACATGTGGTGCTATGCATCGGTCTTGTTGGTCCAATTTGGCATTGTTCCAGAAGTCTTGTGATATGTTCAGATCACCCGGGTGGTCAAACAAAAACAAGACCAGGAACATGAATGAGTGGAGAAAATTTTGTGACTATTTCACTGTGGCTGTAGCTCAGGTGGCAGAGCAGGTCAGCCACTAATCAGAAGGTTGGTGGTTCATGTCCTTGGGCAAGATACTAACCCCATGTTTGCCTACTGGTGGTGGCCAGTGTCCGGCAGCCTCGCCTCTGTCAGTGTGCCCCAGGGCAGCTGTGGCTACAATGTAGCTTGCCATCACCAGTGTGTGAATGTGTGTGTGAATGGGTGAATGACTGAATGTAGTGTAAAGCACTTTGGGGTCCTTAGGGACTGAGTAAAGCGCTATACAAATGCAGACCATTTTCCATTCAAATGTTCCTGAGACTGCTTCTTGTAATACTGAGTTCTTTCTAATGATTACCTCAAAGTGGGTAGCCAGCTAGTAACATTCCTAGCACTAGTGAATCAAAATAGCCCACAAAGAGACCAACCATGCTGGGCGATTATTTGTTATTTTGGTACCTAGAAAAGCCTAGATATCTAGGCTTTGAGATAGCAAAATTAAATATAAAGAAATATTAAATATAAAGACTCAAACTCCAAGTTTAGGGTGTTTTTTGTTGTTGTTGTTGTTTTAAATCACGTTATTATATCGCTTATGTCAATTTTGACATTACTTCGAAGCTTAAATTTAGACTATTGTGAAAAAACAACAAACAACCCTAATCTTAAACCGGTTAACCAGTTACATGGTGCATGTTCAGAAGCTAAGACTCCCTGAGGGGAATCAAAAAGGAGAAAGCAGGAACTCAGTGGAAAAGTTGGCCACCTATTATCTTACAGTGGCACAGCCAGATGTTTGCTCCTGCTAAAAATGTTCTGAGACTTTTGTGCTCGTCCTGTTAAACTAAAACCACAAAGGTGCCGGCCTTGATGAGAAATGGAGATATAAAAAAGTGGTGTGGGAGTAGAGCTGCGATGGGTGGAACCATCCTCGCAGCTATATAAAGCGGTCTAATGACAAGGCATCCGAGAGTTTGAAGATATAAATACGTTTCTTAAAGAGCTGTTCAGTCCACCACCCTGTCCTGAAATGACAGGGTGGATGGAAAGGGAGTGTGAGTGGGAGTGTGTGTTTGTGTGTTTCAGAGCCAGTTAATTCACACACTCGGTGGACAGTTTTACTGTTGAACTTGTTCTTTGCTCCACATTGTACTACTGTGTCACAGATGTTTCTCATGTTGAACACCCATTAAACACACACACGATCCCATACTGTATAATTGCACTTGATTTATGTTCAGAATGTGTTGTCTTACATGTCTTGTAAGGAGCTACAGTAGTCTCAAACACTGAGTTTAGCCCATAAGTCAAAGCCAGCATTTCTGCTGACCAAATGTTGGCCCCTGATGTTGGTCTTATGTTGACACAAGACTGGGCAGGGCTCGCAGTAAATTAGTAAAATAACATACACCACATTTAGACAGAGGAGCCGTTTTACTGAGTCACAAGACTTCCCATTTATTTATTTATTTACCTTGGTGTGACAGAACTTCCTTCAGCAAACATCTTTTTTTGTGTTTATATTCTTGAATTTTGCAGATTCATAAATGTGCAGTCTTTTTCACTCTTTACCAGAAACTATTTGCCTGTTGGCACAAATATTTCTGTTCATTTTGTATGGTCACATTCACCCCTGCTTTCGGTCTGCTTCTCTTGATTTTCCTCTAGACTTCAGACTTACGTTATCTTGAAACTGTCTCAGTGATGCTGAAGGTAAGCATCGTACTGCAATGATGACATTTAGCAGATTCACATTAGCATTTCTATTTGTAGTTTTAACATTTGTAGTTTTGACATTTGTTATCCACAATGACACAATTTCTACCAATTACAGTGAGGGGACGATCGTGGCTCAAGAGTTGACAGTTCATCTTGTAATCGGAAGGTTGCCGGTTCGAGCCCCGGTTCCAACAATCTTGGTCGTTGTGTCCTTGGGAAAGACACTTCACCCGTTGCCTACTGGTGGTGGTCAGAGGGCCCGGTGGCGCCAGTGTCCGGCAGCCTCGCCTCTGTCAGTGCGCCAGGGCAGCTGTGGCTACAATATAGCTTGCCATAACCAGTGTGTGAATGTGTGGATGACTGAATGTAGTGTAAAACGCTTTGGGGTCCATAGGGACTGAGTAAAGCGCTATACAAGTACAGGTCATTTACCATTTGCATCATTGCTAGTGGCCTTCTCCTACTCCAGAGGATTTCTGCAGCACGAATAGCTATTTCAGCTGTTCGAGGTTTAAAAAGTAACAGAAATCTACACGCGTTATTCAGGAATTCAGGATGATCATCATTTATAAAGATGTCTTATACAAAAGGCAACTAAAATACAAATTATTAAACTCTTAAGTAAGGTTTAAATGAATCAAAGCTAGAATACTGTTCACAGACTGTTGATTAAACCAACAGTGGCATCGCTTTGACATCTGTTTGTTTTAACCAGATGTGACCATATTTGGTGAGTTTAAGGTACTTCTGATTTTGCTTCACCGAAGGTTCTCTACACTCTGTAAATGTGGTGCTATGGATCGTTCTTGTCTGTCCAGTTTTACATTCTTCCAGATGTCTTGTGATTTGTTTGGATCACCCAGGTCGTTCAAAAAATAAATAAATAAAAAGGACCAGGAACATGAATGAGCAGAGAAAAGTTGGGAACTATTTCACAGATGTCCCTGAGACTGTTCCTTGTGATGATTAACTCAAAGTGGTTAGCTAGCTAGTAACATTCCTAGCACTAGCGAATCCAAATAGCCCGCGAGGAGACCAGCCATGCTGGGTGATTATTTGGGCAGTTATTTTGATACCTAGAAAAGCCTACACCAGCCTTTTGATATCTAATTTTGAGATATCAAAATTAAGTATTATTATTAATGTTATTAGAGTTCCTGGCACAGACTGCTTGAGGGTAATACATGTAGCACCTGTGCTAGTAATTAAAATCCTCTTAATCGTTGTATTCAGGTATTTTCAGTCCCACTGTGACAGTTATATATAAACTTAAGCTCCTCTCCATTCAGTCTGCTTTTACAAAAAATTGTGAAAGAATAGATCATTATAGAGAGCTCACTGAAGTCGAGTTTGGTAATAGGATGTCACTGGTACAATGTTAGTTTGTGAAATATTCCATGATCATATGTAAGTAGTGATATTTCAAAATGAAAATGTTTAGAAACCACAGCCATTCAAACACTAAGTGGCAGGCCACGCAAAGTTACAGACCGAGGTGCTGAGGCACACAGTGCACAAGAGTTGTGAACGCTCTGCTGACTCATTAACTGCGGCGCTCCAGCAGGAGAAAGAAGGAGGAACTGTCATGGAGGACCAAGCCCCTGCATGGGCTGTATCATGTGTTACTCATCAGCAGGTCAGTGGACTGATCTCCTGTCCCTGTATGCTTGGGAAAGATACCAAACCAGCTGCCCCCAATGTATCCATTGGAGCGTGAGTGTTTATATGAATTAATGTAAGATATCAAATACTGAATCCGACCAGTGGCTAGAAAAGGCCAGCTGGAGGAGCTGATCATGGCAGCATAAGATCACAAGACCAGATCAGTAAATCTGTGTAAAGGTGAAAGAAGTCCAGCACATAGTAACAGGATATAAGAATAAAGTTGGGACCACATACTGTATACTGAAAAGCTCATCCAAGTGCCTGGCACAGTGTACAGGAACATCTCTGCCACACACAGACTAGAAGTCCCCAAGTCCTGATGGGAGACACCAACAAAGGCTACAGGCTAAGTTCCTGCAGCACTCCAAGGTTAAAACAGACAAGCACCTGCTGAAGAAACCACACAAGCTTTTTGGTGGTTGACAAAATGCAGAAGAGGGCAGTTTTATAGATGTAGCAATCCCAGAAAAAAGAAACATCAGAAGCACAAGACAATCGAGACATACCAGAGGCTGAAGGACAACTGGAGCAGAATGTAAAGTCCACAGTGGTAAACAACAGAGGAGCTAAAACCCTGAAGCTGGAAGAGTGGCTCCAGGAAACATATTAATCACCATATTATTGGTATTAGATAATATACAGTAATATACAGTATTATGTCATGGTATGTAATCATTTAGTATCTTATTATAACAAAACCATATTGCAGTAATTTGTGGTTGTCTGGTGGGCTGGAAGTGGGCATTTAAAGGTCACACCATTTCCAAAACTGGGAATGGCTGACAGACAGTTTGATAGCACTGTGTGATGCAAAAAGCAGTGTATAAAGCATAGATAATTAGGCAGATGAGAAACCATTAACAATGTAGTAAATATGCAGTATAATCAGCATTCAAAATACTGTCAGCATCCATTGCCAAAGGCTTTTCAAACCAGCGAGGGTCAGTTATGCATGATAAGCTAAAGCAGGCAGAAGAGTGAAAGCACTTAGGGAGTGGATCAGCTCAAAGCCTCTTTAATCTTATAATCTTTAATAGAGTAGCTCTTGTTAGCTGGTTTTAGCCCTAGAGGAAAACGCCACGCTGCCCCTGCTCCTTTCTGCCTATTACAATCACTCCAACATGCATCGACAGTTAGTTGACAGCAGTGATCACACATGTGCACTTTACACAAAATGATGCGCTAGGCTGACAGAAAAAGCCAAATATCAGCCAACAACCTCCAGCTGGATTCCTCATCAAAAATGAATTGTGTTGGACTTAATTAAACCATTTAGGCGACTAACGCAGAGAACATGTTTCTCTTGTTTCTGTCGTGTCTCATGACCGTCAATCCCCGGCTCTGCTTTCTAATAAGAAAACAGTTAAACACAATCCAATCCAATCAAATTACAGTCACCATTTGGTCCTATTAGAAGTCTGCAGCACCCCCGAGGTCAGCGGCATATCATTGCTCTCATTGATGAGGACATCTATCAGCCAATAGCTAGTCTGTGGTAATCGGTGAAGATGATTACCACAGACCCATTGTTCATTCACAGATTTAGTCTGAGTGAGACAGACTGTATGTTCATTATTATTATTATTATTATTATTATTATTATTATTATTATTATTATTCATGGTAATAGCAACAGTATTATTATGGATGAAGAGCATATGCCACTTTCTTTTGTTTTCCTATGTGTAGCACTAAATCTTTAAATCAATTCAATTTTAGTTTTTTATTCCATTCATTCTCAAATTACATAATCTTAGACAAGCTTTTGCAGTCTTTAACTGCACTTTTCTAACTGTTTGAACCCCCAGTTTATACATATGATAAGACAATATGTGAAGTGAAGACCTGATTGAATTAAAGTAAGCAGGAAGCGCAATGGTGTAGGGCTGGGCAATGTGTAAAGATTAGAGCTACTGAGAGAAGTAACTTCAGGTCAGCCTGTGGGTTTTCACAATTACAAAGGTGGTTCGATTCTTAACTAAATACATCACCATGGTAACCTGTACTACAGAAGTAACCTGTTCCAGAGCAGGTGATGTTCTAGATAAGGTATTAACAAAACCACCACTTACTTAGTTTCTGGTTAAAGCATTCCTGTAGTTTTTAGAGAAACCCAACAATTGTACTTCTTCCTTTTTTTTTCTCCATTATGGGTTTGAGCAACTTAAAAACTTTTAAAGTTAAACCAAAGCCTTGTGTTTGTTGACTTTTTATGACATTTGCCAGTATGCCTATTTACTGGTCTGAAACACTATATATCTTATTTTATATATTATTGTCTCTCTTAATCTCAGACCGAAAGAGAACCAACAGGACTGGACCTAAAACAAAGTGGCTGAAACTGTCTTACACACCATGAACACATGTAAGTTAATTGGACTGAGTACTCACGAACTGTCCTCATAGAACTGACAACTCTATTATCTTGCACAGCTTAGTGTAGCACTTTGCACTGTTTAGATTGCAGTGGTGCATGAATGTGCAGTTAAAATATCACAAGTCATTGAAGTCCTTTGACTGATCATTAAGACTAGAAAAGCACTATGTAAATAAATACAATACATGTCCAGTCAAAGTGCATAAAGTTCACTTTTATGCATCATTTAAAAAACATTACAGTAGCTTCATTCACCCGTCTCCTCCCTGGTGCAAGGAATGAAAAACCTGTATTACTGAACCTTGTTACGTGTAAATCTTTTCATATTTTTCTAATAATATAGTTTAATCTGATATAAATTATACCACTTTTCTGCTAGCAGACGTGCTTGTGGATTGTTTTTATGCCGCAGACTCTGCCGCTTTCATGTGAACTGGCCATTGGGAAAGTCTTTGTTGACTTACTGAGTTGATAACCACCTTTGTGCGATCGCTCAGTCTGATTGCTGATGTTAGGT
Source organism: Maylandia zebra (assembly GCF_041146795.1). Lineage (NCBI taxonomy): Eukaryota > Metazoa > Chordata > Actinopteri > Cichliformes > Cichlidae > Maylandia > Maylandia zebra. Next base: position 64,973,123 of record NC_135173.1, on the reverse strand, counting down.
TCAGAGAAGCCAGATCTGGAAACGATTACCTGAGGATGTTGAACTTGCTTTGTAGTGCAGGCCACAGCCTAAATATAAAATTTCCTAATGAAAGTGTGTGTTTGAGCACCTCAAATTTTAAACGTCTCTGTATGTATGTATGTAAACCTTTGTAGTGTCCTCTGAAGTGAAGGAAAAACAGCTGCTTGTATGTGTAGTCAAGTTTGTGTATAAGAGGATCAACGGGCCTCATTAAGGAGAGCAGCCAGCAGCCGGGCACTGACAGCAGCTTTGTGGACCAAATGACTGCCTGGAGAGATAAGAGCACATCAGGTAGACAGACTTCACAGAGACAAACTCCTGCGTAACTGCAGCTCAGTCTTTTCTGCCGACAAACACACTTCTGTTCTTAACAGCTGAGAGCTGATGTAAGTCTGAACTGCTGAAATGGTGCTGAGGGGATAACTGCCTTTCATTCCTGCTGAGTTGGAGCTTAGTATGCTGAGAGGTGCAAAGGAGCATCACATTTTTATTGACCTGTTGCTCAAAAATTCTGAAATCATCCATCAAATCCTCTTACTCTCGACACAGAGTCAGAATTTCATGCCAGCCCAATTGACTTTTAGCTTAAGCTGAAGCATTGTAACGGTGGGAAAACGTGACATCGGAGTTTATTATCGGTCTTGCCATCAAACTGTATTTCGACTGCAGGTTTCTAAACACTCTAAAACATTTGAATACTTGTAATGAAAGAGATCTTGAGATGATGAAATATTACATTGGCTTACAGAAGGCATTTGAACAGGAGCTAGTGAGGACTCATGGTTTCTGCTTTAGGTCTTAACTGGAGGAGAATATGAAAGCTCCCAAAGAGTTAGGACAAACTTTCTCAATAGAAGAAGGGGAAATGGAAAGAAGTGCAGAACAAATGATGGAGTGAAGCAAAGTAAAGCTGAGTGTTTAGGGGAAGAAGAGAAATAGATACAGACAAAGGAAACCAGAGGCACTGCTATTGCCAGTAATGAGAAGTGACGTGAGATAGACAATACAGTAAGTGTAGTTTTGGCTCCAGTCAGCTCACATAGATCATGAGACAAGACAAGGTGATACTGTTTGTGCAAGCTTGTGTGTATCTGTTCTTCACAAGCATGTCTTCATGTTTGCATCTCTCAGGAAAGTCATAGCAGTAATGAACAATGAAGGACTAATGACAGTCTAAGACCAAGTGAAAGAGCTCATTAGTCATAACCTGATGGTTATTACCATGACAGATGGTTTGTCATAAGAACCATGTGTAAATCGCCCTGGAAACTGTTTGGAAAAAGGCAAGAAATTTCAAAAGAAGTACACCTGGCTGGTGATTGGATGAACCATCCACCGATCACCATGTATCGCAGACTCATGTCATGTTCTTAGGAGAACATCAAAGTTATGAAGAACCACTAACGTCATTCATTGTTTCTCTTTTAGTAAATAAATACTTTATTGAGATTTCTCATGTGATGTCATGCACACTTTTCCGAAATCCCAAACATTCAACTTTTTCAGATTTTCTCACCTGGATGATTGAGCATGCATCAAGACACAAAATGCTGGAGTTGATACAATGAGTATTCCTCAACCAACTGGGGAAAACACGTTAGGCAGATTAATACCTGCACATTTGGAAGGCAAAATTAGGTCATACCCAATACAAGCACTCCTGGAACACTGTTATATAATCAAATTATCTGGCTGGTATAGCTGTTGTATAAGGAGCCTTTTAATTGTAGCTATCCATTTCTTAGCCAAACATTTTACCTGCTATTTTAGTTCATTATATTGAACCTCCTGCTAAGCAGCTGAACCGAACCTTTATGTTTGGTAACCTTTGAAACATTTTTACAGAATTATGTAACAGCTCATATATGTCTTGATGAATATGAACATGGCAGTACAAAACATTTTAATGAGTAAAATTCCTCTTATTTACCTTTATATAACAGATATTTGTATCTTTGCACTGCATCTCAATATGGCTGCAGCTTGACTACCAAGCTGCTAACAGTAGTAAATAACTTAGCACTTTGCTCTCTCATCTGAATATGTTCATATCTGGTTACCATATACACTGCATATTAAATTTATTAAATCTCCTGTCTTTTAAAAAAAAAGATAGTAACACAGTTTTGATCCTTTTCTTGTTTTAAAAATCTGTTGAAAACAAAAAAACTTGTTTGAAATAATTCACATTTTCATAAGTAATTCATATGTATTTGATCGGCACACTGCCGTTCCTTGACTAATCACAAATTAATAAAGCATACCATTCAAATGAGAAAATAAGCAGAAAAAGTAAATAATTATAATTTGTCATCTTAAAACATTATAATGTGCTTTATTATATTTATGTACCTTATTTGAAAAACCATACATTTGGAAATTCGTGGATAACAACAATAATTATATTTTTGCATTAAACATATACAGGGAGTGCAGAATTATTAGGCAAATGAGTATTTTGTCCACATCATCCTCTTCATGCATGTTGTCTTACTCCAAGCTGTATAGGCTCGAAAGCCAACTACCAATTAAGCATATTAGGTGATGTGCATCTCTGTAATGAGAAGGGGTGTGGTCTAATGACATCAACACCCTATATCAGGTGTGCATAATTATTAGGCAACGTCCTTTCCTTTGGCAAAATGGGTCAAAAGAAGGACTTGACAGGCTCAGAAAAGTCAAAAATAGTGAGATATCTTGCAGAGGGATGCAGCAGTCTCAAAATTGCAAAGCTTCTGAAGCGTGATCATCGAACAATCAAAATAGTCAACAGGGTCGCAAGAAGCGTGTGGAAAAACCAAGGCGCAAAATAACTGCCCATGAACTGAGAAAAGTCAAGCGTGCAGCTGCCAAGATGCCACTTGCCACCAGTTTGGCCATATTTCAGAGCTGCAACATCACTGGAGTGCCCAAAAGCACAAGGTGTGCAATACTCAGAGACATGGCCAAGGTAAGAAAGGCTGAAAGACGACCACCACTGAACAAGACACACAAGCTGAAACGTCAAGACTGGGCCAAGAAATATCTCAAGACTGGTTTTTCTAAGGTTTTATGGACTGATGAAATGAGAGTGAGTCTTGATGGGCCAGATGGATGGGCCCGTGGCTGGATTGGTAAAGGGCAGAGAGCTCCAGTCCCACTCAGACGCCAGCAAGGTGGAGGTGGAGTACTGGTTTGGGCTGGTATCATCAAAGATGAGCTTGTGGGGCCTTTTCGGGTTGAGGATGGAGTCAAGCTCAACTCCCAGTCCTACTGCCAGTTTCTGGAAGACACCTTCTTCAAGCAGTGGTACAGGAAGAAGTCTGCATCCTTCAAGAAAAACATGATTTTCATGCAGGACAATGCTCCATCACACGCGTCCAAGTACTCCACAGCGTGGCTGGCAAGAAAGGGTATAAAAGAAGAAAAACTAATGACATGGCCTCCTTGTTCACCTGATCTGAACCCCATTGAGAACCTGTGGTCCATCAAATGTGAGATTTACAAGGAGGGAAAACAGTACACCTCTCTGAACAGTGTCTGGGAGGCTGTGGTTGCTGCTGCATGCAATGTTGATGGTGAACAGATCAGAACACTGACAGAATCCATGGATGGCAGGCTTTTGAGTGTCCTTGCAAAGAAAGGTGGCTATATTGGTCGCTGATTTGTTTTTGTTTTGTTTTTGAATGTCAGAAATGTATATTTGTGAATGTGGAGATGTTATATTGGTTTCACTGGTAAAAAGAAATAATTGAAATGGGTATATATTTGTTTTTTGTTAAGTTGCCTAATAGTTATGCACAGTAATAGTCACCTGCACACACAGATATCCCCCTAAAATAGCTAAAACTAAAAACAAACTAAAAACTACTTCCAAAAACATTCAGCTTTGATATTAATGAGTTTTTTGGGTTCACTGAGAACATGGTTGTTGTTCAATAATAAAATTATTCCTCAAAAATACAACTTGCCTAATAATTCTGCACTCCCTGTAATTTCAGTTAATGACCTTGTACATGCTGGTGGATTAACCAGAAACATGAAACTGTTATTTTCATCATTACCAGTAATTTTATTACTTTTAATTTAGGGCAGCTTTGGAATAAAACTTGCCTTGGATCATGGTAAATAAATTTGTGAAGCACTGTAATTGTATATGTGCACTGCATCTGTACAGTTTAACGGCTGCAGTTTGACAACCAAGTTTGCTAACGTTAGAAAGTAACTTAACACTCTGCCCTTTCATCTGAATACATTAACATCTGATTCTATTGCAAAAAATGACAGTTGTTGCAGCAACGAGTGGTTTGTCTTTTCCAAATGATCCATTTGTTTGTTTCAAATCAGAAACCTTTCAAACCTTGTCAAGCATTGCTTGCTGCAAAAGTAAGCATTGGAGTACATTTACATGCTCTGATGATTTTGTTGGACAAAAAAGTTATTATCTATCAACAATAGATTAAAAAGAGTATCTAAAGTTCTTGTGGTTTGGAGGTGTAGTAAAAAATGTGCTGTACTTGAGGCATTGGCTCAACCCTGTGATTTAGAGTGATTCACAGTACTTCTCTGTACAGCATCTGCTGCAGCCAGTGTTGATGTCCAGTTTTATTTCTGCCTCTGCAGCACCTCACTTCTAATTCTACCATTTTGCCCTTGTTGATAGTCTGACAAGCTGCACTCCTCATTCTTTAAAAGTCAAGCTGGTTCTTACAATGCCAGCTATACAAGACTGTGCACGCGCACACGTACAAAACAAAGCAGAGTCTCCAAGCAGTTAAATTTAAATCCCTCATTTTGATTCTGCGCTGCTCTTCTTCTGATCATCAATCAGAGAGTAACAGGCCTCCTTCTGGTGTCCTGAATATGACCTACTCAGCAAATATGGGCTTGCCAACTTTATCCCCACTCAGACACACCAAGGAGCTGGTCTTGGCAGCAGTAGGAATTACTGTCATGGATAATGGGCTCACGGGACAAGAGGCTGCTTTTGGACTACTTTACGTAATTCATCTGAACGCCTGTAACTGGAGTTCATCATCATTCAGCTCGCACCTGCGCCTCTGTCCGGTCTCTTCAAAGAGTATTTGCATTTAAAAAACAATGATAAAGTCATCTAAAAGCACTCTGTGGTGCTCCCCCAGTTGGAACGCCACATGAACACAGCTGCAAAATACTGTTTTGAGCTAGACGTCATGCTGGGTGGAGGATTTGTAAATTAACTGGAAGTGTCAGTTTGATTCTGAGCCAGATGGATGCTTTAAACAGTAAAGAGCTTCCCATCAGACAATACCTACACTCTCACTGGCCAGAGCTGTGCAGGAGTGGGCAGGTGACTGATGTTGAACTGTAACCTCCCAACATATAAAAGAAAAGAGCTCCCAGTCATCATCATGTTGCACATAGTCTGACATTTACAAATCCTCCCGCCCCCACAAATAATTTTGAACTTTGCACTACGCATGCTGAATGAAGTACCCAGCATGCATCATTGTCAGGTCACTCAGGTGACTCCCCAGCTTTGTTTTGTCGTCACATCTAATAGTGTTTCTTGTTTTAGCAGTGGGTTTATTTTCAGACTTTAATCTCTGGCTGCTGCAAATGTTCCTGTACAGAAAGCTGCGCACAGCAGGTTGTGTCTCATGCCAAAGACAGCAGCAGGCTGACACAGAGCGATGAAGATGCTGTTACACTGTTAGCCTGAAAAAAAGATTCTGATTAGACTCATTGACACGATTGATTCTGCAAAAGTATGTAAGTATCTGATATCGGAGAAAGTAATCTGTTTGGTTGAAACTGTGACAGACTGAAAGAATCTATTTAGTTTTAATGCATTTGTGAAATGCAGCATGTTAGCGACTCGGGTCCAGGACTTTTTAAAACAATAGGCAGGATCAAGAAAAATATCTGGTTCTTCTTCTTTGTACTGTATTATTGTTTGGCTTCTTCTTTTTATTTACTGTTAAATGGAAACAGAGAGTGGTGGGAGACGTTTTAAAACAATACCTGTCAGAACAGCTGTTTGAACTTTGCAGACATGATTTCTCGCAGATGCTAATCTAAATGTTAGGGTGCCTGGGTCGTCGACCCATAGTTTTCAGTTTTACATTATTATTGAACGTTGATTTTGTCTCTGTGTTCCATGGTTGCTCTGTCTCCCCTGTCAGCTGTATCCCCTTGTCAAGTCCGCATGCCTGTGTTATGTTTCTTTTTTTACTTTGAAAGTCTCTGTCTCTTGTTAATGTATCTGGTTTTGCTTCCCTCGTCTTGTTAGCCCTGATTTGTTCCAGCTGTGTTTCCCTCCTGTCTCCCATTCCCCGATCACTCCCTCTGTGCATTTAAGCCCTGGGTTTTCTTCGGTCTGTGTTGTGATCTCCCTCATCTTACGCTGTGTGTTCTGCCTGCCTGCCTGCCTGCCTGCCTGCCTAAATTGATTTTGGATTTTCAGTTTTACTTTTGAGTTCACATTTTGCCTCAGAGTGTCTGCAACTTTGGGTCCTCCATACTGCCTGCCTGCACACAGCCACGTGACACTAAAAAGTGATAACTGCACCTGTTCCACTGCGTGTGTCATTAAACCAAATCTGTCTCCTCTCTATCATGAAGATAGAGACTAAGAAATTTCAGAATCACTCTTAAAAATGTCATATTTTATTATTCCTGTTCAGGAACCTATATATAACCAAAAACTGACTAATAATCCTGACTAATGATCAAGTTATATCCACTTAGAGGCCAAAACATTCTGGTGACCCCTCAACACTATTCTTAAAGAGTTTTGACCAGTACTCAAACAAGAAGTAATGGTAACCTCGTGTTTTGGAGGAAAATAAACGTAATTCTTCGTTGGAACAAATGTAAATGATTTTCATGTGCTTCCCTCTGTCAAGAAATAAAATACTGTGGTGTCCTAAAAATTGAATGTTTGATCATGTGTAACATCTTTTCCTTGCTCAGTAATTTCTATCAAAATGATTTTCACTAGCAAAATGAATTCTGTTGCAAAGGATTATTGTGCCCTCCGCCATTGACTGAAGCCAGGTGCGGCTCGCATACCGCATGGCAAATCACTTTAGATGCTATCTGACTCACAGATCGCCCAACCACCCTGATGTAAGCTCCCACAATCCCCCATGTCCCAAATTCATTGTTACAGCTCTCTTCCTCAGCCTTCTCTAATCTCCCTTGCTTCTGTCTCTGCAGGCCTGCTGAGGACTCGAGAGGTCACGCTCTGAGCTCACAGCTCAAATATCACGTAGCAACAAAGTCTTAAGGCTTCTGTCTTCTCCTCTCTGTATGTAACCAATAAATCCTCACTTCATTCAGACGTCAGAGCCGGGCCCGTCTAACCTCTCAAGCGAACACGCTTCATCCCGAGTTAAGACAGATCGTTTGGGTTTGAAATAAATGTGAGATGTACAGCAAAGCCAACCAGTCAGAACATTTTGATTAACATGTGTTCATTTTCATTGCCAGATCGCATGGGGAAGTAATTATGTCCCATTCATGCCACATTAGATTCACTGAAAAGAGTTTTAAATATATCATTGACTACACATTAACGGTGAACTCACATTAATGAGCCTTACTTGAAAAAGCTGAGCAATAACATCTGTGCTTCATCTGATAGAAATGCAGATTCAGCAAGTGAGCCATTATAAGAAGTAAGAAGTGGCACATTTAAAGTTGTTAAACCTTCACTGAGATTTCTGTTGTTTCTTTATTGAGGTGAACGCTTTATTAGAAGCCATCTATTCATTTATCAACAGTTAATTATGCTTCACTAAAGTTAATAAATCTATTAATACTTTCACTTTTAACTACTATTAGGATTCAACTGTAGGCAAGTTAACAGTTTGTTATACTTTTGCAGATGCAGATACACTAAAACAAGCGCAATTTCTTATTGAGTTTAAGAAATCCATGTTATCAAACACTTATTCATGATTAACTATCCTTTTTTCATCTATTGGATCTGAAGCATAAAGAAAACCACATCAGGATTATTGAATGTATTATTATAAACAATGACTAACTGTGCATTTTAAATATGCATGTTATCAAAGTTGATAAATTGTGAATCATACAAAAAGAGTATTTTATGTGAAGCACAAAAAAAGTAAGCTCTTTTTTTCTTTTTTCCTTTCTAGCATTAATAATAATAATATTGGATTGCATTTATGTGGCGTTTTTCAAGGAACCCAAAGGGCTTTTTACAATGCCACTATTCATTCACTCTCACATTCACACACTGGTGGAGGCAGCTACAGTTGTAGCCACAGCTGCCCTGGGGCAGACTGACAGAAGCGAGGCTGCCATATTGCGCCATCGGCCCCTCTGGCCAACACCAGTAGGCGGTAGGTGAAGCGTCTTGCCCAAGGACACAACAACCAGGACAACAGATAGAGCTGGGGATCGAACCGGCAACCTTCCAGTTACAAGATGTGACCTCTGACCTCCCAACCATGAACCGATGCACAGATTTGGTGCATTAAATAAAAAATTTAAGTCAAGAATTTCAGTTTAATTACTTTGTTACCACATAACTTGTAACCACAGGCAATTGTGATACATTAATAAGAGAATGTAGCCTTTAAAATAATTATAATAAAGCTTTTAACACTGACAGTGACAGAATGATTATATATAATGTATGAAAGATTATTATTATTAAACTTACTTCGATATTTTCAGTAACATTATTGGCAGAGAGGAGACTCCCCACAAACAGCCCTGCAAAGTCTGTGTTCAGTACAAAGGACCAAAAAGAAAGGATGGCATGGCGCCAGTAGTTATGTTGAGCATTACTAAAGTACTAATTGAAAAAAATGTGTCATCCTCTCATCACAATGAGCACGTTGAGTAACCTAAATTAAGCACACCACTCATGACCCACAAGTGCATGCGAATCTAGTTAGCATGCTTGTGGTGGATCCTGGTTATATATGAATGTGCAAATAAGATGAGCCTGGTGGTGGACTGAGGACACTCAAAGAGCCGAGTACCACAACACACTCAGGCCCAATTCCAATATGGCCTATACGCCGCTTTACTCCCTGTGCAGGTACGCTTGCTGTTGTGGAGGGCCTCTTAAGCCCCTTTGATACTCAACAAAAAAAGGCCACCAGCACATGCTAACATCGCTAGGCTTTTGCCTCAGTAGTGGGAAAGGGTACAGTCATTGTTCATTCCCAGGTTAAATGACTCAGTGACTTCACCAGTCACTGGCTCCAGTGCCAATTTGCAATGATGTAAGCATGAAAACAAAGTAGATATGGTCATTTTTATCATGTTTCCAGTACAGTAAGTGGTAAGCTACAGTATATAAAATCAAAGTGAATGAAAGGAGTCAGTGGCCTTCTTTCAAAACTGATCTGTCCTGATCATGGTGTCAACAAATGTGTCAAAAGAATTTGGGTCAGCTCTTTGTTCAAATCTTTATTCATAATGCACTTTTCCACAAAGAGGGGTCAAACTGTTTTTTTAAGATTCATATAAAACATATCAGCACAATAAAATTCCATTTATCCATCCACCCCGGCTCCTCATCTGAGCAAAGGCTGTGAGGTATCAGTCCAACCGTTACTATACCTCCTTCTCCCCAGCTCTTCTGTGGGAATGCTGAAGGCAGCCAAGAGCCTCAATCTCTCCAAGGATGTCTGCTCTGAGGTGGACGTACCAGAAACACATTACCTCAGTAGCTTGCAGGACGCTTCCTTAATAAATGCCGAACCACCTCAGCTGGCTCTTTTCATTGGAGTAGCAGCGACTCTACACTCAGCCTTTCCCTGGCACACAATAAAACTGCTGAATTTTTTTTTGTTGTATTTTTATGTCTTAAACCTGGAAGCTAACATTTGTTATCTATAGCAGTTAGTCTGGCCTTGAGAAAAGGAAGTCCAGAAATCTAGAGGGTTTTAAACAACTAATGTCTTTGTTTTGTTTTGTTTTCCCCTGATGCTGTCTTTCTGTCCTTAAAAAATGTCATTCATGACATTTTAAACATGTGACAACTTTCAGTAAGGGGAAATGAAGGCACCTGTGGGAGTATCTAACGCTGTCTGATGGCCAGTGATTTTACTGGCGGCAACTGCATCTCATTTGGGGATAAACCTGACAGTGTGTAGGAGGCTCACACACTCATTCCTACAGCCACTGGAGTGGAAAACAACACAACACAAAGATCTGTTTTTGGGCTTTTCCCTCCTTCCCTGTTATCCTCACCTGCATCTCACAGCTTGTTTCGTAGGTTTCTTTTTTTGGCATAAAATGAACGAGATGAGAAAAACAGAATTCAGTTCAGTGAATCAAAGAAGAACAACAACAAAATGAAAGACAACACATAATTGATGTTGTAGTACAAAAACCCCACCATCAGGTACTTTCTATGAAAGTTTTGAGTGGTTTTTTTTTTTGATTAGTCAGTTCTCATTGCTGCTGTTTTTCTAACAGATAAACGTGAACTATCTCCACAAAGATATTTTTACAGAAGTGCACGATTCTGTCTGAGAAATGCTTCTCCATTTTTGATATCTGTGTTTTTATTTAATGTATAAGCTCATGGTGAGGATTTTGTTTCTGTACATGTATCTGACTAAAATAGGAAAATACCATTTAATATAAAAAAAAAACCCCAGAATATTTGATAAAGTTTTGCATTTTGATGTGAAATATCTCATGTAATATGCTTCTGTAAGTAGCTCTTGGATGATGATGATGAACATTTCCTAAATAACTTGCTTGTTCTTGGTGAAATAGTGTATTTATAAACAGTGAATTTGTCATTAATGAAGTATAAATGTGGTAACACTACTCACATACAGGGAGTGCAGAATTATTAGGCAAATGAGTATTTTGTCCACATCATCCTCTTCATGCATGTTGTCTTACTCCAAGCTGTATAGGCTCGAAAGCCTACTACCAATTAAGCATATTAGGTGATGTGCATCTCTGTAATGAGAAGGGGTGTGGTTTAATGACATCAACACCCTATATCAGGTGTGCATAATTATTAGGCAACGTCCTTTCCTTTGGCAAAATGGGTCAAAAGAAGGACTTGACAGGCTCAGAAAAGTCAAAAATAGTGAGATATCTTGCAGAGGGATGCAGCAGTCTCAAAATTGCAAAGCTTCTGAAGCGTGATCATCGAACAATCAAGCGTTTCATTCAAAATAGTCAACAGGGTCGCAAGAAGCGTGTGGAAAAACCAAGGCGCAAAATAACTGCCCATGAACTGAGAAAAGTCAAGCGTGCAGCTGCCAAGATGCCACTTGCCACCAGTTTGGCCATATTTCAGAGCTGCAACATCACTGGAGTGCCCAAAAGCACAAGGTGTGCAATACTCAGAGACATGGCCAAGGTAAGAAAGGCTGAAAGACGACCACCACTGAACAAGACACACAAGCTGAAACGTCAAGACTGGGCCAAGAAATATCTCAAGACTGGTTTTTCTAAGGTTTTATGGACTGATGAAATGAGAGTGAGTCTTGATGGGCCAGATGGATGGGCCCGTGGCTGGATTGGTAAAGGGCAGAGAGCTCCAGTCCCACTCAGACGCCAGCAAGGTGGAGGTGGAGTACTGGTTTGGGCTGGTATCATCAAAGATGAGCTTGTGGGGCCTTTTCGGGTTGAGGATGGAGTCAAGCTCAACTCCCAGTCCTACTGCCAGTTTCTGGAAGACACCTTCTTCAAGCAGTGGTACAGGAAGAAGTCTGCATCCTTCAAGAAAAACATGATTTTCATGCAGGACAATGCTCCATCACACGCGTCCAAGTACTCCACAGCGTGGCTGGCAAGAAAGGGTATAAAAGAAGAAAAACTAATGACATGGCCTCCTTGTTCACCTGATCTGAACCCCATTGAGAACCTGTGGTCCATCATCAAATGTGAGATTTACAAGGAGGGAAAACAGTACACCTCTCTGAACAGTGTCTGGGAGGCTGTGGTTGCTGCTGCACGCAATGTTGATGGTGAACAGATCAAAACACTGACAGAATCCATGGATGGCAGGCTTTTGAGTGTCCTTGCAAAGAAAGGTGGCTATATTGGTCGCTGATTTGTTTTTGTTTTGTTTTTGAATGTCAGAAATGTATATTTGTGAATGTGGAGATGTTATATTGGTTTCACTGGTAAAAATAAATAATTGAAATGGGTTTATATTTGTTTTTTGTTAAGTTGCCTAATAATTATTCACAGTAATAGTCACCTGCACACACAGATATCCCCCTGAGAACATGGTTGTTGTTCAATAATAAAATTATTCCTCAAAAATACAACTTGCCTAATAATTCTGCACTCCCTGTATATATGACCCTGTTAATCAAGAATAAACAATTTATGTCTGTGTTTAAAAGTAATTGCTTGGTTTTTAGTAAAACCAAAGAAAGGAAGAATACAGAGGTCAGTGAACAAAGACTGTCTTGAGACTGGGATGAAGGTTTCCTGTGACCAAATGCAAACAGTTGTGTTGCTCACTGGTGTTCACTCGGTCGGCTACATTTGAACCTCATCTGGAACATCTGGAGAAACTTTAATGTGCCAACTGTCAGTGCTGATAGACTTAGAGTGATAATAAATTACTGCAGGTGTATGAAGCCTGTGGTGTGCTGCGTTAGAAGACCAAAAATTTGGGAATGTTCAGCTCTGCATTTCTTGCACAAATGCCAGTGTTTTCCAAAAACTGTGGAAAAGTGTGTTTTCAGCTTGCTCGAGCATGTATTTGCATCAGATTTTGGATCAATTTTTGTCTTTTCCACAAACTTTCTTGATGTTTTAAAGTGCCAGTGAAGTTGAAACCCTGTGGCGATGCAAAGTGTCTATGCGGTGTACTTACAGAGGGCCAAATGCATAAATGTGAGAGATGTCAAGCAGTCTTTTTGACTTGTGTTATAAATATATAATTTTAAGGCTGCATGTCCAAATCATGTCTCTGAAGCACAGGTTTGTGCTTTGGATACAACCAATCCAGAGCTGTAGACGTGCATGTACTGCCTCCAGCCATGATTTCATGCTAAGAAAGGCATCTTTACTCAGAGTAACAGTCTTTTAATATTACACAAAGATACAATAATGCATTTCAAATTGATATTTCATTTATTAGGGGAAAAAAATTATCCACACCTACCTGTGCGCTCCCTGATCCTAATAACTGGTCGAGCTATACTCTACTTGCAAGAACGACAATCGGTTTAGACTCAGAGATGGACTTACTGGTGTGTCTCTGGTCATTTTCTTGATGCATAACCCAAGTGTGTTTAAGCACCAGGGCTTGAGCTGATGTCCATACATTCTCCTAAACAAAATTAATGGTTCCACCAATTGAGGCCAATCATCCCAGTCCTGAAGCAGCAACGCAGCCCCAGACCATCACACTACCACCATCATATTTGACTGCTGGTCTGATGTTCTCGTAATGAAATGTTGTGTTAGTTTTACGGTGGAAGGAATCAGACCTTCCAAAAAGTGCAACCTTTGTCTTGACATCCAAAAAAAATATCTTCTCAAAAGAGTTGTGGATTACGAAGATGTTTTGTGAAAACGTGAGACGAGACACGGAGTTATTTTTGTCAGCAATGGTTTTCTCCCTGAACTCTCCCATTAATGCTATTTTAGCCCCGTCTCTGACTAATTGTTGAATCATGAACTCAAAGTTTCCAGGGTTTATTTTTATCTTGGGGTTATTATTTTTAGTAATCCTGTATTTGAGTTTATTAGTTTTGCCACCTAGTTTCTGTTTAGTGATGCATTCTTTCTTTTAGTTGTCCTTCTCACTCACTCATTATTGTGTGTATAAGTGGCCTTAGTTTACCTTTGTGCTCCTTGTTGTGTCATACAGTTTTTAAGCCCGTCTGCTCTCCAGTGTTGTTCTGCATTTGGGTTCTCATTTTTGTTACATTCCTAAATATGACACTGGCTTCTTTTGAGACCTCCTGGATTAGTCGTCTGTGTGCTTTTTGAGGAATGTTGGTAGACTGGAAAGATTCACCACTGTTCCAAGCTTTCTCCATTTGTGGATAACGGCTCCTATTTAAGGCTTTTGAACTCCTAAAGCCTTAGAAATAGTGTTGTACCCCTTTCCAGATAGATGTCATTGACTTTTCAGGTATTTCCTTAGATCGTGGCATGAGCTGTTGCTTTTTGAGATTTTTTTTGCTTCACTTAGTCGACAGGTTGTATTTAAGTGATTTCTTGTACTCAGCATGTCTGGCAGTAATCAGGTTTGAGGCACAAAGTCCTTTTACCAGTGCAGACTACATATGCAAAAATACACATGCATAGATTCAACAAATGAAATCTTTCAAAAATTGCTGACTTTATGCCAAAATATGATATAAACATATCTGAATATTGCGGTTGTACCCCATCTTTGCTATTGCAGAATTCTCACATAGATTTTACTTCAGAAACTGTCCAACGTCACCTTGACTGTGATTTGCTCCTGTAATAAAACAAACAATAAAACAACTTTACCTTACTTTATAAGGTAAAGTCTCTATTTTAAAAATACATTTTTTGGAGTAACCCAAAACCCAACTTCACTGTACTTTAATAGATGTTAATTGATCAATAAATCAAACACCTATACCCACTCTCTCTCTCTCTCTCTCTCTCTCTCTCTCTCTGTCTGTCTTTCAGTCGCTAGGGAAGTGGGCGTGGCGTCGTAACCAGGCAGTGACGTCAGCGGGAGCTGTTCAAAGTGGTGTGGTGCTGAAAAGACAACTCTCCCGGCCGCTCAGTCAGGCAGCCAGACGCCCGCCCGCTCGCTCGTTCGCTCGCTCGGCTCTAGGTCGGTTGTTCCGCGGCCAGCAGCTGGTCCGGGGACGCTGGATTTCACCGCCTTGAAGAGCGTTCATTAGCGCTCAGTGCAGGAAGACAGAGAAGGAGGAGAAGCCCATGTGGGAGCGATTTCCAACAAGTAAGTCGGCTCTTTCCTCAGCAGCAGCAGCAGTAGTAGCAGGGACTAATACTTTTATACCGGGGTAGAGATGTTGGTAAATCGCGAGTGATCCTTTTGTAACAGCAGCACGTGTGTGTGTGTGTGTGTGTGTGTGTGTGTGTGTGTGTGTGTGTGTGTGTGTGTGTGTGTGTGTGTGTGTGTGTGTGTGTGTGTGTGTGTGTTCCAGCCGCGCCTAAATCTTAGTCTGTGTGCCTGCCCGGGGTAAAACATTTGACTCACATTTGCATGAACCAATGGTCAGACATGCTCTCGTTCTCTGTCTCACTCTCTCCGTGTGCGTTTGTGCGTGTGTGTGTGCATGTGTGGCTCTCTCACACATGCACATTGTTTTCCTTGCCTGGATGTCTGGGATGAGATGCGGTGCAAGTGAATGGAAAGTCTCCCCCTCGTACTCGCTGTTTCAGTGAGCTACACGACAGGAACAGTAACTCTGATGTTTTCAGCTGGACTTAAACGTGGTGTTCACTTCACTGGCTGACTGTGCTTTTTCATAAAGCTGCCGCCTGATGCAGTGGCTTTGTGGTTTGAGTGGTTTACACCAGCAGGCATCTTACTGGGAGGACTGGTATTTTAGTGGGCAGGCCTGCTGCTGTGTCTTCTGATAGCTGATACAGCATCACAGTGTGGCAGAAAGTGCACCAGACTCTCTGTTAGTGAGGTGTGCGTGTGTGTGTGTGTGTGTGTGTGTGTGTGTGTGTGTGTGTGTGTGTGTGTGTGTGTGTGTGTGTGTGTGTGTGTGTGTGTGTCTTTTCATTCCAGAGTATATGTTTAGGTGTGGCCTGACCGGTCTCCTCTCCTCTCCTCATTTCCTTTTATGGGTTCTTCTTTTTCACCTCCTTCCCTCAGTTTCCTGCCCCTGCTTCTTCCTTCTCCTTCTTTCTTTTTTCCTCTTTATGCCCTCATCAGTCTGATAGCTTGTTTTATCTTCAGTCTTTTGTTTCGTCCTCCTTTCCTCTTCTTTTCTCCAACACTCTTCTCATCATGGATTTTTTCCCTCCCTCTTTTAATATTTCTTCGTCTTGTCTTTTCCATCTGTGATGTCTTAAGTTGTCAGACATTTAATTTCCTCTTCCTCATCAGGTCTCTCTTATCTTCTTTTTATTTCTTTTTTACCTCTCCTTTCCTCCTTCCTCATCCATCTTATCCTTTTCTTGTACGTCCTCTGTCCTCCCCTTTTTGCGCCTCCCCTTCTCCCTCTTTCTTGTAATCTGGTCTTTCTTTTTTCTTCCCACTCTTTTCCACTACATCCTTTCCTATTCATTTCTTCCTTTCATCTCTCACTGTTTTATCATCTCTTAGTGTCTTTTGTTTCCTCCTTCATTTACTTCTTTTGCCTTACTTGTCCTTGCCTACACCCTTTTTGTTCTCTCCTTTCCTTCCTTCACTTTCTCCTCTCCTTTTTTTGTCTCACATGTGTTTCTTTCATTTATCTCATGTTGTTTCCTTTCCTCTTCTCTTTCCCACCTTCCTTCTTTTTTCTTAATCTTTCACTTCCTCTGCAGTATTGCTTTATCGCCTACTTTTATCTTTTGTTTCCTTCTTTTTGTTAAATCAATATCATGCCCTCTTGTACCCCCATTTGGCTCTAATCTCCCCCTTTTGGTTCTCTCCTGTTATTTTACTTTCCTCCCTGCCCTTCTTTCCTTCTCCTCTTTTCTTAGCTTACCCCCACATTGTTTCTTTTTCTCTCCATTTCTTCTCTTCCTTTGCTGTCCTGCAACTTTTCTTGCCACCTCTTCTCTTTTTCTCCCGCTCGACATTTATTCTAGTCTTGCCTTATCTCATCATATTTCCTTTCATCCTCGTCTCTCGCATCTTTTTTCTATAGCTTGGTCTTTCCACTCTTCTCCTCTCCTCTCAGTTTTTTATTGGCATTGCTGATGTGGTGAAAGGGAGTGGAGCCTCCACACATATGCACATCCAAAGTAAAGCAACCGGCAGTCAGCTCTACTGTCTTTTTGATTTTGCTCTCCTTGCAGCATAAACACCATCCAATGTGACAGCAGCCCTGTAGAAGACATCAAAGTCTGAAACCTTTTTTTCCCCATTAGGACTCATTTTCCATCTAATTTGCCCGTTTTCTGTATCTCCTCATTAAAGCTTTAAGATCATTTTTAAAAAGGGCCCAATTTGAAAGTTCAGAAGCTGAGGGGTGCTTATTTTTACTTCCTAAATCAAGATAATGACCCTGATCACGCCACTGTGACATCATCTTTTTATCCAAATTTGGAAAGATCCCTTTAAGGACTTGCCACACTGCATCACTCCCTTTCAATAAACACATGTCGTGTCACAGGAATCACCAAGACCTCATGTTTACAGAAATATAGCCCATTAAAATGTATTTTAAACACTGCTTGCATCACAGATGTGAGGATGTGCTGTGTCCCAAATCTTTATGACTGCTGGGTATCAGGACTTGTGCTTTGCAGCTGCTGGAAAAATGAAATGTAAAGAAACAGATGCTGTGTGAGAAAATCATTTGGTTACAGTAGCTGTTTATTCATCCATCTGTTTTTCTGTCACTCTACTGTACTGCCTGTGCTATGAGGCAGGTTTAACCCTGGGTTTTCATGCTTACAAATGTTGTTCACTTCTTACCAGGGCACATCACCATGGTAACTTATGCTGCAGACCTAACCTGCTTCAGAAAAAAAGAAGCAATCAATTTCCTGGGAAAAAAAGCATCAATGATCTTCAACGATCCCTCTCAGACATCTACAGCCTTGTCTTTCCTTTAGGAATACCCACAAGAAGTATAGATTCTTGGGAACAATTTTATTTCTTGTTCTTTTCTAACATTTGTTGGCCTCAGGCAATTTTAAAGCCACTTCATTGTTCTTAAAGGCTTAAAATAGGAATATATAGTCGTAAAACAGGGCGCCTAAATGTTGCATTTGTTAACTTTATATCAATGCAACAAGTAAAGCTTCTTAACAGCTAGCTGTGCTGACAGGGAGCAGATCCCAGGTATGAATGTCCTGGCTGGCTGTGGCATGTTCAGGTAAACTGCTGATTTTAAGTGGAGACCTGTCGAGGTCTACGTTAAGGATGGATGTGGTTAGATCCTCCTGTATCGTGATGATGGCGTGGTGATACTTATAGGTCTGTTAACTGAAACAGATGCCTTTTCTCTTTGCGTCCAGACTTTAGGATTCGTTTTTTTAGTCTTACTCAAAAGTACTTTGCCGGAAGTCACATTCAAACATTGACACAGCATGATGTTGTGCTATAGCTAGATGCACACACACATACACATTTCTACACTGACTCCAGCAGTGATGCTTTATATTGCGCACTCTGTGTTTAATCTGTACAGTTTCTTCTAACTGTACAGATTGTTGTTTTTGCTCTTCTTCCTGTAGACCTGCACATGTTTGAGGTTCTACATGCAGTGCTGTGAAAAAGCATTTTTTCCGCCTTCCTGCTTTTTTTTGCCCTTTTTTTGTCATTTTTTTAAGTATATGTTTTACATTTGGAGTGGCCAAGTCAAAGTCTGGACTCAAATCAGATTAAGATGCTTTGGCATGACCTTAAAGGCACCATCCATGGTAGAAAACTCTCCAATGTGGCTTTTCGTGCAAAGAAGACTAGGACAAAAATCCTCCACAGCACATGAAAGATTCATTTCCAATTATTGCAAACACTTGATTACAGTTCTTGCTGCCAAGCGGAGCACAAGCAGTTATTAGGGTTAGGGGGGAAATGACCTACATAGCCAGGTAAGTCTGGAAAATGTTCTTTGAATTTTCTGACAATATGAGAGTGCTGTATAATGTATGCTTCTGCATTCATGTGGATGTAAATATAGGTACACAGAAAGCAGTTTAAGCCCTCTCTTTGCATCTCTTTGCATTTAGATCTGTTCTCATAGCCCGCCTCTTTTTGTAGTTCCCCGGTTATCTCAGAATTAGAGTAATCCTGTGCCTTTAGTCAAAACACCATGTCTGCTTTCAGTTCTGTCACATATTTAATGGGGCCCGTGGTTGCCAGCGCAGCAGAAGTCTTCACAATATGCCTGCATCTTTAAACACAATCTCGAGACTAACATCTTCAGTCTGGCTTGCACAACATCTCCGCGTTTGCCAGTTTGATTGCTTAAATCATCACCTTCTGTTTGATATTTAGAAATGAAAACTGTGAGTCATAACCCTCTTTGGTGAGTGCCTGTTATTGTTATTCTTTTCTAATTGTGGTTTTAGATGTGTAATCTTTCAAACAAATGTCCTGATGTCTTTATTAAATTCAGTGGATGCTGAGAGCTTTGATGATTAACATCTCAGAACGAGGCCGGAGGCGTGATCTGCGCTCAGTTTGATGGCCCAATTTGCTGCGTGTTCAAAAATCCCCCGAAAAAGCTAACTAGGACTCCCCCCTCTTCCAGTGGCCTTTCTGTTACTGGCAGAAAATGTGAAGGGAAGTAGTTCAACTAGTCATGGCCCTGGGTGTCCATCAGTCTGGGCTATCTGTTCCTGACAGGCAAAGCAGGTGATTGAGCGGACCCGGCTGGTCAATAGCAGAGGGAGGTGCGGGGGTCTGTCATGGGAGTTCAGAGATACCTGATAGTGCAGGATCCAGTTTCTCTCCCTGCAGGCAGGTACAGAGAGATCATAAATACTCGTTAATAGATGGTGGCATAATATTTGGTTCTCACAGTGAATGGAACAATCCACCTGCTCTAAATTGCCTCAAGGAGGTCAGAGGTCATCTCGGTGAAAAACATGACTAAGATGGATGTTTGTCATTACAGAAGCTAAGACTTGAGCTGATCATCTGCTGCAGCTGGTTGTCAGGCTCTGTTCACTCTTTACTCTGTGAAGTAACCCATGAAGCTCTTTTCTAAACTGGATGGCTTCAGGTCTGCTTATAGAGCAAAATCACTGGCTTTGCATCAGAAGTTAGAGAGGGGGTCTCTGCCGATCCAGAAACTGCTCTAGTGCTCGCCAAACCACGTTTTTATTAATATATAAACTCATCATTAAGGGTATCAAATGTCATCTTTATGGGGGAATCAAGAAGAGATGCCTTGTGAGTGTATCTCTGAACCAGCAGCAGCTTGTTACACGTTCGAAAGCTTCACTTGAGCCCAAACGTGCAAAAAGTTTTGAAGCAGCAACCTTTCAGAATTTAAACACTACACAAGTACACATTGTACATACTGTAATAACCTGACTTGTTACCTCCTTATTCTACTTTATCTACCTTTAACTATTTTTAATGTAAAAATAATTACATTGTAATTTCAAATAGAACACATTGAAATTCTATTTATTTAAAACGTGCAACATTTTATAAAGTGCTGCCAAGTGTTTCTCTCTTGCTCAGAGTAAAAATGTACTAAAATTAAACCTTGCAGTGGCACAAGAGGTAAAAGTCAAACATCTCCATCCTCCTTCCATTGCTCATTAATCTGTTCCCATACTAGATTTATCCCGACTAGCTTTTGCTTTAGAGTTTTTCATTCAGGTCATTTTGGGCTGCCAGATTTGCTGCTTTATTTTTAGCGATGATGCAATTTTTTCCACGCAAGTCCAATTTTTTCATCTTGCCAGGTCAAAAGATGCTGCACATTACGTCTCATGAGCTGAATGCGCCCTGCACAATTATAATCAAAATTGAGATGTAAACGTGATTTTTAGACGTCCTTCCTTTTTGTTTTTAATGTGTTGGGCTGAGACTTCACAGTTCTCATACGTCTGTCGGTTCCCCTGCCTCTACCTGCTACTCTCATATGAGCCTGAATACAGCGTATCCCCACAGCCACTGGTGGCAGATCCAGCAAGCAGCCAAAGTAAACACACAAAGGAAGCCTCGACTGTAGCTTGTACACTTTCCTTCGCTTTCCAAATCTCATTTTAAAACTGGAATCTTTATCTGTCCGTGTGCAGCAGTGAGTGGTCTGCAGCAGAGATTAGAGGCTTGTTGTTGACAGTCAAGTGGAGGCCTGCTGTCTTTTGAATTAGCCACTGAGATCCTTGTAGGACGTGTGATACCTGTGGGCTTATGCTGTTAATTTCAAACCATGAGGATGGAATCGTGGTGTGAAACGTGGCTGCCATGGCTCACTCTTTATTACAGCAGACCTTACTGGCACTGGTAGCACAGTATATTGTATTTTAAAATACAATATATGTTGATGATTTGATCATAAGGTGCAAAAATAAGGTGAGAGGATCAACGTCTTTACATTAGCAGCTCCATTGGAGACTGCTGTTTTTGCAGTATAGCAGGTTTCTTCATTTAGCTTTTGTGTGTTTATTAAACACAGCAATGAATCATAATTTGTCTAAATAAGAGAGAGCGTTTTGGATGCAGTGGTTAGCGTTGCTGCACAGTAGGAAGTGGCTGGGTTCAGATCCACTGGGCCTTTATGTGTGGTGCTTGCATGCTCTCCCTGTGCCTGAGTGGGCTGCAGCACATAATTAAGAAAGACATTCTTAATTAGGATTCAGGGTATTTTTGTTTTTTGGAATAAGTTTAGAATCAACATATTTTTGCCACTTTCGTTGTAGCTTTTCCACTGCTCTGTTCAGCTAACCTATGGTATTCTAGGTTGCGCTAAAAGCATTATCTATTGTTGCGCCTTTAGCACAGCAATCGAACACACACACAGATGCACAAAGACACACATGACTCTGACAAAAGGACTGCGAGCGCTTTTATTTCTGAACGGGACAGAGGAGAATGGAGATATGTTTTACTGGCAGTCTTTTAGCTTGAACATCCAAGCTGAGAGCCTCTTATTTATATATAGGCGCAGAAGTTTCGAGTGTGTGAGTGTCTGAAGGCAGGTGTGACTGGGTACCACATATTTTTCAGCAGACTTGCACCTTATGGTGAGCACGATTAAAAAACCCCTGCCAGGTTTTCAGGTTGCAGACTCTCAGAGGACCATTTTTCACCGCCTGCCAATATACCGCACACATGGATTGGTGATGTGGTGCCTGTGCGCTGCAGCAGATCAGACGGGAAGCCCCTCATTGAAAGCCTGTGGGATTAGCTATTTCACAGGATTGTCACCCTGATCCTCTAATGTTTTGTTAGCTTGGCCTACTTAAAGACCACATCTGGTCAGTGTGATGCTATGCAGGAGTGCTAAAAAAGCTGTTTAACCTATATAACATGAGGTCTATGTGGTCAGGACAAGTTCCAAACAAAGCTACTCTACAGCCACTGTTTACTTCCGTTAGTCCTATGGCCTGTTTTTTTTCTCACAACAACAAAGCAGCTGAATTTTACTTGAATCTTTTTGAACCTGCACAACATCCAGCTAATGCAGTTAAACTAATTCATTATTCATAGCAGGACATAAATAGTAAGTCTGCTGGGTAAATGTGATTGCGAAACTGTGTCAAGCTTGAGGAACGTTTTCCCCTTTTTGTTTTCTGTCTGAAAGTTAGATGAAGAGATTGGCACCGACCTTTGTTACTGTGCAACTGAGTGAACAATTCAGAATACTGAGTTCAAGTCTTGGCATATTAAACTTCTCTGAAGGGTTTTCACAATGATATTCCCCCAACAATGATGTCTTATTTCAGGATTTTCAGGGTTTTTATCGTTAACTTGGTTTCCCTGGGTCTTTTCCCGTGTTGTAGTTTTGTGTCTTATTTTGAAAGAAATATTTCTCCGTTACCATAGCGACAAGAGGGCATTAAGGGGCAGGGAGGCGGATGTTACTCTCAATATTGTTGGCGCATTTCATTTGGACGCTGCTAATAAAGTTACACAATTACACAGTGAATTCATGTTTTTGTCTTTGTCGAATCATCTTATTTGTATTTATCTGCGGCACCTTCTTCTTCTTCATGTGTTAGAACGACACCCTCTGACATTTATTTATTAGTGACAATCTTCTCGCTCTTCTTGTGAAAGTTCAGTTGCTTATGTCCCTCTCCTATTTTCCCTACCAGCTGGCTTGCAGGCCGGGTTGCTGTTGTAGTGGTCCTCCATATCAATTAGCTGCTTCCTCAGCCTCGTCCACAGTTGGACACATCCATACCTGATGGTCCAGGACTGCAGCTAGCGATGGTACTCTGTCTCCTGCTCTGCAGATTCGCTGTTTTAGTGACTCCAAGCAGAATCTGCAGCAGCCAGTGATCTAAATCTAAATGGATGGGAAACACTGGAAAATGCATTAGTGATACTGGATTATGTCTTATCTTTGTATTGTAATGGATCAAAAAACATGTGCCCCTGACCCATGGTACTATAATTAAAATTGATGTGGGAATTTGTTGTGCTTCATATTTCTTGTATCCAATTTTGTAAAGCTATATTTGGTGATGTTAGTCAGTGTTATTGAAACTGTTCCAAAGCTTTATGAGGCAAATATTTACTCTTTAATCCTTATACAGAAGAAAAATACAACTTTTGCTGGAGTTTGTCAAAACTCACTCTGACCTGTTGAATGCAACGAGGAGGTTTGCGGTATTTCAAAGTTCTACCAAATATTTGTTACAGTTTGTGGGGGTTTTTTTTTTTCAGGTGAAAGCTTCAAAATTCAGCCTAAACCTTAAGGCTTTACTTAGATAGATTTGAGGGTCAGGGAGCCTGAACCAGAAGATGTAGGCTGTGTTTAACAGGCACTATTTTATAGTATAGGTAAACTGTATGATTACTGCAGTAATTAGACCCTGCAAAGCTGATTAGAGGCCAGACCATGTATGAACGTTCACTCACCAATCTTTCCTCCACCCTCTCAACTCTCTTCTCTTTCATTTCTGCCCAGACTGATCGGGCTCCATGTTTTCATCCTGCCTTCATGTGGCCTCTTGTATGTCTGCCATCCTCCCGTCTTCTCTGTATCCTCCATCTGTCTATCTCCTTCCCTACATCCATGCTGGCAGGTTTGTATGCCAGCATGCCAGCACGGGTGGGATGTCTGCTAAACTCTACTGCTTTTGGTTATGCACTGTCCAAAAAGGAAAAGGATAATGCTAAAAGGAACCCGGCTTGAAGCCCTGTTCTCGTGATAGTTTAAATTTGGTGTCTCAGAAAATTCATGGTCGCATGCAAGCTTTGAAGCAAAGCCTTCAGTCCATTGTAGCAGGAATCTGAAACAGGAAAGCATCTCTATTACAAAGACACGACATTCTCTTCGTAGAAAATCCCCACTCAGCAAGTTACTTTATTTCAGGATCTACTGTTTATGCAATAATATATGATAATAAGCTTTGGCTTTACAATATCCATCTGGATAGTGGGCGGTTAAGAAATTAAAATGTCACTGTTAGAGAGCTTGGAGATTCAAGAAAAACGAATTGAGTCTGTCAGGTGGCACTTGTTCAGCACACTCCTTTGCTACTTTCATCTTCTGTAATTGCTCAGTGTTGTTTTTTAAAAACACTGTGATCTATACAGATGTTGAGTGGCACAGAGCGTGGCGAACAGCAGTGTTGCCTGACTGCAGGAAGGTCCTGGGTGTCAGTGCATCAGCCGGCTGTGCCTTTTTGTGCAGAATTTGCAGGTTCTGTGTGCCTGCGTGGGTTCACTCCAGGCACTCTAGCATCCTCCAACAGTCCAAATACATGCATGTTAGGTTAACTGGTGATTCTAAATTGACCTTATGTGTGAATGTGAATATGAATGATTGCCTATCAAGACTGGCATCCTGACCAGGTTGCACCCTGCCTCTTACCTAGTGACATCTCTGTATTGGACAAGCAGAAGAAGATGGATGGATGGACGGATGGATGGATGGATGCATGGATGCATGGATGGATGGAATTCAGGATGGTGGCAGATCGTGGAGAATCAGGAGACTCCCCTCACTTCTTGCAATTGCAGGGATTTAGCCTCTTAAAGAAACACCACACCATTGGTGATCATGTAACGTGTGTGGTTAACATGTTTAGAAAACCCTTACTGACAAAATGATGGGACTGCATATAAAATGTAACATCGTTAGCTTTTTAAAGCTTGGCTATTTAGCATGAGGCCAAATCAAAATTGAACCCTAACCTTGCTCCTTCATGGTTTGCCTCAGGCCTGACTGAGTCATCACAGGCAACAACCCCAAACTTACCTTTTTTTTCCCCAAAAGAGTTCAATTTTGATGACCTTTACTTAGACCTCAGAAGGTTAAAACATTAAAATGACTGGAAAGAGACTCCAAGCTTTAACACCAACCAGATTTTTTAGAAACATTCATTTTGTGGTGTTTTCTGGGATTTAGCCACTCTAAAGTACATCAGGCAGGCCAAGACAAATCAAATATTTTTAAGCATCCCAAAATCAAAGACATACTAGATTTTTTAAATATCCACTGAAAAGCTCTGATTACTCTAGAATGCATATCACCGGTGGGTGCTTCGCATGCTGCAGTATAAAAATCATACTTTCAGTGACTCAAGCTGCTGGCACAGAACCATCATACCCGAATCATCTCGCTCAGGTCATCACTGGTTTGTGGCTCTCTTATCTTTCCCTCTTGTTTGAGAAAATAAACATGACAGAGGTCAACAGACGTCCAGCTTGACGGTGGGCGGTAGCTGCAACACAGCTCATCACACTAAACAGGTCATGTGAATATTCGCATTACTTGCATTACACTACCAAGCATTTTAAAAGGCCATCATCACAGCAGATTTGGAGGTCAGGTGGAAATACTGTCAGTGAGAATTTGGGGTAACATGAAGGGTCGCAGAAGAGCGAAAGAGAAAGAACAGACCCAAGATGGGCTGCAGGGACGATGACTTAGCACACACTCGGAGCTCAGATACACATTAACCTCACTTGTGCTCTGTGACACACAAAGGAGATTATATAAATCATCTTGTGCGTCATAAATAGTAGCACACACACACACGGCTCTCGCTTCTCCTCAGCCTGTATTATAAATCGTTCTGTTGTCCTAAGCTGAAATGTAATTGAGGAGCAGAGAGGAAAGGAGGGATGTTACTACAACTACTGGTTGTAGTAACATCCCTCCTTCCTTGTTACCTTGTTACCTTTTAATTTTCTTCCTGTTGCTCCTGTGTATCTTCAGCATTATTTTACACCACACTTCTCTGAATGTTTTGATTGAAACATGACGACTCTTTGATGGATTGCTGAGAATGGAAAGCTCTTTGGAAGATATCCAAAAGGTTTGATCATATTGTCACAGAAAATGTTTGAGCCGTAAATCAACCGTCATTCTCGTTCACTGGTTATGAAAGATTTCCAACATTTGCTGATAAAAAAACAGAGGCAGGATTAAAATACAAGACAGATCAGTGGGGCTGACTGTACAGAAGTAAAATCCACCACAGCAGTGACTGAGTGTCTCACAGGTTGTTGCACATTTTAGGGACTGTAAAAACATTATTACTCGTCGTGTTACCATTTATATTTCATATTTTATTCACGTATTACTTAAAGAAGGGGATTTGATTTGTCTTTATTGACAAATTAAAAGATGTAATGTATTAGTGTAGTGGTTCACACATTTGTTTAGCATGCAAATACATAAAACATCTGCACCTGGTTTGGGAACAGCACCAAGCAGGACAGACGAGATCTGCAAAGAGTGGTGCGCTCAGGAGAACGCATCATTCAATCAGAGCTCCCTGACCTGCTGTCCATCTACACCAAGCGGTGCAAGTCCAAAGCTAGGAAGATTATGATGGACCTCTCCCATCCCAACAATCGACTCTTCTCACTGTTGAGGTCTGGGAAGCGCTTCCGCTCCCTTAAGGCCAAAACAGAGAGAATGAGGAGGAGCTTCTTCCCCCAGGCTATTCGGGCCCTGAACCAGGTGTAGGACTGGACTCTCCCACACACATCACATCACCACACGCACTCTGGTTTTTCTTCATGCACACTTCCTATAATTTATAATCTCTTTCTGCTATTTGCACATTTTTACTGTAAATTTCTAAGTTAAATCTGTAAATTTTGTAATAACCTGTAAATTGTAAATACTGTAAAACCACTGACATTTAATGGTCGGGCATTGCACAGCTACAAGCATTTCACCTCGTGTCATACTGTGTATGGTTGTGTGTGTGACAAATAAAATTTGAATTTGAAATAGACATTGGTTCAATTTCACCCACAGACATAACTCTTCTTTGGTGTCACATCAGGATGGGAATCTGGAATCTGGGCATCTCCCATGGTTTCTTCCTCACAACATGAGGAGGATGTGCATGGATTACTTTTTGTTGAACATCGGTCCCTATAAATTACTATAGTTTCCTATTTACATGAATGGAAACATTCATCTATTGTCTGCTACTTAGTCCAGATGTCCTCCGGGGACACATCAGTTTCAAACGAGATAGATTTGAAATTATCTTGTTGTTGTGAACAGGCTTACAAGACAATGCTATTTAAAAAAATTAAGCTGAATACAACATATATTACAAATAAAAAATGACCAATCAGGGACCAGTCCTGATATTTGTCCATACTTTAACCCTAGAGTGGTTGAGCTATTTTATTAAGCCCCAGGTCACAAGTTCATGTAGGGTGTTGAGTGACCCCAGAGTAACCATCGTTCACCAAGGGGAAAAGGGTATTTCACCAATAGTTGATAAGTAAATGAGCTGGTTCTTATATTGCACTTTTCTATTCCAACTTAGCACACAAAGCTTTATGCAGCATGCCTCGATCACCGATGCTATGCTTTTTCTACCTAAGTGCTTTCTATCTAACATTTACATGTTGATGGATGCATCAGAGAGCAAGTTGGGGCTCAGTAACTTGCCTGCAGACTTGAGCAGCCAGGGAGCAAACCCCCAGCTGTCCAATTAGTAGATGGCTTGCTCTACTTCCTGAGCTACAGGGACCCTTACCTGGTGGTTGCTGGCAGTTGATTCTGAACTATTATTCAATGCTGCAGCATTGAGGATTTGTTGCAGTATCCTATTTGCACCTGAATTCTCTGAGCAGCAGCCAACAACTCTAGTAGCATACTTTTCCCTATAGTGACCAGAGGTTGCCACCGGGTTGCCAACTCATACTGTTTCCTTTATCTGTTTTAAAATGTTTAAATATGCATGCTGCCTGCCTCTGACAGCTACCACCTGTTCTTCCACACAGAGATCTGTACCAATGAGCCAGTATTTAGGGAACTGGGCTACAAATACAAATGCATAAACCTTTTACGCTGACACCAGAGACCATGTGAGGGTACTTTTGGGTCAGGAGGAGGTCGTGGTTTGCAGGTCCAGGTCCAGAAACATGTGATGTGGATGTTTTCTGTATGAATGCAGATCACAATCTGAAAGCGCTGAGCATCATAACAACAAAAACTCAAAGCTAATGCAGAAAAGCCTGCGTGTCTGTTGACTCAGCAGGGAAACAAAAAAACAGAACTATTATTTGAAAGTCACACAGATGGTTATAAAGAGCTTCTTGCATTATATTAATTTTTATGTTTAATTATAGTCAGCCTTTACCCAGGCTTTGGTAAGTGACATTTGGCACTCTGAACTGAACTTCCCAAAAGGTTATAAATAGCATCAGCGTGGTCAAGCGGAGTTTTTTAGGTGAAAGATTGAGGAAAGGGAATGGTTCCTCTTTGTAATCCATCTGAATGAGATTGGCTGGACGGCATTTACTCTGGATTACACTCATTTGGTTGGAATATTTGCATCTCTCTAAAGCAACATTTAGAGTGGACAGCTGTGCAGTGACTAGTGAGTGTGTGTTTTGCGCTGAGGACGGGGTTGGTTGCCTGCCTGCTGCTGTTGGCAGGTCACTGTGAACAGACTGGGTGAACACGGAGAGATTATGTTTCCACCGCTGGTTACCTCTGCTGAGAGGTAGCACAGAGCCGGATTTGGGTTTGGTTCAGTTAATCTTTTAGTCTGAGGTTTATATTTGGAAACCACGTGAGTGTGTGCTGTCAGTCATCCAAGCGGTTAACTGATAAAATCACACCCACATCATTCAGACGTTTAGCTGTGTTGATAGTGCTTTATGTATTCTTAAACACAAGCAATCATGTTAGCTGCAGCTGTGGCTGTGCTGCCGCTCTGTCTGCCCAAGAGGTGCCCCACTGTGCCTAAAGGCCTTAATCTACTTCTTGTGTGAGGTTGGAAAGAGGTGCTTTGGGTGGAGTCAAAGCATGTGGCTTTAGCGATTCATGAAAAAGCGACCACATGCTGATAACAGAGGGAACCAGCTCAAACAAACAAGTGCATGTGAGGCAGCTACGCACAACAGCCTCTCATTACCTGCAGGGACTACAGGCCACATTCTGACCTCGATGAGTGTGTGTGTGATGTCAGAAGGGGTGGGGTGGGGAGAGGAAGAGAGGCAGCCATGTACGGTAATTAGCAAGGACCTGAGGTTAAAGATGACACTGAGGTTGGGTGGGCTGTGGCTCTGTGCTGCATGGTAACCTGATTTTCAACTTCCTCCTAATTCTCCTTCTATTTTCAGCCTTCCATGTGGTAAATTCTAAGAGTTAGTTTGGCTGAGTAGATTCTAAATGCAGCATTAAAGACCATCCAGTGCATCTGGCAGCACCAATTTAGTTGCTGCAAGCAGATTCTGTAGCGGAAGGAGCAGAGACGGACGGGAGCTAGACCTGCTGTCCTCAACCTGCAAGTGGCTGATGCTGGAGAGGTCGCTGTGAACTTAAACTTTACACTTTTCTCAGGCATTAAGAACTTAAAGGAACCAGGGTTCAATAGAAAGTTCATGCCAGATGGTTGTAAAACTTGGATGGGAGTTTTAGCATTTCATAATAATAATTACAAGGAAGTTATAAGAAAAATAAGCTCTGTAAGGGTAAATAAGTCTTTTAAAGCTACTTTTAAATATTTATTTATGTTAGATGGGGGTGAAGATGTTGACAAAGAAGCTGCAGGTTGTTGGGGCTGTCCCAGCACACCGTC
This sequence comes from Maylandia zebra, assembly GCF_041146795.1. NCBI lineage: Eukaryota > Metazoa > Chordata > Actinopteri > Cichliformes > Cichlidae > Maylandia > Maylandia zebra. Next base: position 64,943,339 of record NC_135173.1, on the reverse strand, counting down.
TGGCGTTAGCAGCTCCAGCCTTGAAAAAAAACGTTATTATACTAGTCCCATAAAAAGCCTTTCTGTTGGATTTTTAATCATCCAAAGTATATTAGTTGACTAACTGATACCTGTTTAAAAGACTTTTCAATAATATAACCAAGAGGAAATTAAACCATGATCGATTGTCTGAATGTTGCTGAAACTCAACATTGATGATGTCCTTTCAAATATCCTTACATGGTTGTAGCGGGAGTGTGCAGCATTGTTTGTATATTTCTCAAAAGAAAGGTTAGTGTTGAATAGCATGACAAAGGACCAAAGGAGGACTGGGTGCAAATTAGCAGACGGTCACTTTTTTAAACGGTTTGTAAGAAAGGAGAGGTTTATGTTGTCTGCTGAAAGATAGAGGTTATTGTCATCAACAAACAGTGGAATCAAATTAAATTCCCAAATATTTTGTCTGGAGTTGGCAGATAATAAGGGCTGAATGTAACCAGAAGTTCTTTGTGTAAGTACAGAGTTATGAGTCATAAGCTCAAGCTTCAAACGGTTGGTTTGTTTACGATGGGCTTCCAATGGAGAAACAGCTTTCTTAAAGGGAGAGGGAAGGGAGCTTGTTTCAAACAGTTTATGAACTGAGGGGCTGCAACAAGCTTCAGCAAGAGAAATATATCATTTTGTTTAACTATATATCATGCAAAGCTACTCTAGCAGGGTATAAAATAAAAATAATGAACTAGAAATGAACTGAATATGTCCCTTAAATAGCTTTTTCCACTGATTAATTGCTTCCAAATTAAACTATATTTGTCCAACACTGTGGTGCTATAAAACATCAGGCCAATACTGAACCTCACTAGGATTTAAAATAAAAATATAGCTGGATTGGTTTTACTGGTTAAATAGTCAAGGGCAAATTTGGGGCAGAAGACCATGAAAACTCAAAATATTTATGTTACAAACCAGCAGAAGCTGCTAGAGCTACTGAGCTCCATCTCCCAGCCTTGCTCTAAGACAGTACCTAATATCACACATATGTAAACAATCATGCGGGACCAGGAAAAATACAGGGCACCTACCAGTAAATCACCAGCAGAACCAAAAGGATTATATGTTACATAAACTCTGACAATTTCAGCCTTCTATCCAAACCATTGAACTCAAGTCAGCAAAACCAAAACACATGTTAGGCCACAGTAACACATCCATCTTCTCTAAAGCACAAGCCTGAAAGAGCCACAGTTCAAAAACTAAATGCTGTTAAGTGCTGGGATCTCAAAAATGGTCATTTCATACACTCACACAGAAACACACGATATTTAAATGATTTTATTTTCTCTAGTTGACATTTTACATTTTCTACCTTCGCCTCCGAACATAAAGAGGATCATATTTCAAAGCCTCCAGTGATTTATAGTGAGAGCTCCATCCTGACCTGAAGCCAAATAGTAATCTGTCACTCATAATTAAATCAAGCTTTCAATCATTAAACAATGACCCAGGCAGAACAAGTAATAGTACTACGTGTGTGCTTTAGGATACGATGAATTTTAAATGTACTGATGATTTAATGAATCACAGCTTTCTGTTAAAAACTGACTCACAGATTATTCCCATGGTGCAGTGCTCTCATAGCCTACATCTGATATCACCTCTACAAATAAATAAAGCAATAAAGCTTTGAATTACTAAGAAACTCTCACCCAGAGTTCCAGCTGTGAAACACAGAATACTGACCGGTGCTCACAGTGCTGCCACACATACATGACAGAAAATATCGGCAATAGGTCCCTTTAACATTTCCTTTGAAAGCAAGCACCACAAAGCACCACAAGATTCATAACTTAAGATCACTTTATGAGAGCAACAGGGAAATTTGTATTGGAAATAAAGTAAGCACAAAAAATTAAACAGCTTCAGTGCCTGAGCAGCATTGGTACAATGTGGAGTCACACACTCGAAATCAAAACTGCATTTTTTACTGTGTCTGTGTTAGAGGAGTAACTTATTTTAACATTTGTAAAAGAACTGTGCTTTCTTTGTGTAGTATGTACTTATCCAGGTCACAGGTCCATCACAGCGTTAACACGTAGAGACAGGGAACCGTTTACACTCACATTCACACCTACAGCTAATTTAGAAGCACCTCTTAACCTCACATGCTTGCCTTTGGACTGTGGGAGGAAGCCAGAGCATCCATGCAAGCACAGGGAACCGGATTATTGGATTGCTAAGTTTCTGTCTATCATATAGTCCCTTAAAGTGCATTAGAAAGTACATTGAGATTACAATTGTTATGAATGTGTGCTGTGTAAATAAAGCTGACAGAATACTGAACATGTGGATGGTAAAAACAATGCCAGTGGAACACAAAGTGCAATGAATGTCATCTTTCTATTATGCTTATCATGTATTCAAAGTACTTTATGTTTAGTGCTGTGAACAAATATTCATCACCTTCCAGATTTCCTAGTTGTTGTTTTTTTTGTTTGTTTGTTTGTTTTTTGCATATTTGTCACGTTTGAGATCTTGAAACAAATTTTAATACTTGACAAAAAAACCCAAGTGAATAAAAAAATCATGTTTTCATTCATTAAAGTAAAACCTTAATTTGGGTTGCCTTCTTCATAAGCGTGCCACCACAGGATCCACCCTTCATGTTATTAGCATAGTGCATCTACTCGGCTTTCAAAGAAAAAGTATTGGAGTCTCAGTTTTTGTTCATTAAGAAAAAAGCTTCTTCAAATGTTCAGCACAAGATGAAAATTCAAAAGGTCATCTCATTTGGAGTCACTTACTCTTTCTCCCTCACACAGACGCTCACCTGTGTTTGCCCGGGCCTGAACTTTGGGCTGTTTCCATAGCAACATTCATCGCACTTAATGATGGTGACAGCCAGCTGCGGTCATTTCCTTGTGTCATTTTTCAGCATTCGCCGCCTCTTCTTCCTTTCCAACGTCCTCCCCCTGAGCGTCTATACAGTTAGACTGGATGAGAGCGTCTACCCACCTCAGGTTTATTTGTAACGGGTTAGTGGTTCTCACCAAGCTCACCCTGAAAGTTGAGGAGAAGAAGAAAAAATCACCAGGGAGATTATTCAGACCCAGAGTTGCAGCCGATGCCTTTGCACTGCTCTCCACGAGGATGCAAACACAAAAACAGAATATGATGTGACATGACTTAGGCAGAAGTTATGCACAAGCCCAGTACAGGCAGTATCAGCATGCAGGGAGGCTACAACATGGTTCCCGTCCTCAAGTTCTAGCTCAGTGGCAAAGGCAGGAATATTTCTTAATACATGCATGTTTTTTGGGATATGAATAAAACCCACAAAGACATGCAGAGAACCTCACACCGCACATCCCCCATACGCCTGGAGGGAATTCAAACCCATTTTCTGAGGCAGCTGTGCTAACTGTGCTTTTGTTGAAAAGTGAATCGAGTCAAGTAACTGCAGAAGATCACAGACTGTCAGGAAAAGGCCACACATGGAGATTCAGAAAAACCACAAAGGCGTGGGATGGCTTGAAAAGAGAAACATAATTAACACAAATGAGAAGTAACGAAGAGCAGCCTTTGTATCCAGATAGAAAAGTTGGCATATCAATAAAAGTAAAAAAAGCAACAAAGTAAAATGGAAAAAAGGTCATTAAATGTTGCTGTTACTTAAATGTCTGCTGAGGCTTTTTAACAGAGTTTTTATTATTCTGATTCCTTTCTTATCTTCTCTCTAATGGTTTCATTTCAATCAGAATTCATGCTACTTGCTTTTTATCTCAGCAAACCAATAATTTTCATGTTACTTTTCTTCAGATTTGTCTAAATCTTGCTCTGCGCTCTTTTGTTTCTTAGTGGCGAAGAGGGTTTAATAGACTGTTTACTCGCTGGGCCCACGTCCTCATTTTATGTTTGACAGCATTTTAGTAGATAGGTGAATAGCTTGGACATGAATTGAGCTGCGGTTTGGGGAAGGCCTCGAAGGGGACTGGTGGCGGTTCCCGGCCTGGCGGATCCCCATGTACTAAATAGAAGTGAAGAAGTTAAAGAATTAAAAAGGGGAGGGAGGGGCACGTAAACGAGAACAGCTTGCAGAGCTGGGAGAACCTATATAGATGAGAATCGGAAGACGACCAATGTCGTTGCCTTTACTGTGTATGCACATGTGGCCCTGCGGTTACAAAAAGACAGCTTAACTTTTGTTTTATTTCTCTTTTGCAAAAATAGATCGTCTATTATTCTGTAAGCAGATGTTCACATGTATAAAAACCCCACGCCAACCAGGGTTTTGGTGGTATATCACTGCAGGCACACCATTGCATGTTAGCCTCATGTATAGCCGGCACCTTCAAAAGAGGTTGTGGGTTTGTAGACCAAAGCATCGCTGTTATTTTTTTAGTCATTTTCAGTAGCAGCGCCACAATTTTACCACGAATGCCAACAGTGTGGCTGCTGTTTACCCAGCCATCCAATTACAGTGTAAGAGGATACCAAATGGAAGACCAACCAAGTGCTGAAAAACAACAGAGCTGAGTTTAATTCGGCTGCTATCCAAGCATTTGTGTCTTTACCAAATGAAATCGCCCAAACAACCAAAACCGATATGAAATTTATTGCTTGAAAAAGCATTTTGTTTACTGTTGATGTACCAGTTAAGTTAAGAATAACAACTAATGTTAAAAATCACAATCATTCACACTGATTTCACGTCATACTTTTCCACTGGTTGTCTGTGTCCCACCAGTAGAGCGCACCCCACAGTTTGAAAACCACTGAGCTTGCAATACATTTTTCCCATGAATATTCTGTATCATAGCAACCAAAGCATCACAGCTGAAGAAAAAAAAATGCTGTGCTTTCGAAGCGCTCTCAAACACTCCCAGCTGGGCATTTACAAAAGAGCGTCCAGTGTTTTCAGCTGGGGGAAAAAACATGTCTGTGTACACACACCCTTTGTCTTCTGGCAGGTTTTGTCTCGCTAAAAATGTTGTGCGTTCAGTGTGTGCGAGAGCACACAGTTTCATTTTCACTCGTTATAAGTGACTGGCTTGCTTGCATGTCCTTCACACATGTCCATTAGGAGGAGAGTCCGCCAAATTACAATGGATGTAGTGTGACTGACCGACTGACTAAAGCACAGACACTAAACTGTTTTCGGAGCCAGTAATCTGATCTGCTTGTGGAAACTGACTGTGAATTCCTGCTAATACACATCAGCTCCTTTGGGCTGCTAGCACATTTCCCCTTCTTCTCTTTTTGTTCCATTCGAAGCTGTCTGCCGTTCTAATTTGAGTTCAAAGACAGTCATTTTTCTAGCTGCTCGGCTTAAGCAAACATACATTTCCCCTCAAAGCGCAGCCAAGGCCAGGCTGAAACTTATTTTCAGCTTTGAGTGTCCGTGTGAATGTTTTCAGCAACCTGTCGTAGAAGTTAGGACCGTGCTTTTTTGTGTGAATTTCCCACAGTGTTTCTAAAGCGTGGCAAAGCTGATCTTCTCTACTGGGTTTTTGAGAGGAATCAGAAAATATGACCTTGCTACTGGGAGCGAGGTGGGGAGATGACCACAGGCTGCTTTGGGCAGGAACCCAAACATAATTAAAGTCTTAGATCATCAGAAACACCACAACGTGTTCGGGAGAGAGTGCAGCAGTCCTAACATTAGATGTACTTTGGTGGTTTAAAGGGAGTGAAACTCTTTTTACATGATTGTGTGTTGATGGTGGATCAGCACACAGCTGAGTAAGCTGTGCTGCTTTATCTGCAGCAGGGCCAAAGGGGAAAGCACAGTGTGTGTTTGTATTGGATGCACATGTGAGTGTTTAATATGCTTCTCAGTGTCCCGGTTAAGTATTGATGACTTAATGTACCGAACATGAAAGCTCTTGTGTGTCTGCCTCCATGTCTGCGATAGCATTATGTGAAAGAGTCTATGCTGTTTGCTGTGATGTGGGTGGAAGGAAACAGAGAAGGGAGGAGATGAGTGAATGCAGAGAAAGGGTGAGTAAGATTTAAAAAATATGAGTGTGGCTGGAGCTGTTCGTCTGCTGGTATCATTCATTTCTATACATATGACATCACCCATTGGTTTCTGGGCTCAGTGGACTTCAGTGTGAGTATTTTGGTTAGTTTTTTTGAGGTAAAAATTACTTTGTTAGGATGAGATTGTGGGATGAGAGTAATTAGCTAATACTAGAAAGCCTGGCTAAGAATCTGCATCAAAAACAGACCTGCTTATAAAATATAAGCAAGTCACTGGTTCAGAAGTAAAGCATGAACTGCTCGGACAGCCTGTTTGTCACATAATTCTATTAAAATGCTCTAAAAAGCAACAATAAAGCAAACATAGTCGAGAGGTCCATTTCAGTGACTTCATTTAGCAGAGGTGATGGCTCTGGCTCTATCACTGTATGATAGTTCTGAATTTAAAAATTACCTGTAAAGATTTTTTTTTGCAGCAGGCATCAAACATGCTTTTTAATGCTACAAAACTTATTTTACCATGGAGTCTATGGGGAATGACACGCTTGTGGAACCAGCCTCAATTGGCCATTAGAGGAACTGCAGTTTTTGGCCCTGGTTCAGCTGTGATTATGGATGGTTTTTTATTTACTAGCATAGCATTGTTTTGTTTGTTTTTTTATTTGAAGGTAACACATATACATATTATTAACATAGTATTTTCGGATGTTTTTAGTAAGGGAGTTTTTGCAGTGTGGATTGCTGCCTTATCTCCTGTTATACTGAGTAGACTGCTACACTGACCTCCATCAGACTGAGGTATTGATCCACTACAAACTGGCTGCCCTGGATTAGAGAGCGAGCACACCCAGCAGCAGCTCACGCATGCAAATGTACATATAGGCATGAGCAGAAAACATGCACGCACATTTTTTGACCGAGCTCCATTGCCCCCTACCCTGAACCCACATGGATGAGTGCCCAGAGGGCTGCTGGGTAATTGCGAGTCATGACTGTAATCCACTGAATCTGAATGTAGCTAATAGACCCTCGCAGTGTATTGGTCTGAATGAACTGCCTTACAATGGCTGTCAGATAAAAGTGCAGCTGTGACTGAGGTGAGAGATGATTTGCAGAAAGGACGACATTAGTAAGTCATTAGAGCAGCTGAGTGACTTAACTGTGCATCTTATTGTACTTAGGCTACTTTTTAAACCTTCTTGTCCAACTGCATCACCAATTAGTGTTAAACAGTCAGTAAAGAACAGAACAGAGTGCAAAGAAAATCATTGTCTGAGCTTTTCTCCTCGTCCTCACAAGCACGTATATCTTTATGAAAAACTTTGTTTCTAAAAGATACAGTTGGGGGAAATAAAAACAAAAAAGCGCATGAAAATTATCTGTGTGAGAACTGGAGCCTCTTTTACATGGATCGTATCTAAGATCTCACATGAACTGAAGTCTGAAGTGCAAAATTCTGTTTTATAATGAGTGAGCAGCGTGTGAGGACCATAAAGCTTTTGATTTATTCATTCATGTGTTAAGGTTATATTTGGGGATGTACATAACTACTAAACACATTAACATTGCTGCCCTCTGTAGTCAGCACCAATGTTCCCTCTAAGCTGCTTGTGTGCTCAATCGCGCACTGCTGGCATGCTCTCTGCGCACAGAAAATCTGCGTTGCGCACAAAAATAAAATCTAACGTGAATTGAAATTAAAATAAATACGTTAACAATTGATTCTGTTTTACAGTGTGAGTCAGTAAGTGACCGGTGACTGGCTGCTCCAGCCAAGGATGCGATTCACTTTTGTATATACCGAGCTAATCAACGTCGTTGACAGGCTATGACAGGGTCCTTATGTGCCGACACCGGTGTTTTAGCTAGCAAAGCGGCGTGGCTCATGTGGAGTGAAGCCACGTTAATGACAACGCGTACAACCATTGGAGATGTGAGCAGGACAGATGGAACAATTGACGGAAAAAGTGGGGACTTTATACCAGTTTTTAAATTGCGTTGATAGACCACGTAAAACCAGAGTTATGATAAAAATATATGTTTGTTCGTTTTCTTCCTGAATACTATCGTTGTTTATATTTACTGCGGGAAGAAACGGTAAACATGGCATTTTATAAGGAAAGCACTTGATGATATGGCAACATGGCATTTAGTTTTTTAGAATAGGGGGGAGGTTTTAGTAGTGACGCTGGTGTTTTGAGATGCGACGTTTAGCGTGTTTGGAGTCTAAAGTTAGTGTGTTGTCTTGTGTAGTTTGTAATTACTTTTTGGAGTGGCACAAATAATTTGTGTGGCATCAAATTTGATGCAGAACAGCTGATTGTTCTGTAAATAGTTTGAAATGTTTATTTTAAAAAACGCCTTGGCTGCATTTTTAGCTAAACAGCTGCAAAAAACTTTGTTGTTTGCATAACTCAGTTACTTTTTTGAAGAAGTAACTATATAATTAATTACCCAACATTGGTCATTATATACTGTATTTTACAGACAGAGAGTTACAGGAGTCTCTCCCAGACCACAGACTCATACTCATAATACAAGTCACAGCTTTATATATATATAAAAATAAGAAAGTTGTGTTTTCAAAATTGGAGTTCAAGTTATTTTTACTTCCAATAGTGTTAACGTACTACACAGGTCATGAACAAGACTTTTTAAAATTTTAATTGTAAGTGGGCTAAAGCACTTAATTAAAAGTAGTCTAACATAAATGCTGTAATTTGATTATTTTAATAAACCATATAACTTGGATGGATTCGATGCTGGCGTGACCACAGTGCACACGTCTGCTGTCGCTCACAGTGGTCCAAGTGTCCGCTCAGAGAGTTTGTGTGTTCGCGCAGACACATGAAAAATTAGAGGGAACATTGGTCAGCACCAGAAATACTAGCTAGTTATGCAGACGGTGGCGCTCCACCGCACTTTCTCTCTCTGATGGAAGACGTAAAAAGCTAGGTAGAAATAGATGATGCAGTGCTTCTTAAAACTGATTTAGAAAGTGAATGACTGTATATTGACTGTGTCTGGCATTTAAACAATACATTGTGCACAGGCAAGTGGATGTTAACCTGCAAGGAAAGAAGACTGCTAGTACTAGCTTACTTCTTCCTTTCGCCTAACCAAACATTAGCTTACTTCACTTGCTGCAAACTGGTCAAACACCGTGTGTTTATATTTACATGCATGCATGATTATTACATTTCAGGAGCATCTAAAATATGCTTTAAAATGAACTGTTCAAAATAGCTCCCAAGAACATTGTCTACAGTATTTGACCTCGTCCGTAAGACTGTAGTTTCATAAATCTTAACCAAAATATATAACATATATAACAAATATATATTAGTTTCTTTTTAACTTATATTATTAATATTTATTAAAGGTAACGTGTCAAGTATCAGTGTAAATAATTGTTTTAATCAATTTAAATTAACCCTTGTATTTAGAGGTGGGCGATAGATTGATAACGATATGTATCGCGATATAACTTTTACTCGATAGAGAAATTAAACTATCGCGATAGACCTCGCCGCTCTTGTCCTCTTAAAAAAAAAAAAAGGTCAGCCAATCCAAATTAAGTAGCGCAGAGCCGAACCAATCACAGCCGCAGCATCACGTCGCGTGACTTGTTACGTACAGCACAAGTGCCAAGCCGCACGTGTGTTTGTTTGGGAAGCAGCCAGCGGGTAATGGAGCCAGCGCGTAATGGAGGAAATGAGTGTGCCGACTAGAAAAATCAACCGAGCGTGACCGAAGAGAAAACAGATGATGGTTCCAATGCCGGAGAGATTGTCGAACGGAAGAGCCATAGAAGTTCCGTAGTGTGAAGGTATTTCGGCTATTTCAAGTCTGACAAAAAACAGAGTAGCGTGCACTGTAAATTGTGCCGAAAGCAAGTCTGGAAATACAATAAACTGGTGCATGCGTCACACTGTGCGCCGCGTTATTGTTTCGGTGAAATGAATTTCTACAATACTGTTACTGTTAGTGTTTAAATGCTTACATATACACACAGTTACTGTCCCTCCACACTTACGACTCGGTTCTGCTTCTATGCCCCAGCTTTGTTTACTTTTTCCCACCGAGGCTTCTAGACTTCTGATTGGTCAACATTTCTGCACAGTTAGGAATCTAGCGCCACCTGCTGCTTTGGCATGTTCATAGCAGCATAGTTTTCCTTCATTTCTGCCTTTATGTGTGGACGGGATTATTTTTTAAAACGAAAACGGAAAATCTCAGTTTTCAAAAATACCCGTGTACGTGTGGACGTAGCCTCAGTCTCTGACTGGAAGCGCTAATTCGTCATTCGGCTTTTGTCAGACTAAAGTAACTGTTAAAACTGTTTGAAAAGCTAAGCTATACAACAAGGAGAGATTGAGAATTTCCTTTTAGTTCTCAGTTTATTTGATATTGACAAAAGTTAGTCAGTTTTGTCTGTTCTTCTGTAAAACAAACTAAGATTTATTTTTAGAATTAATACTTTGTTTCTAAGTGGAATTGACAATTTAGTCTGTTTCGTTTGTTCTATTTTGAAACTTAAACGCTTTAGCGGCTGCCTTTTGTGTAGTTTGCAATATTTGCCTTTATTTATCTGAAAAAGTCTCATGTTCCTTAAGTACATCTACCCTGTTGAACTTATTATGGGAAATAAATATTTAAAAACAAGCTGCTGATTATTTCACATTTTACTTGTGAGCAACGGAACATTTAAATCTTACAAATATAGTTATTTGGCTTATATCGTGATAGATATCGTTATCGCCTGAAATGAAAAAACATATCATGATATGAAAAAATCTCATATCGCCCAGCTCTACTTGTATTGTCCTCGGGTCATTTTTGACCCCTGAGGACAACAGGTGTATGGAAATCGGGAGGACATTATGAGGGTTAAGGATTTTAACTTAAATAAGGATGAACACATATATTTCCAGAAGATTTGCTGCTAAGCTTAGCTAGCGATCTTTTAGCACTATTTTTTATCTCTCATGCAAATTAATTCTCCTTTTATTTGTTTACAAAACGTCAACAAAGTTGTTTCTAGTTTTTCAGTCATGAAAACTTTAAAGATAATAAATCTGGAAATATGCAGAGAAACTAGCTTAAGCTAAGGCCTGAGATAGCGGCAGTTAGCCAGACACCAATGACTACTTGGTTATATTTTTTCAGCACATTACATCATTGGCAAATTGATTATGGTTCAGAAGAGTAAATTGTAGTCAGTATTTTATTTATTGTATGTATTTAATTGCGATTTTATAACTATATGATTCTCCTGTTCTTGGTAATGTCAGTTAAAACTGTTTCAGGTGCACTTTACCTGCTTTTTGGTGGATAGCAGCCCTGTTTTACATTTAGCTGGTGAAACAAAGACAAACCCCAGTCAGATTTGTGATCTACATAACAAAGCCCACATACAAAAGGTGTGAATGGAAATGCATGACATGTGAGCACACCTTTATATAATAAACCTGCTAGTTTATGATGCTGCAGTTCAGGAACCCTGCAGCCTGATCAGGTCAAGCGTATGACGTAGTAGAACTAATTTAAAAGAGGCTGAAATGAAAATAAACTTTTCGCCATGCATAGAGATGGACACTGGCAGCTGGGACATTAAAAAGTGGGCCAATAATTCTCTGAATGCCTCAATAAAGGGCAGACCAACAACTCTGTCAGTACACGAGCTGTGAGGAATAGAAATTCCTGCAAAACCACAGAAACTGATCAGTGAAGTTATAGCAAAACGTTTGTGTTAATCATTGTTGTGACTGACTGGATTTGACCTTACCTACACTGTATGTGTTAGATGTCAGTCAGAATAATGATCGCTCTACAAACTTTCATCCTTCTGTACATTTTTGTTGTTTGCTGATTCGTTTTGGCAGCGCTTAAAACATTAAAAGAGTTTCGATGAGTGTGACAGTCATAAAATGTTAACATGGGATTAACATTAAACATTTTTGCCATTTCTATAATCCTCATAAAAATGCATTTTTAAACTTTAGCATTGAAAACAAATTTTACAATGTGGATGCAGTTTGTAGCAAGTAAAAATATCACTGCACTTCACTGCATAGTACTATGCTGTGCTTACAAATCACAGTTGCCATCATACACAGTTGATGACACACTGACGTGGGCCCTAAATCAAAAGCAGGTTAATGGCAGAGAGGCTCTAATAGCAGCCTTTGTGTTATGTAAAAGTCCAGAGGTGAGTGTGCGCTGCTCTGCACAGCGATTTATGAGATCATCTACTGCAAAGAGAGACGGTAAATGTGGGAGAGCCAGACATGAAGGAGAGGGCGACATGAAACAAAAGGTCACGGGTTAAAATAAAAGCTATAGTGTCACTCTGCTGAAGGACCATCGTGGTGATGTTCCAACCCATTTACTCCAAATGATATATGTTTATGTTACTGCTGAGTGTTTCCAAAAGCAGACTTTTTTATGCAATTGTCATCCATCACAATGAATATTCTGTTTGCTTTCATTTTTGGTCCAAGCTGTTGTTGAAAGCGTGGACCGTTGGCAGCCTGCAGTGGTGCTTTCAGAAGCTTTTGTATGAATCTGATCAGTTTCTGTCCTCCTCATATCTCATGTTTGCAGCGTTTCCAATGCCAGAAGCTGAATGTTCAGAATTACAAATCAAAAAACAAACCTCCTGATCTGAGCCAGCCTTGCCCAGTTCATTTGCTATCATGAGAGCTGAAATGTTGCTCAAGAGCAGGTGGCAACGGGCCCTGATCAAATTACCCTGCTGATTCTAGTGTACCTCACAGTGATGGTATTATATGTCTCCAACTAACCATGTTACAGCAGCACAATCGCACTGAAAAAAGAGACGCAACAACGGAATGAGAAGAGGAGGGAGTGATCTCTTGATAGCTTAAGATAATCATAGATTTCTGAAGTGCAGGATTTGTTTTCAATTTGACAAGACAGAAAGTGGGAAAATGAAACCTTTAACACTCATCACTAATATCTGTGTAACAGGCAGTCAAGGGACAAAGTGCAATACCGGACCAGACGTACATGTGATCCTTACGCAGCATCAGTGGGTGGACGCGAGCTTTAGTGTCACTGTGAATTTTCTGATGTGAAATGGATGGCATGGAACTGACACAGATGGACCAGAATGCCTCTGTTTTATTTATTCATTAAGTTATTGATAGTGATAGTGATAGTACCTGGCAGTTAGGCTACAAGATAAACTGAGGAATCTTGGCATTTTGTCTTCACAGATTTTTGGTTCCTTTTCTTGTTCTTTTTCTTTCTCTCTTGGATCTTTTCTTTTCACCTTTTCTGTGTCTCAAAGCATTGTTGAAAACATTTTTAGGAAAAGAGTGAAACTATGAAAAACAGTGATGGGACGCTGTTTAAATGAAACTGCATAATCATGCAGTACCAACGAGACGTCTGACTTCATTCTGGGGTAGCGAAAAATCCAGTGGTCCAAACCACAGTCATCAAAAACTGTCATCAGCCACTAGCGAACAAGGGTGGTCTGGTTCCCACAGTGACCTGATCTGAAGATCATGAAATCAGGCTGAGATTTACATTAAACAACAAGGAAGTCAAAAGCCATGAAAATACTGTGGCAAGTCTGCAAGTTCAGGTTCAATACAGGTCTCAGATCAATCCACTGATCTAATATCAGTTTCAATTTTATCTAAAGTCTAAAAGTGCAAAATGTTCTCCAAAATCAAGTGCAGTAATTCTTAAACAAGTCAAACTTTCTGAAATGCCCACATTTTATGTCCAAAGCCAGTCTAAAAGTGATGGGACAATCAATTAAATCCATTCTGAAACCACCTCCAAATCCAGCCTAAAAGTTTTGCAAATCAAGTCCGAAACCCAATCAAAACAGTTGAAATCCAGTCTGAAATCAAGTCCCAAACCACATTAACACCCGTTCAAAACCAGCCTGAAAGCATTCTGAAATTTTGCCAATTGATTCTACACTCTGGAAACCACTTAAGTCCATTCTGAAAGCAAATTTAAAAAACCAAACTTGGCAAAAACAGTGTAAATCACCCCAAACTACTTTAAAATGGTTCTAAATTTGCCAGAAAGAAGGTAAAAGTTAGCTTTAAAGTACTGTAAAATCCTTCCCCAACTATGTCCAAACATAAGTCCAACACCAGTCCCACATTCATAGTATTGCAATCTTATATTCAGACGCTTATTTTGAAAACACTTAACTTCAAGAAGTAAAAGCTTTTCTCACTGTTCTGTACATATATGTGTCACACAAAGGCACACATGTGAAGTTCCTGAGATCAGCTATACTCTGAATTATTGAGGTTATCAGCTGCAGGCTCTCCTCCCACTGATTATAAATAATTTGACGGTTTATCGAGTCCAGAAGAAAAGTCAGGGCGCTCGTGGGAGTTGTTGTTCTGCCCAACTCTTCCCAAAGGCCCGATTTCAGCCTAGATTGCTTTGCTGTTGATGGAAACATGAAGACGCAGTTCTTAATTGATTGGAAAACAATCATCCAGGGCAAAACGTGTGACTTGGGTATTACTTGCATCTATTATAGCGCCTGATGGGCCATGAAACATGAGCAAATAAACTGACACACCAACCCCCCTGCATTATATAAGAGGCTTCAGCATGTATGTGAGAGTGGAAGCTGTGTCATATCTGTGCTCCCTGTACAGTGACAGGCAGCCACAGTAGTACAGTTACTAAGTGCATGTGACTAGGTCACCATGACAACAGCACTCCCTGGAGCATGCTGTGAGCAGAGCGACGTCACTGGCCTTTGCATGCTCCTGTGTGTCTGCGTTCGTGTGGCACTCGCTGGATCGAGAGCTGGTCCTGCACAAGCTGCTGTGTGTGAGAACCAGAAGCAGGAAATGAGCACAGAAGACAAAGATGAGACAAACGAGTGACAGCGAGGAAAATTTAAAGATGCGTAGATGCACGAAGGGTGTAATCGCTCTGATGTGCACTCCAACACTATTTTAGTTTCTGCCAGATGGCTTTATTGCTCCTATCACTATTTCTTCACCACAGGCCCCTGAGCTGTGTGTGTGTGTGTGTGTGTGTGTGTGTGTGTGTGTGTGTGTGTGTGTGTGTGTGTGTGTGTGTGTGTGTGTGTGTCACTCAGAGCTCTGTTCTTTCTCCTAAATATCAAAAGGGCATTTATCACTGATAGGCTCCATTCAGCTGCTGCACCACACCGTGCTGCCCAACAATCACGGGTGGATTAGAAAATAACCGTCTCAAATGAGCACAGACGTGTAAAACAACAGTCCTGATTGTAAGACCAGCACAGCACACAGACCAATGATGTCTGTTTGTACCTGTGTGTGTCATAAACGGTTTGTTTTTCAGAGGTTTTGCTTCAGTTTGTTCAGATTTTGGTTTGATTTAATATTTTAGGTCATTACAGTGGGTTTGAGGACAAAACTTTGGACTGTTTTACATCTTTTCATCACATTTTTTTCTCATTTTATTCGTTTGTTATCATTTGTCTTCTTTCTTTTTGCTGCTCACATTCCATATTGTTCAGATTGTGTGTTTTACATCTGTTTTTGATGCTTCATGTGTCAATTTAGGTCACTTTGGGTAAAATATAGGTCATATTGTACCCATTGGTCAATATTTTGTGTCTCCTTTTTGTGTCTTTGCAGTAATCATAGCTAGAATAAAAGTTGCACGTAGTTTCTGGGTCTGAAAAGTCTGTTAAACCTAATTAATCCAATTTAATGGCCACCAAGGGCAACAGCTATGGTTCCAAAATGATTTCCTATAGAAGTTTGAGAAAGTGGCTCTCTGACTTTAAATATGTAAACACTTTGCTGCTGAGCTAGTGGTCTCAGTCACTCATTTTGGTTCATACCAAGTTTCATTTAAATCTTGGTCATACTATGTTTCACAAGGGAGAATTATAGCTACAGGGTAGACTGGTCTTACAACCTGGGATCAAAGTCTTTAGTCTAAACAGCAGCCCCATTCATCTATACTGTCCATAGCAGTAAGTGGCATCTTCTTCACCCTGGATGTCAAATGCTGACAAGGTTCTATCAAGGTTGGTCATGTCTCCGGCATGCACAGGATAAAGCGAGGTGCATTTTACTCTCAACTCATCACTGAGGGTCACCTGGAAATGCAAGCATCACTTTTCATCACCCAGGGTTAATGTTGTGAAGGCGGGTAATGTGGTTGCTTTGTGGGTCATCTTATTGCTGAAGATTTTCTCTCATCACCTTGTAATATAAAGATAAATGACAAGACTTTTGTAATGAATTGGTGCTACAGTATATAAAAGTGGATGGGGAAGTGAATCTTGAATTGTTCCTAAATTTCAAAGGATATAATCTCCAAACTAAGGTGGGACTATATTTGGTATTCCAGTCCGAACACTGCAGAAATGACTACAAATAATTGTTATTGTCACTTTCTTGTGATCATGTAGATTTTTAAGTCATTTAATTGGGGTTTTACACGTTTTCATCTGTTATTTACCTCCTTTACAAATATTTACTTGCTTTATTTATTTATTCTGTGTTGGAACTGCTGGCTTATCCCTGTTGCCAATGTTCCTGTTGATTTTCAACAGTTGTGTCTCTTATGGGTCTCATTTTGGTTGTTTGGTTGCTCATATTTCCTTGAATCCCTGAACCTGTGATTCAGTACTCCAGTTCGTAATCATCCGACACATCAGTATTCACTCAAACAATGCATGTGTTCTGTGCCTCACCGACACGTCACGCGCACATACTGCTGATGAGTTCGAACAATCACGAGTGAACACGACATTATTGACCTTCCATATTGTCCACGCAGACTGCTGGCGCTCGCACACAGTTTTTCTCCTGTTTATCCAGACAGACGATATTGATCGGGGCTGAGGGAGGAATTCTCTGAAATGAAGGTCTCTGAGTGAACTTTAGCAAACTGCAGGTCCCAAGCTGACATATTCATTTATCACTGACATCCTGGCTGT
Organism: Maylandia zebra; assembly: GCF_041146795.1. Taxonomy (NCBI): domain Eukaryota; kingdom Metazoa; phylum Chordata; class Actinopteri; order Cichliformes; family Cichlidae; genus Maylandia; species Maylandia zebra. Next base: position 64,926,424 of record NC_135173.1, on the reverse strand, counting down.
CAATCAGAGCGTCCTAATGAGCTCACAGTACAGCGAGGTGCGCATCCTATTAGGTGATTGTTTGAGCGTGTTACTGGAGAAATTGTTAGCTTGAGCTGTACTCCAAAGCTACATTATTATACAGTGTCGCTTTTCCTGCATCATATTGGCTTCGTGAAGCCAGGGAGATGAAAACAACAAAGAAAATATCAAAATTTAGTCCTGATATTGTTCCAAGTATCCCCCACATTGCGTCATAAATGGTATTTTGCCTTATTTTAATGGCACTGATGATTAAGTATGTAAACGAGTGAAGGTAATTTTGAAGTGTCATTGTTTTTGTCTCATTAAGGGATAAACTCCCACACTGCTCTCTGATTAAAGCACCACTCAGCGCGTTTGTGTTGAAATTGCACTCTTGCTGCAAGTTTTCATCTCTCTAATGTAAAACAGGGCATTGCCGATGATTCATTAATGGCAGGAGGCGCTAAATAGTTTAAAAAGCCACTTTACTAAAAAAAAATAATGGAGGTCACATAGTTTATCCTTTGGCACAGAAATTAATAAAGTCATTTTAAATGGTTATGGTTATGAAAATAACCATAACTGTTGTGTGTTTGCTACGACAGTTTTCAGCTGGATATTGCGGTCAGGGTCAAGATGTACCTTCCCTTTTTTTTTTACAGGCAGATTTTAAAGGTGCATTAAGGCACATTTTTATATTAAAACGCAGGTTAATTTAACACAAAATACGTCAACAGTAATGAACATCTGTTTGTTAGACTTTTTTAGTGCTTGTTTTGGTTCTCTGACCCACAAATTCAGCTGCCATCATAACAGCGTATGTGTACCTCATATAAACCCCACAGTGAATGACAGAAAGCAAATCGCTGCCACAGTGACATGTTTAATAGCGGAGCAACTCCACAGCGCAAAACTGATGATTGATTGATTTTTACAAACAACATCATCAAACTAAAATATTTTGGTAACCTAGCCAAATGGGGAATTAGCTTTTTAAAGTGCAGCATGTTTATTGATGTTAACGTGTCTATTATAACGTCTAAAAAAAAAAAAACAACTGTGCAGAAGCTGTTTGTTTGCTGGTTACACCTGGCTGTGGATCAAATTCCTGAGTTTGACTCACGCTGCAAACAGAATAAGCACAAAAAATAGCAGCACGAACAAAGTGGTGTTTATTAACATGCAGATTGCTCGACTTTTAACAGTATTTATTGGTTTTTGTACTTTTTATAAATAGATTTTATTTGATAACGAAGCAGCTCTTCTATAGAAAACTCCTGCACTCCCTGTCATGTTAGATTTTCCACATCTCCCAGTCTCCATCAGTTTATAATGCTAGACTTTCGCCTCACTGATTGAAACTGCCAAATACTTAAAGAGAAACAAGAAATCTTAATTTAAACGCATTTTAGTGAATGCAGGCTGACGCTAATAATCTCCACTTAGTTAACGTTGCAAAAATAATAATCTGTGGAGATAATGGTACCAGACAGTTACTGAAACCAACCAAATAGTGGTTGAAAATGCAATTTTACCAGTTCACCTACTAATGTGGCTTTATTCAAATACATATAGAAAAAAACCTGACCATCGAGCGACTCAGAAGAAAAAAGCCACAAGTTCATAATTTCAGAGCCTGTATCATGAAACTCATGTACAGGTCTGTGAAAGGCAGCCGTATGGTGAAAATATAAACACAAGTTATGATTTGAGTGCTGTTTCTGTTCCTTCAAGCACAGTTTAAAATTCAGAGTCTGAAGAGGAACAGGAAATGATCTGCCATCACCGGCTTGTATCTCTTTCTGCTCTCCCTGGTTTGCACCTCACAGACAGCTTCTTACTTGAAGCACCTCTAAAACAAAGCTGAACTGAAGGCTTTATTACTGATCCCTGGTTTATTTCATATTGTTCTGGCCCACAGCACTAAACCATCCGTGCAACGCTGATCAGTTAAAATGATATAGCTGCTTGGCCACCTGACCTGTGCCACCTGCCTCTGCAGCCTGTTATGGAGCAAAAAACGATTTTCTAGATTTTATTTAAGTGATAGTTGAGCAGTGTCATTAAACACAAGGGGGGTTGTGTAAATTCAAGCTTTCCTGTGCGAGAGATAAAAATACAGATATAATATTTGTCCTCATTAGTCGACATTGATCCTCTGGTGAAATCTCGGCGGCAGTAGGATTTTAGAAACAAACAGAAGTGCTAATTAGCAGACATCAGCTCCCCTAACAAAGGAATTATCTGCAGTACAAGCTGACTTGTATACCTTTTTTAAAAATATTGTGTGCCTGTACCTTAACGTGTGTGTGTTTCCAACATGTGTGTGTCTGCTGACGTTGTCACTGTTCTTTTTCCGTCGCTGTATTTCTGTCTCTTCCTGCAAGGCGACGTATTTGGCTATAAATTATGCACCGCTGAGCTTCCCCTGATAAGGCCAAATGTGACGGTTTGTGCTCGTTGATCTATCAGCTCTGACTGAGGTTTGTTTTTCTGGGTGTGGTCGTTGATGCAGCTTTCAAAAGGTAAACTCCCCACAGAAGCTGAGGAAAGTGGAAGCTTTTAAAGGCCGTGGGATCGAGGATTTTAACGCTTAAAGCAGCAAAAAAGATGAATACAATGGGTAAAGACTTCAGCAGAGTTAAAGGTTGATGATAGGATGATGTAATCGGGCCAGTGTGGATACTTTAGTTATGGACAAAAACTAATTCTTATGGTGTTCAGTTAAGTCTTTACTTATCAATCTCAAGCCCACCTTATGGGAGCTTTTGCCAGACTTCCAGCGCTTTTTCAAGTCATTATATAATTCATTGAATAAAGTTGTGTTGCCGGTTCAAATTTTGGGTGCTCATTAAGTGACGTAGGAAAAAAATTGCAACCAGAGAATTTAAAATTGCATTTACAGGGAATGAAATAAGTATAATATGAAGGGAAATCAAAATGACTGAGATTTATAATAAATGTTTTTGAGGAAAAAAAAGTAAATGTTGATAATCGCTGTATGTGTGACAGTGTTTGAGGAGAGAGGGTACATGCAGACGTATAGACACGCATACACTAAGAAGATGTGCCTATAATATATCATTTTCTACTCTGTGAGCTTTAATCACCATCAAGCAACCATCAAGGTCAATTTGCAGCAGGAAAAGAAAATGTGAAAATTAGAAACAAACAAATGAAAACATGCGGTACAAAAACGTCCTTCGTTGAAATGAATGAGCGTTTTTAGCTGGCATTTGCTAATTTTCTCTTCCTTTTTTTTTAAGATCCTGTGCTCTGTTGGATCCAATCGAAAGAGCATTAATCTCCCCACAGGTGATAATAACACCATTTTTACATAAAATCACATTGTCTTTATCTGTGTGAGGTATAATTATGATACAAACTTAAAGCCAGAAAATACCTGTTCTAATCATCATTACACAGCACTATCATCATAATTTACTGATGGAGTTTTTGAATATTATGATTTCTGTGTTCGTTGTATTGGCACACCAGCATCTCTCCATATAAACTGCTGTAGACTGTAACTTTCTCTGTGTGATTGTCGTACTTGCACCTCTCGTCCTAGCTGTGCTGCTTGAGTTTTATTATGCAGCTGTTAATATTGAATTGTTTGGAGTTGAGTTATGATACTTAAACCTGCTAATATTGACTTGCTTATGCTAGTGAGAGGCTGATGAATCTGAATTTGAACACGAGCAAGTCTAGCAGAAAGTAGTGAGAGGATTTTCTTGCATGAGTGAGTTTTGAATTATCCATGTATTTTTTTTCTTCCTGAAACCTAAAACGAGCAGCCAGAAATAGCACATTTTAATGAGCAGTGGCTGCAAATTGCGGCTTAAATGCCAGGCGGCATGGAGTCAGTGCAATGAGTGAATTTGTCTGGATTAGAGTTTTTGTGCAGGGGGTAAGCTCTCTGTTTGCTTCCTTTTTGTTTATTCACTCTCTGCTTGCTCTTCCTTTTGCTTATTCTAAATGCATATCAGAGTTTCATCGATATTTGAGAACAATGAAATAATTACCTTCTGTCGTATATCTTAAAAATACAATAAACAGTGTTGTAATGTGTGCTGTAACACTGCAAGGTTTAAAAAGTTTGGTTGACTAAAATCATACCTCTTCAATGAGTCGATGAGGTCATGGATGGATGGATGGATGGATGGATGGATGGATGAATGGGTGTATGGATAAATGGACAGAGACATGGATGGATGATGAATGGATCAATGGCTAGAGAATGATAAATGAAGGATGGATGGATCAATGGATGGATGATGATGGATGGATGGAGATGGATACATGCTGGATGGATCAGTGGATGACTGATAGATGAATGATGATGGATGGTGATGGATCAATGATGGATGGATGGATGGATGGATGGATGGATGGATGGATGGATGGATGGATGGATGGATGGATGGATGGATGGATGGATGGAGATGGATACATGCTGGATGGATCAGTGGATGACTGATAGATGAATGATGATGGATGGATGGTGATGGATCAATGATGGATGGATGGATGGATGGATGGATGGATGGATGGATGGATGGATGGATGGATGGATGGATGGATGGATGGATGGATGGATGGATGGAGATGGATACATGATGGATGGATCAATGGATGAATGATGGATGAGATTAGGTGGCTGTAGCTCAGGTAGAGGAGCTCAGCTGCTGATCAGAAGTTTGGTGGTTCAATCCCTGGCTCTCCAGTCTGCATGCCAAATATCCTTGGGCAAGATACTAACCCCCACTTGCTCTCTGATGCATCCATCGGAGTATAAATGTGTATGAATGTTAGTTAGAAAGCACTGCAAAGTATAGACAACAGTGCTTGTGTGTATGGGTGAATGCGGCGTGTTGTATAGAGGGCTTTGAGTACTCCACGAGAGTAGAAAAGCTCTATATAAGAATCATTTCTCATTATAAGAAACATTTACCATTTACCAGTCCATGGATGGTTGGATCAATGGCTAGAAAATGGATAAATGAAGGATGGGTCAGTGGATGATAGATGGATAAATAATAAATGGGTAGATGGATGGATGAAAAGGGGTGAGGGTGCTATCTTCTGTCTGCTTGCTTTTTTGAGAAAGTGAACTAAAAATAGATATGGAAATATAGTATTTGGAGCATAATAAATGTTTTTTATTATGCTTGTTATTTCAAAATATAATCATATAAACTCCCTTTAAACCATACTTAACCAGACATACAAGATGCCACAGGGATGTCACCCACTGGTTTTTGAGTGCACAATACAAAAATACTAAAAATATGCTCTATAGCACTGAAGGTCACATTATTTATCACATAATTTCATCAAAAACAAAACCAAGGAAGATGGGTCCTGTTCAGTGACTTGGTGAGGCCTAGCAAATAATGGCTAAAGTCGCCTTTCTCACCGGTGCCATTCAGCCTATGGACAGGTTAGCTCACAGTTTTAAGGCCGACCAAAGTTTTTTTTTTTTAAAGTGCTGCAAAGTTTAATCCCAAAAAGTGCTACCTCTTTTCTCCATATGTCCAGTGAGAATTGAAGTGTGGACTTCCACATGTTAGACTTAAAGACAGTCAGTAAAACACTGCCGTCATATGCCCCTTATGCCCACTGGTGAGTCAGCAGGTCATCTCTTTATATCTTTTCAGGTCAACCATCGCAGCAGGAAGTCAGCAAGTAGTAGCACAGGCAGCTCCTCTGTCATAATACGAATCATTACAGTATAGGGCTTTGGAGCGTGATGTCACGGGGGTGGGCGTGGAAAGGATTTTGGCCCGATCCGCCATTTTGGGGGTCTAAGTGAAAAAGGAGCGAAAGCATAGCCATGGTTCGTTCTTGCTGTGTGGTCGGCTGCAATGTTCGATCACACGACCGGCACGGGAATAAGCTTGAAAATGGTTTATCTTTTCATTCTTTCCCAACCCGGAAGCAACATGAGGCAGCTCGTGTATCGATGTTACCAAACGAAGGCGTCTAGCCTGGATAGCAGCTGTGAGACGAGCTGACGTGCAGATCTCTTCCATCTCCAAATATCTGTTGGTGCTCCAGACATTTTCATTCCGGTAAGTTCTAAATATGTTCATATCACTCTTTATAGCCTATTAGTTTTATTTTCTATGCACTCTGAGCTCATAGCAAATTAGAACAAACAGCCTACTGAGTGCAGAACTACCTTCTATTTATAGAGTTGCTAATTATTTGGCATTATTGCAGCAAACCAGCCGATGAAATGGATGAAACATCGGGACTGGTTTCCAGCGCTACACGAGGGACCTGCTTCAAACATACCACCATGCCAATCAGATTACTTCTTCCATGTGAGGGTGAAGAGGTGACCCTTCTGGATAAGATGGTGAAGGTTTGCTGCGTTTTGGTGAACAGTGTCATAATAAAACCAGGGAAAATGAAACCTGCTCCTGTTAAATATTCTTAAGTCTTTTGCTGTATAAATAGCAGTATTTTTTTCAAAAGATACAGTAAATAATGTTAGTAGTGGGTGATATCATGTAAACACTCATGATTTTGTGTGAACATTTTGTCATTTGTAAACTATCAATGACATGGATTCTACATTGTACCTGATGTGATGTTCTATAAAGTGGTTTTAATAAAATAAAATAAAATAAAAAAGAGGCAAAAATTAGTTTGTTTCTTTATTCAACATTTGAACAGTGGGACTCAGTCAGTACATATTCAGTAAATGCAAATTATTTACACGGCAGTGCACTTCAGGCATAAATCTAGACCCCTAGAAAAAACATTATGGCATTATAGCAGTGACAACTCCTCCACAGTAGCAGGTGGGATTTTTCTGTTTTGAGGCTCCTTTTACCTTTCAATACAGATGGTCTGTCTATGTTTTGATCAAGAGCCTTTTTTGGGCAGCTGAAGAGGAGAAGTCTATCTTATGGCCAACCTCTGGCTGTATCCTGGTCATATTACCCAGCAAAACCCAGTATGCAGGTTCATCTGTAACAGTCCTTGTGCCACAGATCAACACTGTTCCGTCTACTTTAAACAGAAGAGCAGCGACGTGGGTGCAGGTCTCTGCGACTCCGGCCATACAGCTGCAGTGGGCGACTTCAACCTTCCCTGTGATGCTCACAGTGACCCATGGCTGCAATGCTGGTTCATTCAGTCTTTGAGAGTGCAGCACCTGAAACACACACAGACAAAGTTCATTTAAAGACAAGAACTATGAGCCAAGGCCGACACAAATGTGTTTAATCTACTTTATCATAAATGTAACAAAGTGTCAAGAAAGTTAGCACATACATATAATTTTTCATTTCTTTATGTGTCCATCTATAGAACGCTGCATGTTATAGTGTAAATCTGCCTGTTCTCTGTCAAAAACCTGCCAGCAGAAAATGAACCTAAAGTATGTAATGGAAGGATGTCATCACTTTAGAGATGGAGAAAGCATAAAGTGACAATTATGAATCACTTAATATGATAAGGAGATTCTGCAGGTCATTAATCAATGTATAAAACTAAAATAAAATGTATTTTTAGTGACACAAGATACAAACATGGAAGCAAGATGTATAATTAGAATTATTTATAATAAACATTAATAAATCATTGCAATTTCTTTAACCATAAAGAATAACTAAATCCTTCAGGACAGTGTCTCATCAATGCACTGAACTCACTATGTTATCCCTCTAACAGCCTCCACATGTTCTCACTGTAATTTCCCCTCATGAATGAATTTATGCTGCACTAATGTGAATGTTTGCAGGGAAATCAAACGCATTTCACACGCAGTACTCGAGCTGACTTACCTTTGTTTGAATGACGACTTGTACGCGCTGATTCCACAGATAAGGTATGAAATATGTCAGGCTACGTCAATAGCGGTTGGTCTTCAGGGTTTCTACTCCACGGCCGTATTTCATACGGGTCCACATTTCCAATGCACGCTATTTTCTGCAAGTACCGCCGCTTCGCCTCTGGACGCAATCGGTCTCTATACAGTCCATTCTCTATTGAGCAGCTTTTAAGCATCTTGTAATCGTCGTTCCAACACGGTGTTTGATTTGATTCGTAGACCCCGAAAATGGTGCCGCGCTCCCACAATGCATTGCGGCGTGACGTCAACTCCAAAGCCCTATACAAAGGTTTCGACCCTACACAAGAAGATTACAAGGATGGAAGAGGTGGTAATTCTGGGAGAGATGTCCTATTCAGAGAATGAGCCTGTCTGACAAAAGAGCTTCATTTGGGGAGAAAATAGTAGACAGTGGTGACAAACAGCTCCCACAGACATGTTTTGCTGGAAAGTCTTCTATCCTAAATAGATTTTAAAAAGCAGACCCTTGACAAAAAGAAAGATGAATACGTGACAGCCTGTGCTGTCTTTGGACCTGTGGAGGTGTGATTATACAGTCCAAATACAGAATGAAAAGTTTCATTCATTTGGTGAGCTTTGTCAGAATTGCTTTACCTACTTTCTGCTTTAATATGGATTGTGAGTATAATATGCACGCAGCATTTCTCCACGGTTACAGCAAGTTTATAGTTGTCTTGTTGCACAGCAAATGAGACAAGGTTCATTCAAAAGCATGGGTTGTTCCACTGCCCTTCTCTGCTGGGCATATGATGTTACGCCAAGGTCAGCACTCTCTTTGTCTTCCTAAACTCGCCTGTTGACATGAATGAATTAATCTAGTCATTACTTATTCATGTCGGTGGGATCAATTCTCTTCCCTCTGTTGCCTATGCTGATATTAAAGTTGGTTAAAAAGCATTTAGGGTTGGAATTTCTGGTTAAGTCATCTGCGGGCTGGAAGAACGACGTGGTTAATGTCCTTTCCTTTGTGATACCCTTTTGTAACAACAATTACTGATTCCACGATGAGCTGTTTCCACAGCCCTTCTCCTATTTAAACATAGACTTTAAATTATTTAAACACTGCGGGCCAAAAATTTCTGTGGTAGTGGATTTGTGTGTGCTCGTGCACTAAGAAATCTCTTTGTTTCAGCTTCAGGAGCTTTGTAGTCGTTAATATCATCGTATCTTTCAACTCTTTAGTTTATATAATATTTATGTTCTGAGAAATATTCAAATGCAAGTCACCTTTTCTCCTTTTTTTGTATATACTTACTTTTCCATGAGGAATATAAATGTGTTATCTTTTCAGAATCAAACACAACACTTTTAAGTGGACCTGTTACTGCAGCACTGCTGACAATGAAAGTGGGCCAGACTTTATTAAACTTGCAGGCGAGTGACTGAAACAGCTACCAGTGAGAATGACAAATGCCATTGATTGGCTCATGGCGTGGTAGTAAATACATAAAGTTGTTTTCTAGGTTACTGGAATGTCTGTAAGCGACCTGCCGGTAGCTTCAAAGTGATGTCCGATAAACAAATCACTTCCAGTGTAGATGCAACATAAGTGTAAGCAGGCTACAAAGTCAAGTTTAGCTGCCATCCATGCAAATCAGCTGATTTTAGTGCCAACCCACATCAGCCGATTGCTCCTTCTGCACATCCAACTGACTATCTCGTGCAGCTGCCGCCATTTAACCTGTTTTAGCCTGCCCACTATTCATCTCCAACCCACCCACACCCCAGTAGTATGACCACAGTCTGATCAACTGCTTGTCTTCTGAAATAGCTTAAAAAAAATACATCCCATAATGTGTTGTTGTCAGGAGTATGTCGTACTCGCTGTCATACATTATTCTTTCTTCTTGTAAGACGAGACAAACTACAGTAAATAATTTTGCCTGTAGCTTACAAGCCTCTGTGGGGATGTGCTGTTATTATGCAATTACAGTCATTCTGACATGTATGAGTTTCACTCCCAGTGGAATAAAGTCAATTACTGATCCCCTGCTTCTTTTTCCTTCTCTCCCGCCTTTCCTCTGTCGATGTGCTTCTTTCTTCAGGTTTGGAGGAAATGCTGATGTTGAGTGGATACCCCCTGCAGAGGTGGTTTGAGTCCTCGCAATCATAGATCCGTCATCAAGGGAATAGCTTTCATCATGACTGCCTACCTCGAGACTGCGCTCCTTGACCCCTCCTGTGGAGGGTGTAATTACTGAGGGAGGGGCAGCAAGACTGAGATAAGCTTTCCTGTGAAGATAGAAATCATCCAAACCATGTAGTGTTCCTTTCTCCAAGGAATGGGGGAGGGTCTACATTTGAGTCTGATCTTTTTTCATTTATTTCTGCTTATGTAATTAGTGGAAGAGATTTTGTGATTGATTATAGTGTATGTGGGCGTGGACGTGCAAGGTGAGGAGAAAGTGACAGACAGAAAGAGAGAGAAAGAAGGAAAGAGATGGTCCTCCACATCACCCCGTATTCCAGTGCCTGTCTGCACTTCTTGGATGGCTTGTCGTGGAGCCTGGTGTTTCCCTGCTACTGGTTCCTAGACCGGCTCCTGGCGTCCTGTGTGGCCACCTCGCTGGAGAAGCGACAGCGCTCCCAGGACCCCTGCTCCTTCCTCACGTTATGTGTGCTGATCTCCGCACCCCTTTACCTGCTCCTCCTCCTCGCCTCCTTGCCCTTTGCTCTGCTGGGCTTCATCATCTGGGCTCCCCTGCAGGCAATCCGCCAGCCCTACCTGTACACCTACTGCAGGTTAGTGCCAACATGGCTATATTATTTATCACTGCTGCTGTTTCTGTGAATTTACAGGGCTCTGAAAAAGTATTTTTACCAAACTTGATTTAAACATTTAAAGGTTTCAGATCATTAATCACACCCAAACAAGTACATAGTACAGTTTTTAGATGATTTCATTTATTAAAAAAACGCTATCCAACCTTACCTAGCCCTATGTAAAAAAAATAATTGGAATAGTGGTGACGGAGTGGCCGGCCTAGCAAAACTACTCCAAGAGTGAAGGTTTCATAGTGGCCTGGCCAAATTGAGATGCTTTGGCATGACCTTAAACAGGTCCACAGAGATATGAAAGACTTGTTTGAACTTATTACAAATGCTTAATACTAGTTCTCGCTGCCAAGGTCCAGGTAGGCTGGGTAGTTTTTTTCCATTAATAAATCATAGCATCATTTAAAAAACGCCTTTTTTATTTACTTCTGTTTTATATTTTATTTGTTTAATCTGAAACATGTAAGTGTGACAAAACTGCAAAAATGCTTTTTCACAGCACTGTACATAATATCTGATTTTGTAAGGATGTAGTGTCTTTTACTTTAGACAGTATTATGTAGAGTGACCTAACTGTTTTAAGGTAACACAATCTTTTCCTGCTTAAGGTTTCTACAGGTGAGGAGGGCAGACCTACAGCCAACCATGTAGGCCTTTCTTTGTCCTTGCAGTGGTTCAGTTTAAAGATGACCGGATGAACGCACTTTATACCGGTTTACACATTTTAGACTGGCTTTCAACTAAACTGTGAATGAAAATGAGGCCCTGGATCAATGTAACGTGAAAAATGGGCCGAGCAGTTGTAGAGTCATGCTTCATTTTTCATCTATGGAGCCAGTTGTTCACAGGGGTTGGCTATTTCAAGAAGGAGAAAATGAAGTCATTATCTTGTGTAAATAGTTTGCTCGTGGGTCTGCTTTCCAGCTGCAAGACTCCATCAGCTCTCAGTGGGTGTTTCGTTATCCAAACACCCACCCAGGTGGCAACCCGCCATAACCACAAAATGGGAAATACAGTATTTAGCTCTGTTTGCTGTGGGACAGCAGCACGATCTTCCTATAATTAGCAGTTTAGAGATGGCAAATGTAAAAGGTGAGTTTCTAGTATTTTAAGTATTGTTTCAACAGTCACCTAGTAACAGTTTATTGTATATTCATGGATAACGTCTTTAAAAAGGTAAAAAGCACCGATGGCAGTAGAGTTCAGGGCCAGAAGCATAAAGAGGGGGTAGAGTAGAAATGGTAGAGTGAAAATAGAAAATGTAATACATAGTATGTGTACATCACATAATAATCATTTGAGAGTAAAACAGATAAAAACAAAAACAAAAAACAGACAGGCTGCTATGATGTGTGCATGTCTGTTTTTATTCCTAAACCCTCTATAATTAAAATCGCACTATTATTATGAGAAGGGCTAAAAGTTGTAAGGCCCGGTTGCACCTTGTGGGGTACACTGACATAACTGTTTGATCCAGTTTATTTTTCTCCACAGAGTCTCAAGGACAGCCTAGCTGCTTGGTGATAGTACAGAATTAACTGTGTTCTTATCTGAAAGATGGTAAAAAGAAAATTGGATAACACGACATCCTAAGAACTTACTGAATTTACGTATAGCTTTGTTATTCTTGATATGCTGCAAAAACATCTCACATAATAAATGTATTTGTATTTCATGCTACTGACAACTCCTGAAAGATTTCTGCATGAAAACAAGTTTGTCTCAACAGTATTTTCATAACACTCATCAAAGACAAGGCTCTACAATTCAACATTTCATTGCATCAAAGTATACAGCACCAAGTTTGGGTGGCCAGATGTGTCCAAACTTTGGACTGGTAGTGTAGTAGTATTATTATAACCCCATCTCACCAGCAAAGGGTTTCAAAATACAACAACAAAAAAGAATCTACTTAAATCCAACTTAGATGCACTATTTTTCTACCTTAACAGAGTTAGATATGATCAAGAATACTAAAAGTTTATTCTACCAATTAACAAATAAACAGTTTGGCACAATGTGAGGAAATATGTACAGTAACTAAACTTTTTGTCTTAATTTCCTATTATTTGATGAGTTTTCCCCCCAGGAAGGGCAGATGTTAATTTTAAGTTAACATCTTTCACACTCTGATGTTGGTGAGACCTTTGGAGAATTGGGGAAAAATAAATTCCAAATAGAAAAGATTTTTAAAAGCTGAAAAGCACATGAGTATAATTCTACTCATCACACCCCCACAAACACCTGCTGAAAAACTGACAACAAAGGACCGTTTAAGAAGAAGATGTGAATCCAATTTTTTTTTATCTGTTTCTGGTCTGTTTGGTTGTTTTAGGTTTTCTTAGTTTTACTCGTAGCCAACATTGTTGATTATGAGCCTTCAGTTCTTGTTATTTTAAGTTACTGATTGTGTTTATGGAGCTTACAGTGGGGCAAAAAAGTATTTAGTCAGCCACCGATTGTGCAAGTTCCCCCACTTAAAATGATGACAGAGGTCAGTAATTTGCACCAGAGGTACACGTCAACTGTGAGAGACAGAATGTGAAAAAAAAATCCATGAATGCACATGGTAGGATTTGTAAAGAATTTATTCGTAAATCAGGGTGGAAAATAAGTATTTGGTCACCTCAAACAAGGAAAATCTCTGGCTCTCACAGACCTGTAACGTCTTCTGTAAGAAGCTTTTCTGTCCCCCACTCGTTACCTGTATGAATGGCACCTGTTTGAACTCATCATCTGTATAAAAGACACCTGTCCACAGCCTCAAACAGTCAGACTCCAAACTCCGCCATGGCCAAGACCAAAGAGCTTTCGAAGGACACCAGGAAAAGTATTGTAGACCTGCACCAGACTGGGAAGAGTGAATCTACAATAGGCAAGCAGCTTGGTGTGAAAAAATCAACTGTGGGAGCAATCATCAGAAAATGGAAGACATACAAGACCACTGATAATCTCCCTCGATCTGGGGCTCCACGCAAGATCTCATCCCGTGGGGTCAAAATGATCATGAGAACGGTGAGCAAAGATCCCAGAACCACACGGGGGGACCTGGTGAATGACCTGCAGAGAGCTGGGACCAAAGTAACAAAGGTCACCATCAGTAACACACTACAACGGCAGGGAATCAAATCCCGCAGTGCCAGACGTGTTCCGCTGCTGAAGCCAGTGCATGTCCAGGCCCGTCTGAAGTTTGCCAGAGAGCACATGGATGATACAGCAGAGGATTGGGAGAATGTCATGTGGTCAGATGAAACCAAAGTAGAACTTTTTGGTATAAACTCAACTCGTCGTGTTTGGAGGAAGAAGAATACTGAGTTGCATCCCAAGAACACCATACCTACTGTGAAGCATGGGGGTGGAAACATCATGCTATGGGGCTGTTTTTCTGCCAAGGGGACAGGACGACTGATCCGTGTTAAAGACAGAATGAATGGGGCCATGTATCGTGAGATTTTGAGCCAAAACCTCCTTCCATCAGTGAGAACTTTGAAGATGAAACGAGGCTGGGTCTTCCAACATGACAATGATCCAAAACACACCGCCCGGGCAACAAAGGAGTGGCTCCGTAAGAAGCATTTGAAAGTCCTGGAGTGGCCTAGCCAGTCTCCAGACCTCAACCCCATAGAAAATCTGTGGCGGGAGTTGAAAGTTCGTGTTGCTCGGCGACAGCCCCAAAACATCACTGCTCTCGAGAAGATCTGCATGGAGGAATGGGCCAAAATACCAGCTACTGTGTGTGCAAACCTGGTAAAGACCTATAGTAAATGTTTGACCTCTGTTATTGCCAACAAAGGTTATGTTACAAAGTATTGAGTTGTATTTTTGTTATTGACCAAATACTTATTTTCCACCCTGATTTACGAATAAATTCTTTACAAATCCTACCATGTGGATTCATGGATTTTTTTTTCACATTCTGTCTCTCACAGTTGAAGTGTACCTCTGGTGCAAATTACTGACCTCTGTCATCATTTTAGGTGGGGGAACTTGCACAATCGGTGGCTGACTAAATACTTTTTTGCCCCACTGTATGTGCACTGTGGCACTTTTGTCTTACATGAACATTCAAGATTAGAGTTAAGGTTCATTTGTGTCCTTGTTTCAGTTTCATTGCTTTAATTTGGCAGTTAATTGTCTCTGTGTGGTACACTGTCTCGCTTTGTTCCATTGTCTAGACTTCCTTCAGCTGTGTCTCATTACCCTTTGGTTTCCACCCTCCCAGTTACCCTTACTGTTTCCACTCAGTCTTTCTCTTAGTGTCTCTGTTGCTTCTCTGTTCTTGTCTGCTCCTTTCCTGCTGTTTCTTTCCTTGTGGATCTTTACATGTCTGGACATCACATCAACCTAATAAAAGTTGTGTTTGCAGCTCAGTTAGTTTGCTTTTAGCATCTGTGTTCAGGTCTTCACAAACTAATGACTCCAGCTGTGCTTTAGGCACCAAAACTACCTGGTCTGGGTTGAATAGATCACTTTTAAAATGTTGATCATGTTAGAATAAAACTTAGTATCATGGAGTCAACTACTACAGCTCAGTTCAGATGGTGTATGATTTCAAAACTTCAGGCGGTGTTTAAGTGGCATACACCATAGGTTTTTAGACAGTAGACGATTTTTGTAGCTTTGCCTCTGCCTACAAGTGGAACAGAATCACTACTGTTTATTTTAGCAAAGTCTGAAGTGTAGACAGCTCTATACTTTGCGCAGGTTCAGCTATCTGCTGCGAAACTCATCAGATGTTGCCTCACAGCAAAACAAACCCAAGAGTTTCTCAAGGCAAATAAATTGGATATTCTTGAATGACAAGTCAGCCAACTGATCAGAACTCAACAGAGAAGCTTTACAGTAACTGAAGAAAAAACTAAAGTAAATTGTTCAGGTTCTGAAATTATTTATTTTATTATTTATTTATTAAATTCACTGTGCTTGTGCACAGATACAAAATTTTAAAAACTGTTTTAATACCCAAATACAAATGGTCCTAACTGCATGTCTATGTAGACACATCTCTTTAAGTGACAGAAATGTAATCCATTTCTTTAGACTACATTACTGATATAATAAGGTTAATAAGCAGAAACCTCAAAACTGCTCAGCAGCTAATTGCTTTGAGAGATTCTACTTTAAAAAGTATTTGCATTTGATTAGCTTCCTTATGGCTATAAGACCCTGTGTTTGAAGTATCTGGATTTCTTTAATATTGCTCAGAGTTAGATGACCAGTATGATATTTCTCTCAATGAGTGTAGGCTCAAGATGAAGGTAGAATAAAATGGTTCTCTAAGTATATCTTTTGAAAAAAAGAAATCTGGGAAAAATTTCCTTGCTTCTTTTAAAAAAATGCTTTTGCTCCTATTGCCCTATTTTTCTTCTGGTATTATATTTGCATTTAAAGGTTGTTTTTTTTCTGTCTTGTCTAGGCCAGACAAACACCAGGCTGAACAAGGTCAAGCAGGTGCTGGAATTGGGGAATGGAGGCCACAGGGCAGAAGCTTCTGTTTCTGCAGTGCCAATGTTTGCCTTCTGCCTGACTCCCTAGCAAGGTTTAACAACCTGTCAGACACCCACCGGAGAGCACGGGAGGTAGGGAAGAGGATCCGCAATGGTGCCAGCCGACCTCAGATTAAAATCTACATTGACTCACCTACCAACACTTCTATCAGGTATGGAGAGATCAATCCAAACTTCCCTCTGCACTTATCTGCAGTAAATGCCTCTATGTTCATATTATTTCTGTTATGTTTATCAGTGCGGCGTCCTTCAGCAGCCTTGCCACAGGTTTCCGCCGTACCTCATCGTTGGACCAACGTCCAGACCAAACACACACAACCAATGGCCCAGCCGACACCGAAACTGAACCTGCCACCGAGTGCCCGATTCACCCCTCAGGTGCCACTGACTGCCCCGTTCACCCTTCTGTGAATGACCAGGGCTCTGCTGAATGCCCTGTGCACCCTGATGGGGCAGACACTACAGCAGAATGCCCTCTCCACCAAGGGGAGACTAAAAGCAGCTCAGACTGTCCCATTCACACCTCAGGGGAGGCTCCAGACTGCCCCGTGCATTCCACAGTAGCTCAGAGTGCTCCTGGTCATCATGACTGTCCCATGCATGGGGATGGGACCCAGCCAAAACCCGCAACAGACTGTCCGCTTCACACCTCAGGGGTTCAAATTAGCATCAGTGCTCCAGAGCCGGACCCCCAGGAAGAGGAGGCGGAGACAGGGAACCACCGGCCTGGAGAGCACGGAGGGGCAGACACGGGCAGCATGACTGCTTCTCGTGAGTCCCTTGCTCGTTACCATGGAAGTGATGGCGGGATAGGGATATCCTCCAACAACACTCTCTCTCATGTCCCACGCACATCAATATTCAAGCGCCCAGGTCGAAAACGCCGCCACGGAGATGAAACATTCGACCATGACATCTCTGCCTTTTTCCCTGCCAACTTGGATTTCCTGGCTCTACAGGAGGTATTTGACCATGGATCGACTACTAGACTACGGCGCCAGCTGCATCGCTATTTTCCCTACATCCTGAGCGATGTTGGGCGGTATGGCTGGAAAGGCTGCTGCTCCAGGTTCAAATTCCTGAACAGTGGGCTCATGCTGGCAAGCCGCTACCCAATCCTGGATGCACGATACGAGTGCTACCCCAATGGCAGAGGGGAAGATGCACTGGCGGCCAAGGGGGCGCTGTTTGCCAAGGTTTGACTTCATTATCTCTCTCTTTTTCTGCTTTGTTGTTACTGTTATGAGGCACAGGTTTCTCTTTAGTCGGTCTGCTGAGCTGTGTGAAGTAGCAGACTTTCAGCTTCAGAGTCGTGACCACTGGTTTGGTTTCTGAGAGGATGGTCTACTCTTCAAGAGATCCTCTAATATTTCATGTATTTGACCTTTCTTGAAATGCTTTTCACTTCCCTTTGAGGACATTTAGACTCCTTCCAGGAGGCAGAGCATTTGGTTTTAGGTGTTATTATCAGCAGCATTTTAGAGTTCTTTTAGTTGGCTAAATGCATCAGGATAAAAGCAGAACCTACCAGCTGACCATTTTGTTGTCACTATCTTACAAATTAGTCTTTGATTCTAATAAGGTATTATTGGGAGTTCATCAGAACTGGCTTATCCACCATCAGTATAGCAAACACAAGCTCAATATTTAAAAAAAAAAAAGAGGATTGCTGAGGATAAAATCATGTAACATGTTTATTCTTGGAGCAATTCGGCAAGCAAAATAGGCCAAAGTGAATCAACTCCAAGTCTCCATCAGGGTCTATTTTGCTTGCTGAACTCCTCCAAGAATAAACTTCATACATATTTTTATCCTGAACGGTGCCGCAGCAATCCTCTTTTTCTCTGATTGCGAGTCTTAGAATCTCTCCACCTCTTTTCCTGGAATCATTTTCCCACCCACATAGCATTTCTTTTGCATCTGAACTGAAATTCACTTGCGGACCTAATATTTCTCGCAGCAAAGACGTGTCTCCGCTCTGACAACTGCTTAGCGCTACTTCAGCTGTAATCCTGTCATCACTGATGCTGCTCTGGGACTTTGGCATGGCAGTAATTGAATCTGCCCATTAAGTCCATTTAAACTAAATTAACTTATTATACATTTGTGAAAGAGAGTGTGAAAGAAGGCCAGAGAATCAGATCTAAAATGACCTGTCAGCTGCGTACATTAATTATAGATCTCAGCATTGTGGAATCGTAGCGATTGTATGGGGAACATTTTTTAAATGCTTCTGTTATTCTTCCAGGTGTAACAAACTTTGCATAACCCATGTGTGATGCAACTCACACACGTTTTCTACAAATTTGCAACAATGCTGCACTGAGGTAGAAAACACAAATTAAAGCACTTGCTAAATGCATTTGCTTACACCCACACTCATTCACACATCACACATCTGTCACGGTGATGAGTGAATGCACCGCAGTAATTAGTGATCACTCACAGCCTTTCCTCAACGATCACTGTAGTGTCGACAAAAAAATGCTTTCGAGATTTTGTTTTCTTTTTTATTAATGTTTGTTGAAGAATTATCATAATGTTTGTTTTTCAGTGAAGATATGATAACGATAAGCATAATGATATGGCTTTGGTAATTAACGAGAGAAAGCATTGTTTACAAATGTAACTCGATTTTTTTAAACACCGCCAAATCACACTTTTCACGTGTTGGTAATTTAATACAATTACCAATCACTGTGGGCTGCACTTGTATAATTGTATGAATTATTTTGCAATTACTGAGTCTTTCCAGATTCTGATTTTGCATAGTTTTACATAGTTTTGCATAGTTTTACATAGTTTTACATAGGTTTTTAAGGGGCGTTTAATATGAAATCAAAAACAGTTGACTCAGTAGGAAATCAAGAACATAAAAAGCAAAAATGTATTGATTGCAAACAATTATAAAATGTAACAAACAGATATGGATAATATAAAAAATTCTAAATAGAAAATTGGCTAAATGCTAAAACCCGCATCCTAGCAAGCAAAGAAAACATACAACCTTTGTTCTTCTATTTTTTTTTTTTTTTTTATTGGCTGATATCATTAGTTTTGACCTGATAATGGATTTGCTATCAGCAAAGCCTGTAAGTCTCATCTGCTGAGATTACTTATTGCCAAAATGTGAGAAAGAACAACAATACACTCTACAATTATATATTCCGTTCGGACTGCAATTATTATGCTCATTTTCAGTTAACATGCATAATGTGTTTCCAATTAACATGCATTTGAATGTATAACATATAGAAAATGGCTGTTTTAATTTTCCACTGTGAAAAATCTATATGTCAAAACACAAGGACAAGTTTTTGAGGATGACTTGTGATAAAAAAAATAATAATAATAATCTCACATCAAAAAGAAATTTATTCCATTACTTTATTTTACCAGAAAGTTCCACTGAGATCAACTCCTGTGATGGCACACCTGTCAATCAAACTGCCACATCTCCAACTCAGTTTAAAAAAAAATCACCCCACTCAGAGTTTTTATGAGGGGCAAAACTATGCAAGAGAGGCCAAACTTGTATCTTTCCCAGGCTGCAAACAAGCTTCCTAATGCTGTAAATCTGGACATGTTTGGTACTCACTTGAAGGTCTTTTGGAGCCACCCTCAGATGGGATTTTTGCCACTTCTGCAAAGATTCATTTTTCAGCTCTGTAGCTTGCCCTGTGGTTTAAACTCAGCGGAGCATTTAGGATTCAAAGTTCTTTCCCTCCATTACTATAGAGGATGTATGTGTTAGAATGACTTCATCATCAGCATAAAGGCATAGTTTTGCTTTAATATCTTTACTCAAGTCATTTATAAAAAAGCTGGAAAAAAAAACACACTGCTGCAAATGGAAGCCTGCAAAATGCCTTCATATCTGGCACAGCTGTTTATGATCAGAACGAGTGCAGTTGATTGGTTTGCTCAGCTGCCTGTTGGGGTGTCTGCTCGGTGGCTCGGGATACAGGTCAGCACTGCGCTGAATGGGCTGTATTGCAGTGGGACATTGCCTTTGCTAATATTTGTTTCTCTAGTGCACTTTATTGCATTGCACATTATTTATGGGGAGTTGTTTCACCTCCCAACAGAGCGCCCATGATTCTGTCGACTCCTTTCATCTACTCCATAAGTGCAAAGTTGGAGAGTCCATTAGGCAGCAGGTAATAAGACATTACATGACTATGTGTTCTCTTAATGTAGACATGCAAGAGCAGGAAGTTGTATGGGTTTATGACATGGTTACTAATGTACTAATGCGAGCACATGATGAGCGATGGGGTTGCTATAGTAGCTGCTGATGTCCTTCTTCCTTTGTTTTGGCGTTATGAATTTTTCTTGGACTGTAGTCTTTTTTTATTCTGTATCATAACCAAACACACAGAATGTTGGGAGAGATAATGCAGTACAACAGTCAGGTGCATATGTGCCATTTTTTGTGTGCATGTTTGTGATGATGTGTGTTGTGAGTATGTGAATTCATTAATCAGCCTCATACTGTAACTATCAGGAATCTGGATCTGATCCAGTTCCCGGGTCTGCTTTATGTGGCCCGATGCTACCTGGATGTATTTGTTTATGTCCACCTATGCACTTACATCCACAAGATCTAATAAAGACACATGCTGTCACAGCTTGCATACTGACAGTCGCATCCTGTTAGTCCTGCTGCCTGCTGACTGTCGCTGCAGCTTACAAGCTGCCTTCACATTCCTGTCTCACCACCTCAGTGCACAGGAGGTCACTCCAGGTCTCATGACAAGCTGGCTGTTAGCCAGCTGGCAGGCGTTGTACTGGCAGCAAGCTGCTAACGCTCCCAGCTGACAAAAAACAAACAGTAATAAACAACAATGTTCCCTTTAAGTAAATCCCATGGATTCACTTAAGGAACTGTGCCGTGTCTGAAGTACCAAAAAATAGACAATCTAAAAATATCTGCTGCACTAAAAGCAGCCCATCGATGGAGGGAAATTACCTTGGATTTTGTTTTTTTAATTATTATTGATTAGTTTTATGGATATTGTTGTGATACACCCCCTGCTTCACCCTCCAATAGCAAAATGCGACTTTTAAACAGCAATCACAGTTTGTAGTAACCTCTTTCTATATTGAATAAAAAAGAATAAAAGTAAAGACATTTGCTGAGTACCTGGTGAATTCATAATTGGCCCAAGACACCAGGAAACATCCCTTACCTGAGAACCCTTTTTATTGTTTTATTTACCCAGTGAATTCAGGCTTTAACTTTGGACAGTTGAATCTATGAGAAATATTCTTGCTCATTTTTTGCTCGGGGTTTGGGAACATCCAAGTTTGTAAATGTGAGAACTTGAGAACGAAGCAACGTAGGAGTTTCAAATTGGTGCATCTACTAAAAGTCTCAGATGAGTTTGAATCTTAGTTATCTTGATCTCAAGGTCAAAGGTCAAGTGTCTGAAAATGTTGTGAATGCTCTAACTTTCACGAGGTCACGTGGGATTTTTAAAATTCATGACCATAGATGCATGCAGTATTTTTGCATCTAGAAAGCATATGTCCCCAGATGTATGAGTAATGGATGGAAACCATTTTCACTGAATTATAAAATAAACCAAAACATAGGCTATTTAAACTACTGCAACCAAAGAATGAAATGAAAAGCATGAAAAAATTATTAAAATATAACAAAAAACGTATTCTTCCATACTTTTTTAATCAGTAAAAAACAGGACAAAAACAAACTGACCGTCACCATTTCAGAGCCTCTGTTGGGAAACTCGATCATATTTGTGCAGTGGATCAACATTTTTCTCTAACACTGGGTTGAATAACCTCAAATCAAAGTCCACCTATTTCTTTTTCTGGATTTCATGGTCATAATTAGTGGGTGTGTCACAGGTGAACGCCCGCCTTGATCTTTCTTTGGCCGTCCACTCACTTCCTTGTGGACTGCTGATGCTTTCCATTTTTAAAGGCTCGTTCATTTCTGTTTCACAGATGTTTTTTACACCTGGTAATTGTTGTTAGCACCATCCGTCAGATGCTTCTTGTTTCCTCTCCAACTGTAAAATGTAGATATTAAGATAAAGAATATGTTGCCAGTTAAAACCTCTCCTATCATCAGCTATATCAGAATACATACTAATTAGGACTTGTTATTACGATCAGTTTGGGTAACCAAATCACATTTTGCTGTTTCCCATCCTCGCAGCCTGTCTGTCTCTCAGGCTGCTGCAGGCTTTGATATGCCTGCTGTTTAATCCTCGCGCTTCTCCTTCCTCCAGACATCTTGGCAGCTTTCCAAGGCAGAATCTTGTTGGCAACCTTCGCTTCCCCTCCACGAACCTTTGGCCATTCTCATTCATTACTACTCAACACTGCAGCTCATTTCGCCGCCAGCTGGGACGCATCTCATTAGGCGCACATCATTTGATCTACCTGATGTTCACACTGCGTTTCTCCAAGCACATTATCGTGTTTCTTTCATATCCAACAAAAAGCAGGATGCTAAGTCTGAAGTCTTTCTTAAACAGGTGATTCTTAGCATCTCTGCTTTTTGCATTTTGTGAGGCTTGATACTAAACTCTTGTTATTCTTGGGCTTCTACACTTTATTTTCCTCACATTTTCTGTCAGTCAAAACATTGTGGGCAGTGCAGTAACACCATCTACCATAAATATCCAGTAGTGATGTGTCGGTTGCGAACGAAACGGCTCTTAGAGCCGGATCTTTGACGTGAACGACGCGAGCTGAATCCTTATTGGGAGCCATGGGTTTTTTTTCCTTCTCTCACCCTCTCTCTCGCACTTTTTTCCGCTTCACTCCGCACGTGAGCCTTGTCCTTTGCGCTGGGAAGAGGGGGGAGGGGCGGTAGTTGCAGTCGCAGTAGCACAGGAACAAAGCGGGAGAGAGAGAGAAAGAGAGCCAGGGACAACAACATCACATTAGAAAGGTATAGTAATCATCCACAACTATTTTCAGTTGCAGATGATAAAGGATTCAGAAAGTTTATTCATGCAGGTCCATATGACAGAGAATATGCATCTTCTTTTTGTTTTCATATTTTAATTTATATTTAATTGTGTTGTGGTTTGCAGTGTTTTGTGTTGTTTCACTTTAAATTTGTAAAAGGAAAAAGCTGAAAATTTAAATAGTTAAAAGTTGAAATGTTAATAGTTGGTGTTTGTATTATATGATTTATTTATTACATTTTATGTGGAGTGAATAAATAAAAGTATATTTACGGTGACCCCTAGAGACAAAGCACGTAAAAACTCCAAAACACGTAAAAACTCCAAAACACGTACAAAACACAACAGAAGTGCTCCAGGATGCAGGCGCAGTGTTGAGCTTTTGTTACCTAGTGGCTACACAAGCCAGGAAGCACCAACGACCGGATTTGGTGTGTGGTAGTAACAGGTAAATGAATGTTTTTTGTAAATTATTTGAATATATATGAGTGATTGTGTATAAATACACAAACAATACACATATGCTGTCAATTGTGTAATTTAAGTGATCTAGGTAGCTCTGTTTTGGAAGTTCAGTTCATGCTAGATGTGTTTTGGAGTTTGGACGTGCTTTGTCTCTAGGGGCCACCGCATATATTTATATATAAACATATATAAATAAAACCACTTTTTTTACATTAGTAATTCCTTTTGTGCTTAATTTTATATTATTGTTAATAATAAATTAATTAAAGCAACAAAACAACCTGAAGAGCCGGTTCAGAGCCGAAAGAGCCGGTTCTCTAAAAGTAGCCGGAAATCCCATCACTAATATCCAGAGCTCGGGTTTCCCTATTTTTCATTTATAGGTGTTGCATTTCCTAGAGCTACTTTGCTTGCAGCCGGGCGGTCTTTATTTTTCATCATGTCACTGGCTGCCAGATAAGCACATCAGTTTTTCTGTCTTCTATATGTCTGAACATGTGAAACCTTCCAGTCAGCTCATCCATGCCAAGTCAAATGGTTTTATTGTTATTCTACCATGTGCAGTCGTACAGTACACAGTGAAATGAGACAATCTTCCTCCAAGACCATGGTGCTACACATAACAGACTATCAACGAAAGTGTAATGTGCAAAAACTGCAACAAAACAAAACAAAGACAACGCAACACCAGACAGAACAGAACGATACAGACACAAGACAGTGCAATAGAAAGACTATATAAATAACCCTCAATATAAGACATTCAGCTGCTAAATACTGTGTTTACTTTAACCTCCTAGGACCTATGTGGACATCACATTTTGGGTTGCCTAGACCAAAATACTAAATTTTGCTCTACAAATGCTTGATATCCACTTAAGGGGATGTTATTCTGCCACTGTCCTACCAAATTTAAAACAAATGTCCTCATATGTGGATCTAATTTTTCTCAGAAACAAAAGTACAGTATCAAATCAAATCAATTAAAAATTAAAAAAAATCTTAATCTTAATCTTAATTGTAATTCTTTGTTTTTACATTCATCAGGTCCCAATCAGCTCAAATAGCAAAGAGAAATTAAAAATGCATGAAAGAGTTTGGGTCTTAGGAGGTTAAAGTCCTTTTGATTGTTTCAAACATTGACTTTTAAGCAACCTGATATCGTTTTTGTTCTGCATGCAAGTTGTTACAGGTTAAATAATATGTTTTAAATATTTTTAATGGTTTTATTTTTAGTAAAGCTGATAAATAAGAAAGTATTGCGAATAATTGGTTTGCAGGAGCTTTCTCATACTATGTTTGTGAAAATACTGTAAAAACACCAACTCTTTGCATAAAAATTTTAAAAGCAGTAGCTGATTAAACAGTTTATTCAAATTATTTTAGAATCAAAAGTGGAATTAATGTAATTTCTCAGCGTCAGTAAGCTTAATTCAATAATATATTTACAAAGCATGCCATCACACTTCAGACTAATTACTAAATCTAAATTCTCTTAACTTAGATTTTAAGGTTCAAGGTTCTTTATTATTTGTCACATGCATAGTTATACAAGTATAACACACAGTGAAATGTAGCCTGACACGCTCCTCGACATGTGCAAAAATTGGGGGGGGGGGTGTAGAGGAAGAACCTTATATATATATATATATAGTATATACACTGGGTGAATGTGCAGTAGTAGCAGCAAGCAGGTGAATTCTGTACATTAATATGAATAGACATCTGACTATTTTACAGGATAGACAATATAAACATATTTAAAATTAAAGGAATTGAAATGTACATTGTGCCTTGGTTTAGTGTTTGGAAGAGTCCTGTCTCAGTCAATTATAGATGATGTGAGAGGGCGGGTGTGTGTGTTTAGGGCACGGATGGCTTGGGGATAGAAGCTCCTCTTGAGTCTCTCTGTCCTTGCCCGGAAGATGCGGAACCTTCTACCAGATTGCAGAAGTTGGAACAGTTTGTTGCCAGGATGGGACGGGTCCTTCAGTATCTGCGCTGCTCTAGTCCGGCATCTCCTGGTGTAGGTGTCCTGAAGCGGGGGGAGAGCAATCCTGCAGCAGCGTTCTGCTGTACGGATCACTCTCTGGAGAGCTTTTTGGTCCTTCACACAGCTGTTCCCAAACCACGATGTCATGTTCTGTGTGAGGATGCTCTCCACAGCGCCTGTATAGAAAATCCTGAGGATCTTTGGAGAGACCCTGAACTTCCTCAGTTGTCGTAGGTGATACAGGCGCTGCCTAGCCTTTTTGGTCTGGACCTGAATGTGGGCAGCCCATGTCAGGTCTGAGGAGATGTGGACACCAAGATACTTGAAGGACTGCACCCTCTCCACTGGAGCTCCATTGATGATAATGGGCTTGTAGTGTCTGTGCTGACTCCTTCTGAAGTCCACCACCAGCTCCTTGGTCTTGCTGACGTTCAGCTGGAGGTGGTTGTCCTGGCACCACGATGCCAGATTCTTCACTTCATCCATGTAGGCCCCCTCATCGTTGTTGGAGATGGCACCCAACACCACTGTGTCGTCAGCAAACTTCACAATGGTGTTGGAGCCATGGGTGACCACACAGTCTGAAGTGTAGAGGGAGTAGAGCAGTGGCGAGAGGACACATCCCTGAGGTGCTCCTGTGTTGATGGTGATGCTGTTGGAGAAGCACCTGCCCACCCTCACCACCTGAGTTCTGCCAGTGAGGAAGTCCAACACCCATGCACACAGACGGCTGTTAAGTCCCAGATCCCTCAGCTTTGTGAACAGTCTGCAGGGCACTATTGTGTTAAACGCTGAACTGTAATCAACAAGCAGCATTCGCACATAGTTACTCTGTTTCTTGTCCACGTGGCTGAGAGTGGTGTGTAGGACGTGGGCGATGGCATCCTCTGTGGATCTGTTGGATCTGTAGGCGAACTGCAGCGGATCTGTGGTGTCTGGGATGGAGGAGGAGATGATGTTCTTCAGCAGCCTCTCAAACACCTTCATTACTACCGAGGTCAGTGCAACTGGCCGGTAATCGTTCAGGGATGAGGGTTTGCTGTTCTTGGGCACAGGGATGATGGTGGATCTTTTGATGTGGGGACCACAGACTTCGCCAGGGACTCGTTGAAGATGTAAGTGAACACACCTGCTAGCTGGTCAGCACAGCAGCGCAGCAGACGGCCGGTGATGCCGTCTGGCCCCGCCGCTTTCCTTGTGTTCACTCTCCTCAGTGCCGCTCGGACGTCATGCTCCACGATGCTGGTCACTGGTCTCTCGCTGATGACGTCACTGTCCTCGGTAGTCAGGCGGTAGATAGCATTAGCCGCCTGGCTAACCTCGAAACGGGCGTAGAACCGATTCAGCTCGTTGGTGAATGCAGAGTCGGCGTTGATCGGAGCAGTGTCCCTGGCTTTGTAGTCCGTAATGGTGCGTAGTCCGTGCCACATACTCCGTGTGTCGCCCTGGTGGAAGCGGGACTCCACACGTTCCCGGTACCGGCGTTTGGCATCTCTCACCGCGCGCCGCATGAGGCCGCTTTGTAGGCGCTCATATCGCCAGTGGCGAGACTCGCGTTGTAGGTAACAGGTAACAGGCATACCTACATTTAAACGTGTAGAGATGTTAAAGGTAGGCGACATTACCACTAATGCCTACCATAGCCTAGCATTTTCATAACATTCATAGATGTGGAGGAGGTGGAAATTTTTAATTCGGAGTTAACATTATTCATGATTTTGCATAATTAGTTTTGGCATTTTGGTCTGGCAATCAGGTTGGTCTCATTTTTCTGCCAACATATTACAGTGACTGGGTCATATTATCATTTCAATTCCATTGACTTTGGGTGAAACTGTCAAGCCCGTGATTTATGAGGGGTTTTTTGCACCGTACAAAATGAGGCCATTATATCAGTAATCTATCCCCAGCCATCATCTGCTATTGTTTCCAGACGCGTTCATTTCAATTACATCGATTATTAATTATCAATTATTTCTTGTATAAATTTAGACTCAGACAAATGTACCTCGAAGAACACACTTATTCTCGTTATTTCCCAATGGATACTTACCTGGAAAACCGCGGCAGGTCAGCAACATAAATCTGAATTATCCCTTGTGGAGAAGTGACGCACTCGGAAGAGAAAGGCAGGGAGAGAGGAAGAGAGGAAGAGATAGAATATTAATTAAAAATGTTTCCCTAAAGAGAGAGCCAGGGCTGGCTCCATAATTAAAGCTTTTCAGTCTCAACATTTATCCCCTCTTACAATTATTTCAAGCTGCTAAGTGCATGGTTGAAAAGTCATGTGTCTGCGTGTGTGTTTGTGAGTGTGTGTGTGTTTGTGAGTGTGCAGATACGCAGTCTGAATGCATTACTACGGATTAGGCTTTAAAATAGGAACCTGCTCAAATCTGGATTGAATAGAATGAAGATCAATGGGAGAATTCCTCAAATCCATCCCTGATCTGTAATGACCAAAAGGAAACCTCGTCACTATGAAGGTCAACCAATTCACTGACATAAACTGATTTCCTATCCAGGTCAAAGGGATTTCATCCCATCTCTACATGCCAAACAGAAGGTGACAGAGGTCTCAGCTCATCTCATTTTTGCCAGACATTTGTATTATTCGTATTTCAATCAATGCCCCTGTGTTAATTGACCGAGATTCACAAAATATAGCTTGTATTTATTTTATTCACACATTTCTTTAACGGTGGGCTTGTAATTGATAGACTTGTCCAATAGTTAGCAGATTAGTTAGATTGCACAGCCTTAGACTTGAGCCAATTTGACAAACTTGCTGATGATTTTTGAGATTAACATAATTGATGGGAGATCATTTAAATGCAGTGCTCAGCTGCAAGTGTTCCACTTTTAAGACCCGTGATTTCAGTTTCCAAGAATCTGAATGTAGATTTCTCCATGAGAGCAAGAATGGATCTGTTTTGATGAACTCAGAGCCCAAAATGGACTCGCTCAGTGTTTTTAAACTTGACCTGAATGTTCTAGTTTGTAAGAACTGAAGTCGGTATATCTTGATTTATGCAGGTGCTAATGTCTTAGCACGTCGAAGCTTGGTTGTAATCTTAGCTCAGCTGGGGCCTTTCTACATGCAGTCTCCATGTTCTTCCTGTGACTGCGAGAGGTTGTTTGGGTACTCCAGCTTACTTCCACAATCTAAAATTTGATGTTTGACTAATCAGTGATAAATAAATATGAATAGGTATGAATATGAGACACACAAAGTGCATGTAATAAAGGGTTTTGTGTTTTGTATAAATGGCAGTCCAGTCTACAGGAACTATGACAATTAACTGGAAGCAGGACTGAAACCTGCCCAGATTCAATAAAACCTTGTACTTAGCAGCACAGTGAAGTCACCTGACTTCAGACAAGACGTTATGTGATAGAAATTTGTTTGTAACTTGACCTAAACTCTCTTAACGTCTGGTTTGACTCTTATTTGTCATAGCTGAATTGAAAGTTGGCTTGAACTTGACTTAAATGTTTGAGACTTGACTTTAACTGTCTCAAGACATCACTTTACCTGTGGGTGTTTTATTTATTAGCCATTTAAGAAATAACACACCCAAGTCTCTTGATTAGCAGTTTCAATCAAGAATTGGTTTGATCTTAACTCCAGATAGCTATCATTACCTGACTTCTCTCTGTCTGAACTCCTCAACATCACATCTCAATTCAAGACGTGATGTAGACTTGTAAAGACTAATCTGACTGCTGAATTAGCTTAAGCTGATATTGATAAACTCACAGCTTGACTCTCAATTGATTTGTGACTCTTCTCCTTTGAGATATGAGTAAGACATTCAGGATGACTTTAGTCTTCACCTGGTCTTATCTCAGCTGCCTAAAACCTTGTCTTTTTTGCTTGATTCAGAAATGGGTACATGTGAAAACACACAAGAGACAGTGGGGGAGTTTAACTGGAACTTCAAGCATGAAGCATGATGTTCTTAATCATATGCACATTTAACTACAAAGGAATATACTGACTATAAATTCCCAGATACCAGCTAAAGGGAAAAAAAAGTATTGTGTTATAAAAGTTGTTATATGTTATTAGACTTTCTTTTTTTATAATTCTTCTATAGCTATAAAATACCTCAGATCAAAGGGTCTGTTGTGTCTAACGGTCAACTTGTCACTTGATACTATCATGCATGAGTAAAGGCAACACTGCACTGTAGGCATTATTGCATTGTGGAAAGGTTGTACACCCAGGTAGTGCATGACATAGCAAAGTCCAAATGGATCACATATTTTTTTATATTGTTTGATTTCAAGGTTTATGTATGACTGATTGGTTTTAATATGTTGCACAAATTGAAACAGTAACAAAACACACAATATTTCCTAAAAAGAGCATCAAGCATCCAGACTTGTAATTAAAAGACCCTGATATGAAACAATGTGCATGTTTTGGTTCATCTGGTAAGGCAAATGGAAGAAGACCACAGCTTTCTGCTTTCTTTGTTGTTGTCTTTGAGTGAAGCGATCAAACTCATGCGAGTAATGCAAGATGAAATCTGGGCTCCTCATCTGATTTTAAAGTTAGGACAATTAGATACAGCAGCCTCAGAGCCTTCATAATGAGACGAGCCTGGTTCGGTTGGCTCCCAGTGTGAAATCGTCTCTCGCAGCTCGTTTCAATTTCCGCTCTGTTTCGTCTCAATGCTCTGTAATGAGGGGAAGTCCTGGGAAGTTTTAGCATCTCATATCCTGCATGTTCTGACTCATTTGTTTTTTAATTTTAAAAGAAACGCAGTTAATTTCATTACATGTTATTTTTATTCACACAGCGCACCGGGGGGGGGGAGGGGGGGCAAAAAAAATTGCTTCTACTCAAGGTTTTCCTGCATCTCTGCAGAGACTCCAGTTTGTGCTGGCATCATCTGAGGTCTGTGGAAACATGTTAAAAGTCCACTCTTTCTTATATGCACGAGTGTGCACACATACACTAGACTCCCCTAAGGTCTCCTGTCAGTTTCAGGGTGTGCACACACCTATTCAAGCATACATAAGCCCCTGAAATATTAATACACAGTGTGGCACTGAGATAGAGCAGAGTGGAAGACAGAAGGAGACACAAATAAAAGAAAGGAGGACAGAGTGAGGCAGGCGACACAAAAGAAAGAAAGAGCTGTCTGGATTAAAAGTTCATTCGAGCAACAAAAATGTAATAGTAGCAAAAATAATTAGTCTCACTTTTACAAATGTTAATACGGTGGATTAAGCTGATTAGATTGCAGTTATTAACATTTATTTGTTTATTATAGCAGGTACCTTTGGGTCTGTGGTAAGACGTGGATGTATGCTACAGCAGAACAAGATCATTTCTTTTTTTTTATTTGCATGGAAAATCACAGGTCCTTTTTTCACTAAATTGCTTTTATTTTCATTTGTTAATGAAGGCAATAATGTCATAATAGGAAACTCAAGTGATTCAAAATGTGAAATAACTGCTAAAAATATATTGTTGTTCAGTTGCTAATGAAGTTCTCATTTGTGAACAACCCTGCTATGGCAAAAAAAAAAGTGCAAATATAGTAAGTTCTGCTTTTATGTGCTTCTTAAGAAGTTATGGGCTCCATTAAAAGAACTTGAAGTATGTGTGCAGATTAGAAACATGATTAATGAACCTTAGAAGTAGCTTGCCATCACCAGTGTGTGAATGTGTGTGTGAATGTGTGGATGACTGGATGTGTAAAGCGCTTTGGGGTCCTTTGGGACTAGTAAAGCGCTATATAAATACAGGCCATTTACCATTTAGAAGTGGTCATTTGCGGATTTTTGCCTTTCGTTTATAGAACCACTATATACATGCAGTTGCTGCACTGGTTGTTATAATATAATATTAAAATAAATATCACAATTCATTGACTGCTTTTTGGAGATATTCTGCATTAAAAACTGAGTTTAAAATGTCAAAGCTGGCAGGATTATATAGCATATTAACATATTTAAGCTACTGTCTGAGTTGAACATTACAGATGTGCTGTGGTCATTACGTCTGCCCCAATTTCATCTTTTGGAGAATTTACATACAGAACAAGTTGATGCTCTGTATCTCTGTTGTGTGATTTTTGGAGCTATAATTCAGGTTCATAGCAGACTTATATGGGGGTGTGCTTTGGGTTCAGTTTATTTACACCTCCTGTTTATAGACTGTTCTCCTGCTTAGAAGCATCTAAAAAAGCTTTCAGCAGAAGAATACTCTGAGGTCGCTGGTGGCTTGGTGATTGCTAAAACGTTTTTCTGAGTATCTAGAATCCTTTTCTCATTTTCTAAATTTAAAGGTAATTTATTTTGGAAAATTGAGAAATGTTCCATTAATGAAACTGCCCAGTTTTTACAAATTAACAAGATCCCAAATGAGCTTCTACTGACATGAAAGCTTGATTTCATGGGCAATAATAAGACCTCCCCTCACATACACACACTTACTTTTAAGGCAGTTTTGAGAGCAATAATGTGGTATTAAGGTATCAGCAATCAGATATTAAATCTTTTTTCTATTTAAAAAAAAAGAAGGTTTTTTTGAATTTCTGACAGATGTGAGGATAGGTAAAACCTGCAAAGCAAGTAATTGTGTTAATTAATAAAAAGGAGGTTTTTTTTAATCATGTAATTGCATTAGTAACACATTAGTAACAACAGAACTGTTATTTTTATAGCAACCTGTTAGGGCACACTGAGTAAAATGTCAGTGGCAGATGTGTATTACAAGCCCGGATGTGGTATATCCCGTCCATCCCATTAATCAGTAGCTTGTAGAAGCACTTTTAACAATAATAACTTGAAGTAATGGCTTCCTGTATGACTCTATCAGTCTCTCACATTGTTGTGGAGGAATTTGGACCCACTCTCCTTTGCAGCATTTCTTCACTCCATTGAGGTTTGTGTGCAAGGGTTTATGCACAGCTCTCTTAAGGTCCTACCACAGTATTTAATACTCAGTCATCAGACTGCGATCTTGGCTTTGAGCGGGCCTTTGCAACACTTTGATTCTTTTCTTTTTCACACATTCTGTAGTAGATATGCTGATGTGACCCAGTTGGTTTCATCGGTCCGAAAAACTTTATTCCAGAAGTTCTGTGATTTGTTCAGACGCAACTTTGAAAACCTAAACCGCACTGCCATGTCCTTTGTAGAGAGAACAGGCTTTCTCCTGGCAACCTTTCCTTTCTAGCAGTGTCTTCATTAAGATTGTGGCTGTCTTTCCTTCTTGGCATTAACAAACACCTGAACGCACTCAATCAGCAAACTGCCAAAACATCTGCTCTCATACAGGTGCTCATACTTGCACACTTGCGCGAGTAATTAGCAGCATCTGGCTGCTAATTACTGATTTAATTGTTATGAAAGTAGTAGGAGCTTGCTTAATTTGTCACATGACTGTACGTTAAGTTTACATTAACCTCAGCTGGACTAAAGCGAGTTATGTTAGCAGACTAATATGAGGGATATCAATCATCCAAATTAAATGTCAAGAAAAACCTAAAGCTGTTGAACTATCGCCTTTAACTGAAGATCACTAAATTAGCAAAAAGAGGAAAAATTTGCAAATTGGATTTCAGGTGCATTCCTGGATCAGCTGGTAGTCCTTAGAAAACCAATACAACCTCCCAAATGTTCACTGATGCACAGCTTATGCAACATTATTAGAAAAGTTAATGTACCATCAGATAGTGCATTTTGTAAACTTGGACCAGTCTTTTCTGTTTCTCTAACTCTCCCTCAAAACACTCATTCCATTAAGAGTAATTCAATTAGTCCCTCGAATATTCACAGGGAAATCTATGGCCCTTGCTGTGAAGTGTATTTACTGTATTTCAGCCTACAACGTGAGCTTTGAGTTTGGTATTAAAGTCGGGCTAATCAGCCTAATGCTTTATTGTGGCTTTTAGAATGTCTTATTATTGGCTCTGCACGGATACCGAGCCAAAACAGCCATCACTTTATTGGCTGTTCATATCCATTCTAGTCTGTCGCTCCTTGGTTGGGTGCTCTAACGCTGTTTATTTGGCACAGGGGAAAATCTTTTTTTCTTTCCGGATTACAGGATGATTTCATATAAACAACACACATCTTAGTTGAAGGAAAGGTCATGTAGCAGTTTTGTTTTTGAGTCCAGGAGTAAAAATATCAGAAGCATCTAACGGGGTGTTTAAGTCATACTAGAGAGAGACATTTATCTTACTTTGTTCCTTTATAGTTCCTGTTTTTATCTGTACAACCTTTTATGATGAGTTCTGATGTATAAACACTGTATTTATGTTTTAATGATTATACTGTGGACAGGCATTCATTGTATAAAAACTGAAAGTTGCTAAAATTGTTGCAGTCACACAGTGAAACTTTACTAACAGCAGAAATGACATTTTCTGATAGCCTATTGATAACTGTGGCCCAGCCGATTACAGTTAGTGCTGGGGTCGTCACCGACGACGACATCGAACTCAAAAGGTGAAGGGTCAACATTAGAATAGCTCAAAATACACGAACACAACATGTGATCAAAAAGGCAGAAAAGGTTCATTAGCAACAAGCTGGAAGCTTGACAGTCATCACTTCTTTGTAGTTTTGATAACCTGCATTTACCAGATCATACAACCTTATTTAAGGTCACATGGACTGGGTCACCTGAAGGAACCCAGCACACTCCCAAACCCTGCTGGACTGCTTGGAAGCAAAACAGACGTCCAATGCAGGCGCAGTGACAGGATACCAAGTTCAAAAGGAAATAAGTACATAAATAACTGAGTGGTGAAAGTATCATTTCTCTGGATTATTCCAATGAAAACTGAGCCAGACAGTGAGCTTTTAGAAGGGCCAAAGTAGAAGCTGTTATTAACAGAACTGACAGCATGCTGATTCACTGTTATGTGACAACTGTCATGTTAGTTTATATCTATAAATAGTAATAAAAATAACTACATTGTGTATGGCTGTTTAATCTAAGTTGTATACTAACAAGCAGTGCTATAAATATAATTCTGAGGCTGGAGAACGATTTATGTTCCACTCCAGCCTTGGACTACCTCTTATCTGGTCTCTAGCAGGGGTGTTTGCCTTGTTATAGATCTACTCCACCCATATTCATTCCCACTTCAAACTAACCACCTCACAATCACCATCCTCCTTCTCTGCAACCCTTTATTCATCCTCCTCCTCATCAGTCTGCATCCACCCACCAACTCTTCAGAGCTGCCAGCGTCCACCTCGCTCCGTGCCTCGTTTCTGTGCTGCTGGAGGACTCCTTCAACACTGATGTTAAAGGTGTCTTATTAAATCTCAAGTGGGCTTTTGTTATTGCTGCTCTGCTCCCTGTCTCATGCTTCAGGAATGGAGAAATTGATGTAAGAAGTAGTAAAATATGTATGAAGCACATGCTGAAAAAATAATATCCTCAGCACTGTTTTAGGCTTCACATTGATCGAATAAGCCTACCTCTTGAACAGAACATCGCTCACTCGTAGTTGTGCTTGATTATTTTGATGAAAATGCTCTAACGTAACCCCAACCCAAGTGGAAAATGTTAGACTCTGTGCCTGTAACACCGTACGGAAACTTGTAATAGTGACAAAAAATATTATTTTCTGTAAAAGTGAAGACGTCTGGTGTCTCCATCTTCTCATTTGTTTACAGTGATCAATAGCTGATGTGTTTTTCCTTCTGATAATAAATCTTTTACCCTCCTGGGACATGACAGACCATTCATAATACTGCACAATGTCAGGACTGCTGTTGCTGCGGTGGGGGAGGGAAAAAACCTTTTCAAATATAGAATAGCACCAAGTTTGTTGCTTATTTCCTAATTTCCTAATATTTAGATAATGCATCAAGATAAAGTTTGTGATACAGTGTTGCCGAGGTTACTATCGCCTGACAGCAAGAAGGTCCTGGGTTAGGGGTTAGCCTAGCCTGAGGACATTCCAGGTGGAGTTTGCAGATTCTCCTGTTGGGGCCCTGGGTTTTGAATTTTGCATTTATTTTTAGTTCAATTGTATTCATGGTGTTTTGAGTTGTTGTTGAATTATTGTGGGTCGGTTACTTTCCGGTTGTCTCAGTTCTTAAGTTTCATTTGACCCTGCAGTGTTCCCTATATCCTTCCAGCTATCAGTGCCTTCCATTTAGTTTTGCTTCCTTTATCTTGTTATCTTTTAAATGCTTGCATCTGTTTGTTTACCCACCTGTTCCACATTCCCTCAATTAGCCGTTGTGTATTTATAGCCTCGGTTCTCTCCTTCCTCTTTTGATCAACAGGTGTTCCTCAAAGGTAGACGTTGCATTTTCTAATTGCCTAAGGTTACCATTAGGATCATAATTAGAGTTGGGGTCTGAACTGCTGTAGTTGTTGAGTTTTATAGAGCATTCAGAATTTAAAATGCCTCTCAGAATTGTTTTAAGACTTACTGGATAAAATGGTGGAGCCAATAACGTATGTTTGCTAATTTGAGCCACTTTTTGTCATGATTCGGCTGTGTGCAGGCTGGATGAGGACCCAATCGCAAACTCACAGAGGCAGGAATGAACTCAAAATTCACAGCTTTATTGCTGGAGAGCAGAACCATGCAAATTAAACCAGGAAACTATAACGTAACACACAGAGAAACGCACGGCCATGGATGAGGGAGAACGCGACACCGAACTGAGGGAGACGCAGACATAAATACACAGAGGGTTAACGAGGGAAGTGGGAACACACGGGGAACACAGGTGACACTGATAATCATAACAAGACACGGCAGGAGTAAATGCAACACTGACGGGAGACTGTCAAAGTAAAACAGGAAGTACACAGAGGTTCAGACAGGAGGAGAGAGAGCACGGGGAGAACACAGACATAACGGGCTGGGGAAAACATGGAATAAAACACAAGGAGAGACGAGGGCTCACAGATACACAGAGGGGCACACAGGGGGTAAGAGTCACAAGGGGAAAACACATAAGGAACAACGTAACAGAGAAACCCAGGAAGCATGGCCTAAATAAGGAACAATACACAAATACATGAAAACTAAGAATACTGGGCCACCATGGCCCAGGACCATGACACTTTTTCCTGTCAGTAAAACATTTTAAAATGAATAATCTGCCAGCTTTGTGGTACAGAGTGGCAAATAAGTATATACTTCAGTGATTAGCAGTGTGTGCACCCATGCACTTTATGGATCCAGCTTTTCTTTCAATGTAGCTGCCATCACCAGTGTGTGAATGTGTGTGTGAATGGGTGGGTGACTGGATGTGTAAAGCGCTTTGGGGTCCTTAGGGACTAGTAAAGCGCTATACAAATACAGGCCATTTCTAACATTAGCTGACTCCATTTGTTCTGACATGTTCACTTCCGCCTCCAAAAATAAGGATGCCAATGGTTATCATGCTAAATCTGTAACATGTATGCCATGCCATATCTTATACCACACCACACTTCAAGACATATTCATATTAGTCTTAGAAGCTTACATGAAAAGCTTACAGTGGAACATTGCCAACCCTCCAAATGATGAGCTTGTATTTCATCCGCACGCACAAGAAGAATTGGGTATTAGTGGTTGATCATAACAGTGCGTCTAGACAGGAGTGTTTAAGCAAAACCTCTTAAAATATCTGTGGAAGATAGAAAAACCACAGGAGTGTGCACTTACTGCAGAAAATGGAAGTGCAATTATAAACCAAAGGTCACCAATAAGTGAAAAGACATTAAGATGTAATAGAAAACAGGCCTTTTTCAGGGAATATGCAAGAGTTGAACTTACAGTCTTCCTGCAGCAATGGAAGTTAAAGACAGTAACTACACTAACTGCAACTATGGTCCACTACTAGGAAACACTGTACTGTGGGATGTAGCAGTCTATAGGGATATCAAAACGTTAACAAAAAGGGAGCAAATGACTGGAGAAGGTTATGGTAGATAGCCACACAGTCTTCAGGCTTAAATTGTATTCCAAGATGAACTGAACAGAAGGGTGAAAACAAAGCATCCAACAAGTGCAACACATTTGTGGCAGCATCTGCAATAGTGTTGTAAAGAACTTTCCAAACAATGATTCATTTCCATTGTAGACCGAATGCCACATGTTGTTTGGCTGCTAAATGAATCAAAACTTTAGATTCAATTTAGGACGTAAGGCTCCACGGTTCCTTAAAAGCATATTTCTTTTCGTAGGTTTTTCTGACGTATACTGAGACAAAACGCTGCGTCAGTTGAACCTACAGTATATTTATTATCCAACCCACTCATGTTTGCACCACTCTAAGTCTGAAACTGAACACAAGAGATAAATAGTGGATCCGGATGTAGTCGAGCCAACAAGACTCACAGTAGACAGCGGGTTTCAAGCAATGCTCATCGAGTCTCAGCTTTTTTTTTTAGCTACATCAGTCAACTGCAGAGAAATACATGGTAAAGCTCCAACTGCAGAAGCCTGCAATTAGATCAGCTATCAGTGTCATG
Source organism: Maylandia zebra (assembly GCF_041146795.1). Lineage (NCBI taxonomy): Eukaryota > Metazoa > Chordata > Actinopteri > Cichliformes > Cichlidae > Maylandia > Maylandia zebra. The sequence goes on along the minus strand of NC_135173.1, from coordinate 64,888,404 downwards.
ATCCTGGGTCCTTTTGACCCAGCGTTTTGTGTTTTCTCTTTGCGATTTTGGTTCTGTTCTTCCTCTGGTTAGTGTTTACTCTGTTCTGCCCGTGTGTTCCTGTATCTAGTCCGCGTTCTTAGTTTGTGTCCTTTCATGTGTAAGTTCCTGTTTTATTGTGAAGGTCTGTGTCTTATGTGAGTGTTTTCAGTTTGCCTCCCTAGTCTCGTCATGTTAATTACTCCCAGCTGTGTCCCCACCTGTATGTATTCCCCTGTGTTCTCTGAGTGTATTTAAGTTGTGTCTTCTGTCATAGTAGTTGCTGGTTCGTCTGTGTTGTTTCCCCTCGGTCTCCCTGCGTCTCTCCGTGTATAGTTCTCCGGATCTCCCTGCATCTTCGGTTCTGGTTTGTGTTGTTAGTTTACCCAGTTTAGGTTTCAGTTTCATGTTCCTAGCGCCTTTGTTGTTTGCATTTTGTTGTTAATAAACACTCACCTGCACCAGAGCTGCCGCCTTTTGGTCCTATATATATTCCACACGGCTTGCCCCCGCAAACCGTGACAATCAGAGCATAACCTCTGCACGGAAAGAGGAGCGCTTTAAAACAGGCTCACTTTGCAGTACAGTTAGTTTTTAGTCACGTACACAATTATAATATGAGTTTTTATATGCTACATATACGTATAATTTTCTTCGCACTCATAAGCAACAAGTCCTGGCTCTAAACTGTTATATCCTCCATCCTCTGCTCATCCATCATGAAGTCCACAGGTGTGGGACCACTTTTAAATTTAATTTTCATTCACTCTTTGTGTAAGTTTAGGCAATAAAATTACTCGCTAAGCTTTATGAAAGGAATGATGATTTTTTTTCAAATGAAATCCTTTTACAAACATCGGGATGGTTGTCAAGTAAAGCAAAGTTAGCTTATTAGTTAAACTGCTGGTTACATATTACTACAGATGTTCGTTATTGAATAAGGAGAGGTAATTTGGAAAATGATTTATTGGGATGCAGAATTCAGCTGATAAGCTGTTAGGAGGTAAAACTTTAAAGAACCATCATAGCACAGTGGAGTCTAATTCCTATCCCAGCAGTGAGAGGAATAAGGACAGGACCCCCCGAGTCTAGGTGCTGATGTTGGTGATGATGATGAAGGTGGAGGCTTGAATGGGACTCCAGTGACCAGGATGAGGCAGAGATGGGGAGAGAATTAGAGTCTGAAAGGCAGAATGAGAAGAGAGCGCTCACATTAAAGCATACTGAGCAGAGGCTGATTGGCTCACAGAACACAGGCAAGAAAATGATTGGACTTGAGTAATGATGTCAGTATTGAGTTTGACAGCGTGGAAAAGAGGAAGTGATGTAAAGAACAGACTAGAAGACTAAACACACAGCAAAGCAGGCAGATGAGTGATTGCAGAGCTTCTTATTGAACATACAAATTTGTTTCTTTTATGTAACAATTTGTACAGCTTCATTAATGACTCAGTGTGGCGTGCCAACCTCAATGCGGCTTCTGGCTCATCTGAAAAACAACTATGAAAAAGCCATTTTGGGTTATGTAATGTAATGGATCGCCTACATAACTGGAAATAAAATGAATAACATCTACTTGCTTCAAACACCACACAGGGGAAACTGTGTCAGATATCAGAGCAACAGCATCTTTGGCTCTTTGAGTCCAGATGGAACAGCAACAATCTTTTCCATTACAGAACTGGTCCATAGACCTCTGCTGAGGTTTATGTGAGCGTCATGTCTTTCTCTTATAAACTGTCTGATATGACCATGAATAACCAGAAGGGTGTGCTCAAGCACTAATCATTAGCACCATTGATTATCAGCTAACCTTTTAACATCCACTAGGGAACCAGACATGTGTTTAGGGTTAGTAAGGTTAGGGCTGGGTTTGCTAAATATGCATTTTCAGAAACTACAAAATGTGTTTCAAAAGTATCAAAAGTAGATCCATATATATAGGAGTATATATATATATATATATATACTCTTGAGGTTATTATGTATCACCCAACTCTAACCCTAACTCTGTGGGTCACTGGCTACCAGATGTTTATTTTTATTCTTGTTTTTAATCATCCAAGTGGAGAAGCTGTATTAAAAACATTATAATGCCAACATTTTTTGAGAAATGTCACATCATATAGTTTCTGAAAAATTGCCTTGACGTTAGATTAGGTGACTGCCTCGCTGGCAAGAGGCAGTCGTTCTTCTTCTTTTCTGAATGATTGAAACGGCAGTGGTGCACTACATGCCAAATAAGAGAGATATGATCATAACTGCGGTTCTTTCATCATTATTCCATTATGCAACTGTTACATACTGTTTTATTAGGCTTGCAGATCTTATAATCATGAATTATTATCTCACATTTCTGTTATATCCATGAAATGCACCAATATTTCATGATGACATTACACAATGATGCCTTCTTTAGGTTTTCATGGGCTCTCTGCCCCACTGCCGTCATGTTGCACACCCTAAGTGCAGTGATTGAATTACAGCGTAATGACTCCGTTTTCCCACAGGGATCAATAAAGTTGCACCTTGCCTTGTATGATCTAATTGCTGCGGTTGTTACCTGGCTTGTTTCTCATATACAAACACACTCGTTAAATGGGCTTTGATGCTGCCTGTTTGAACACGGTGGAGTGACATGTTTGTCTCCCCCTCCCCAACAGGTTCACGTGGGCACCTCACACCAAGAGCAGAGGGTGGTGGGATACGTCACATGTACGCATCTCCACGCCATAGAAGGTAGGGTTATATGTTCTACAACTCTCTCCTTCTGTCTTTTGTCATTTCTGTCTCTGCACATGCACACATGAGTGTATTAGTAAGGATCCCAAGATGCCTTTTTTGAAGGGTTGTTTCTTAAGCAGGATGGAAAACATGTCAGGTCCCAATGTGATTGTCTTTCTCTAGAAGACCTGCAAAGACAGTTTTGTGTGTGTGCGTGTGTGTGTGTGTGTGTGTGTGCGTGTGCGTGTGTGCATGTGTGTGTGTGTGTGCACGCTTCTCTGTCCAGATACTTAGATAAATGAGCACATCACAACCCGAGCATGCCTCCTCCTGCTGTTCCCATGGTGACTGCCTCAAGCTGTTTAAGGCGTCACAGCCCTATTTAAAGCCCCTGGTCGATGTCACCCTCATTTTTTACCAAAGACATACCCTCCCCACCTCTTTTCGCCTGCTATTCTGGGCTTCTCCTACGCTTCTCTCAGACCTAAATATAGCAGTGGCAGGGCTGTTTCTAAAGATACATCAAACACAAAGCCTTTGGAGGTTAAGGGGGCTGGGCTGGTGGGGTAAGTCAGGGAGAACAGAGAGGAAGAAACAGGGGAGGAGTGCAGAGACCTGATTCTCTGAGAACTATATGAGAAATCTTTCCAGGCTGAGTGCTCAATTCATGATGCAGCGGGACTATCAGCATATAGATATACAGTATATACTGAACTCAGTAATGCAGTGGCTACCTCATCTCTTGGCTTTCTTCCATTTCGGTGCAGTTCAGTTCAATGTGCTCTTATTTTTGTTCCTCTTTGACTTGTTGCCAGCGTGGTGAGGATGGAGGTCCTAGGCCAAAAGCCAATGGACACGTTACCAATCTGTTACAGAGCGAACAAACACGGTTACCTCAACATGCATGTGCTTGGACTATGAGATGAAACCAGAATACCCAAAGTACTAAGTAACCCAAACCTTCTTGCTGTGAGGGACATATATATAATCACTTTATGAACTTTATGAACTAAAGTGACTACCACAAAAGGCACCAGTTTTCTATTGCTGTTGCTACTTCACTCACACCCAGAAAAAATAAGATTTAATGTTGTATAGAGCCTCATTTAGGCTGTTGTTGAAAGAAGAATTGCAGCCAGCAGCCAAACTGTTGAGACCTCAATTCACTGATTTGTTGTCTGCTCTAATATTGCTGCATCACAACCGGTGTCACAAGCGGTCGAGATGCATATACATGTACTCAATTTTTACTTGGACATCTCTGTCCTGTTTTAGTCCTGTGTTTCCATTTCAAGGATAAAGGTAATTTGATCTCAGCATTAATATTTTTGGTAAAACACTGATTGTACTGGACAAAGAATATATCTTTGCACAGTGCACAGCACCATAGAGCATATGGATTGTGTAAAACTGATAATAATGATATCTTTTTCATTTACCCCTAACATTTATATGTTTAACCTTTAAACAAAAATATCTATTTCAACCATATTTCTGTAAAGAATCAATAAAAATGTATGAAATGAGTAGCTGGAACTGAGGTGGCTACAGAGACCTGGACCACCTGCCTAAGATAAAACCCCTTTGAGAGGCTCAAATATAGTTGTGTTGTTAGTTTCCTAACTCAGAACAAAACTAATCTCTTTGCAAATTAACAGAGATTCAATTACTCTGAACTATCCTGAGGTACAGCTCAGTTGAAGTTCCAAATTCCCCGCTGGTATTTAACATCATTACTTCCTGCTTGTAAACTTCACAAAGACCACAGTTTAAAGCTCTGACGGTGCCTGGAAACTAAGGAGGGTGGTGCATCCAGCATAAATGGCTGCATTACTCACCTGGGTGAAACATCTCTATATGCACCAGGTCTGCACTGACTCATCTTGTTATGAGAGGGATAAGTTTGGTTTGGTTTTAGACACATGCTAAATAAGCACATTTCTTAACATTAGCCAAACTCAAACATTACTCTTTTTGAGTCGCCTGGTGGATTTTAAAAGGTTAAACTTTGTCTACACATCAAAGGATTTGTTTGTTGCATCACCTTAAACCTGATGATTGTTTGCAGGTGGACATCCACTAGTTCCTGCTAATTTCTCTGTGTATGTATTCAGAGTGAGACTGTTTACCTGATTGTTCCTTTTTTTCTGATAAAAGCATACAAATCATTATATTATTTTGATCTGAAGAAACATTTCGTTTTCATGCACATACACAGACAAACGCTCCCCCACGTCCCCCCTCCCAGATACATCCATCTCTAAGAGATGCAGTCACACAAAAAGAAAAGAAATAGCATTTCACATGTACTTGAGCTGAGAGTAATCAAAGCCAAAGCCACCTACTCACCCACCAATATCTTGACACCTCTTTGTTTCTCGCACTCTCCACTATTCAGCTGATATTTCTATCGCATGCTTTCACCCACCGCCTCCTTCTATTCACCTCCTCCCTCCGATCCATAACTAACGCCAATTTATCAGATGTACTGGCAGCAGCGGACAGACACAAATGCTGCCAAAGCAAAACAGCACCAGAAGTTACTTAAAGGGTTAGGCTGCCTTTTTTTAAGCAGGATTGTAATAATCGCTCCGTAGTTACAGTATTAGACAGTGGGTGACAGATGGCAAAAGCAAGACCTTCTCACAGAGCACAGATCAAGTCAGAAACAACATGAAATGAAAGAGCTGGGGTGGCGGTGGGTTACAGAGCGGCTTGCAGAGGCAGAAGAAACTGCAGGCAGGCTGAAGCAATGTAAATAGTGGAAGGCAATCACCAGAGGGGCCAGCCCCCAAATTAACTTATAGGTTTAAGATAACCTTTTACAACTTCATTAGCTTACCAATTTGTAGCTCATTCTTTGGTGTCATATTACGTTGTAATCTACACGATGCAAATGTTCACATTCAGGTTCTAACCCACAGTACTAATGCTGAATTAATCTGTGAGATTATGCTGTGATTACACCCATTTCTGTATATTTTAGTGATTTTCAGTAATACTCTGCTACTCATTTCACTGCATTATCTCAGGTGATGCATCAGTACGGTGTGAGCAGCTGGACCGGTTGCTTCAGTGGGGGGCTGAGTTTCGCCAGTCATCATCCATACCACTGGAAGGAGAGAAGGTGCTGGAAGACCTGGTGGCCTTCGACGTCATCCTGGGAGACCTCAACTTTGACAACTGCTCTTCAGGTATGTCTAAATTGATAGTGCCAGGATCAACACAGGGGTAGTTGGGATGTTCTCCACCCACCTCAAAATTTGATTGCATGCTGAACTGGAGAAAAGCTGTACAGTGGGGTTGAATTTTGGATATGCACTGATGTAGATCTGGAAATAGGTCATTTCTCAAAAATGTCAACGTGTTCTCTAACTTGCTGTTAACATCGAGTCTCCCATTTAGCACTTGGAAAATTCTGAAAATCATTCACTTTGTGTTTTAAAATGCATTTGATCTTATGATTCAGTTATAAACAATCTGAGGTTCGACTAATTACCCAAAACTGCAGCTTTGGTTCTTTGCTTTGTAATAATAGTGTGTAAAGAACAAAGCTGCAATTTTTAATTCCAAAAGAAAACCATTGTTTAACTGACTAATGTACTAACACGATAGGCTCCTGCTGTCAAATAGACAATGAACATTTTAATAAGTTGATTGTTCTTATTAGTCATATTGTTAAATTCTTCTTTGAAAGCTTTCCGTAATGAGGCATTGAATGTGACCACGATGCTTGTTATAATTAATCAAAACAGCCTTGAAACAGTGAACCTCTATGACAGTGTGTCAGTAAAGCTCATGGCTCAGCTCACAGATCTTTGTACTTCACACTGCAATTGTACATGCAAAAATAAAATGTGAATTAAGCTCTGAATGCTTCTAAGTAAGACTGAATAGCAGCTCAGTACTGTACCTGAAGGCCTCCTGTATACCCACAGCTTTAACCAGAGCTCTGCACTGGTGTTATTTATATAACCACCATCAACAGCACCAACATAAAAGACAGAAAGAAGCATTGCTGTCTCTTTATCCCTTAAATCCCAGTGCGAAAAAGTGTTTGTGTTGTAAAGCAGACTTAGCAATAAAAAGAAGCGCAGTGGATTAAAAAGAAGGATAGAGTGGGAGAAAAGGTATGAAAAATAAAAGAATGGAATATCTTTGAACAATTGGTTTTTAGTAGCTAATTAATAACTATATAAGACTAACTATTCACCACATTTAATTTTTGCATTAAATGAGATAAATGCAAGACGACAGTAATAAAAAGCATTCATACAAAAGAGCTATCTCACAAACACAAGCATGATGTAGCTTGCCATTGCCAGTGTGTGAATGTGTGTGTGAATGACTGAATTAGTGAATGTAGTGTAAAGCGCTTTGGGGTCCTTAGGGACTGAGTAAAAGCGCTATACAAATGCAGGCCATTTACCATTTACCATGATAATTAAACCAGCTGCAGTTGGTATCAGAAATAGAAAGCACTAAAGGTCAAGTCCTTGGCAACGGTGGGGAGGAAGAACTCCCTTTTTAACTGAAAGAGTCCACACAAGCAGGCTCAGGGAGGGGAAAAGGTCTGTAAAGAGAATGAAGAGGGAAAAAGAAAAGTGTAGAGCTGTGGAGGTTAAAAGGGGACTTAAGTGAAATGAAATGAATGAATGAATAAATAATAATGAAACTGATTTATTTTATTATACTTAACTCGTGTTTTGCCCTGCACAGCATGCTAGCAGCTTAGCAACTATGACCTCCTAAAGAAGAATCAGTAATGTGTGACTTTTCTGCCGTGTTTGGAGTAAAACTGACTTTCCTGACTGTGTGTATAACCTTCCACTGTGTATGTGTGCACACTTGTATTTTTCCAGAGGACAAGCTGGAGCAGCAGCACGCACTTTTTACTCAATACAAGGACCCATGTCGCCTGGGGCCAGGGGAGGACAAACCATGGGCTCTGGGTAACAACACACAACCCAACACATGCCCACGCACATCTTCCTCTACGGTCGCTCCATACGCACTGTAGTAATATGTACACCACCGGCTTCGGTTACAGTCTGACTGTAAAATGCAGGTGTTGCTGCGTGCACCGAGGATCCACGCGGTGCCTGCAGAGTGCAGCAGGCATTAATCTGGCTCAGGCTGGCTAAGTCAGAATGCACCCAGTACAGCAGGCTGATACATGGGCATTAGTGACGCAGAAGACTGGAGGGTTTTGGTCTGGATATGGAGCGTTTTTTTAGGCCAGCGGTATTTCAGGGACAGTGTGGGCAGGACCGAGTGAAAGGGCTTGTTTAGAGAAGGGCTTATTTATTTGGACAGGCATATTTTCCATTGCAAGCCGGGGAAACAGATTGGCACTGCCTGTTTCGCTGTTATCAGACATAGGGAGGTTGGAGGGGAAAGAAAAAACTGATCAATGAATCAGTGAAAGAAAGGGAAGGAAGATTATCCCATTTCATAAAGCTTATCCAAAGAAGATTAGACCTGAATGGATACAATAGTGAGCCAAAAATCACAGCTAGAGAGCTGAAGCTGCCAGATATTGTCAGATGTTGTACTGACAGAGTGTGCAGTAATTTCCTGACTCTTCTGGTGGCAAACGGCGGGATTTCATACTTCTTTTAAATCTTGTGGAAAAGAAGGAAAAGCATGAGACCAACTTGGCATAAAAAGCCATGGCAATATGTTCACATGACTGAAGTTTCAGCAAAAAAAGAAAAATCTCCCCCACTCATAAATGTCACGTCTCTTTTCATGATGCGTTTTAGTTCATGTTAGAGGGCAGATTAAACAACCGCCAAAGCCAGCAAGTACACTCACTGTGGTCTTCGATGTATTTTTGGAGCTGTGGCCAGAGCTGGTGTGAAAGAATATTTATTTTGTTCCCTTCACAGCTTGTTGGTGTTTTCAGGATTTATGAGACCAGAAAACTGAGGTCATGTTAACCACTCAAAACAGGGAAGCTGGTGCATATCTGTACTTTCCCAAGCAAGCTGAAGCAACACGTTCTCACTCCCAACCCAACACGTGCTCCTGCTCAGGAACTCCTTCCTTTTATATTTTAACACATTAGTGTGTTTTTCCCTTTCAGGGGTGCCATTTACTGTTGATTTCCAAGAGGAGGAGTAACAAAATCCTACATTTGACAGGTGTCTGGAAACTAATTTAAGGTTAGGGTTAAGGTTTGTTGGTGTTTTAGCCACATGCATGGAATTTGGCCCTGTAGTATTTAGAAGCATTTCCATTTGGATGTGCCAAATGGTCAAAAATACCATGAAATCTAAGTCTATCTGGGTCACCAGGTGGGGGTGAGCCTAACGCAAAAGACAAAAGCAGATTCATTTAACTCATGTTTTTGACCTTACCATTGGTGTTGCCATACGGTTAGCTTAAATGCAGACTTTCATTATGTCAAACACCCAGTAGAAAGGCAGGAAAGGTCTCCTTTCCTTGTTTCCTTAACCTTAATCTTACTACGCAGTGAAAGTCTTAAGATTTAGAGTTGTTCAGTTATCAGTTCTGCTTGCCTCTAATGTCACAACTCACTAATACACTGATTTGTTTTGAACTTTCAGCGACTTTTTAATGCCTCAGGCAAACAATCTCATGCTGTTTTGTTAAAATCTGCTATGAGCTATATTAAAGTAACCAAAGTGAAGCGAAGGCTGTAATCTAACTCTGTTTGCATTGGCTATGTGCTCAGTTTGATGTTGACTGTATTGCCAAACCACTGTATAGTATAGTCTCATGAATTTATTTGACTTGAATGATGATAATAAAAGCAAGAGTTAAAGCGGATCATCTCTGTAGCAGGAAAAGAAAATGTGAGTTGACAGAAGGGTTAGCAAGATTATGTTTCATTTTACTGTTGAGACTGCCTGCACCCTCCCGTTTTTAACTCCAGCCTTGGCAGTGAAATTATTTTTTAGTCAATGTTTATACAGCCCGGAGTAGCCTTAGTACATACGATGTGTTTTCTTGTCTATCTCAAGGATCCACATCAACAGCCTCGTTGTGTAAGTGTTGTCAGATATACATATATAGTACCACAGTCCTCTCTTTCTGACTTCTCCTTCATGTCTTTCCTTCAGCTGTCTGAGTTAAGTTGATTAGCAAAAGATGTGGAAGTTTTGTTTGACTTGGCCAGGTTTGGTTGCATTAGCTTTGGCATTTCTTATGGGGAGTTGGAGCTCCTGGACAAATTCTGCACCAGTACAGGGCGAACAACCCGACTCCACACAGTGGCCGTGCTCAGCATCCTTGGTTACCATGGTGTCCCATGGTACTGATGACATCAGCAGCACTTTTTTTCTTGAAGTCTCTCTGTGGTTATTTCTAGAGATGGACCGATCCGATATTACATATCGGTATCGGTCCGATACTGACCTAAATTACTGGATCGGATATCGGAGAAAAATAAAAAATGTAATCCGATCCATTAAATATCACGAAAGCACCTCACAAAACTTGCAACACGCCGTAACTCGCCTCAGAACGTTAGCACGTCGGAGCAGTATGCATCACGTGATAGAGCGGCTGTGGCATGCGGACCTGTCGGTGGTCTGGATAGCATGTGGAGCTTCGCTAGCAACCCGGCATTTCATCTCCGACAAAGTTATCCCGAGAGAAGTAAAGCAAGTGTGTAAGTCCATCTCTGAATGTTTGTAAAGCATTCCTGCGTTAAGCGACTGCCTCTTCTTGCTGCTACTTCAATCATGAAACAGCTTAATGATCGGCTGATCGGCTTTTCTGTTGCGAGTCCGTCTCTCTTGTTTGTTTTTGGCCCACTTTGCACCAGAAAGAGGAAACCAGCGGCTGAACAACAGCAGCACGTTTAAGCTTGATAAGCTGTTGTTAGAATTTATTTAATATTACTTTCTACTCGAGGATCTTTTTCTACAGCTGACGGCTGTAACTGTGCAGGGGTGGATCTAGCAAAGTTTAGCCAGGGGGGCCGATAGGGCATGAACATTGAAAAGGGGGCACAAAGACATACTTTTAAAATGTCTAGCTTTTAATAAATAATTATCCAAATCTTACACCCAAAGTTTTAATTTGATGTAAAATGAATAGAAGTCCATTACTGTATATAGTAACTATTAAGTCAAATATATATACCCTAGTAAGCTATAGTACTTTTTCCTTTGGAAAGGTACCATCTGTGCAGTCTGCAATTTTGTTGAAGAAAGATGTTGAATCTATTTAATATTTCTTGAAAAATAATTGATTTCTGTGCATTTTTTTTCACACTGCATCAAATTAAGGTTGATTACGTCGATTAAGCATCATGAGGTGGAGCGTGAGGGGTGGTTCCCTATTTTTTATTTTTTTATTTTTGTTGTTGCTGGGAGTTGGAACCCTATTAGTTAGGTTGCTTAATATTTACACTAAGTACTCTTTAAAATACCAGAATAGGGAGGATGGTGCAGGTTTAAGTTTATTAGATTGATCAGTATTGCTGAACTATGAAATATTTTTTTTTTGCATACAGGTATAACAGAATAGCTTTAGTGTAGTTGTTGTTTTAAACTTGAGTATGAACTTCTACAAAATGCAGCAAGATATTTAAAAAAAACAGTTTTGTTGATTAAAACACACTATATCGGATTCATATCGGTATCGGCAGATATCCAAATTTATGATATCGGTATCGGTATCGGACATAAAAAAGTGGTATCGTACCATCTCTAGTTATTTCTGACCTTGAGGGACTCCCACCGACTCTGTCGAGCTGCTAACAGCGTACCCAGTGGGCGACACCTACTGGTTCTGACCGAGTGAGAATGGGTTGGCTAAAAACGGCAGCAGTGTAGCGGAGTATGCCCACCGGACACCCCGCCATCTTTATTTTCACTGATCTAAAACCTGCTCTTAGAATTGTGAAAAACACTGTCCGCGCATCAGACGCCTACTCTTCATAAGAGCTCCCAACACTCATGAATTGACTGGAGTAACTTCAGAGTGCTGCGCTCGTCATGCGGAGCATTTTAAACGCATTATCCAGCCCACGGCCTTGAGTCCTCATTCTCAAAAGCATCTCTGAGTGCTTCTCTCTCTCTTGCTGTTTTATTCCACTGGTTTATGACAGTAGATTGTAGTCTGAGGATTATAAAGGCGGAGAGGGTTTCTGACCCTTTAGAATAGCTATACTGGAAGCTAGATGTTATTTGACATAGTGAGGGGGAGGACTGTGCAGTGTAAACTACATCAATAAAGCGTGAGCAGAAATGGTTTCTGCAGTATGTCACTGCAAATGAAATACACAGAGTGGAGATGAATCATTGGTGCAGTTGTATATGAATATTTTTCACGAGCCAGATTTTAATCAGATACTGGTGTTTTGCTGTTTTCATCTTTATTTAAGCTAATTGAAATAATTCGATTCATGCTCACAAGTTTCAGTCTACAAAGGCAAAACAATGAAAAACAGAGATTTACCAAACAGCAAGAAGTCTGGTTGTTTATTTTCAGCTGCGCCAATGTCCTCCCAGTGCCCAGAGACACGCCTGTCAGGTGGATGAACGTCAATTCATTGGTCACAGGTAGATAAACCTTTAAGAGGTCAGTAAGACTAGAAAAGCACAAGAGAAGCACAAGCAGAAGTACATTAATCCACTAACAAATCATGAGCGATGAGCCTCACCTGAATTTTATGCCATTAAAGTGTTTTGAAAATTGTTCAGTCATTGTAATCGGTACACATCCCTAACTATATATAATATATATACTAATATATATACTATACTAGTATATATACTATAATATATTTTGTTCTTGGGTTAGGGTCATCACCAATGGTTTTAATGACTTGGTGAACAAAAATAAATGTATATAAAATCTATTAATGGACACTCCTGTAGCTCGTACATTTTTGGTCCTGTGTATTAAAGTACAAAATTGTCATTAAAAGTTTAAGACTGGGACAAACCACAGTGCCCTCCACCAAAGATATGATTATAAAGGGAGACTATTCTTCTTCTAAAGCTACAATAGGATATTATTTTATGAACATGAAATTGGCGTCAGCTGATGATGTATACAGAAGTGATAACTTTTGTTCAGTGAATGGTAAATGGACTGGTTCTTAGATAGCACATTTCCTCTTTACTTAAACACTCAAAGCACTTTCTTCAGCTTTATTCACACCCAGTCATACCAGTACTTTTTTCTAAACCTGGATCTTTTCTATCTAGAAGAGCAACTTGGGGTTCAGTATCTTGTCCAAGGATATTTAGGCACGCAGACTGTAGCAGTCAGGGGTCAAACCACCAAATTGCCTATCAGGTACCTTCTGAGCTGGTTCCCATTATCTGATAACATTTGAAATTGGTAAATTAGATGAACAAAGGCTGCAGCTCAGGAGCAAGAGCAGACTGTCTAGTCGTTTTAAGATTGGTGCTTTAACTCATCCATCAGAGTATGAGTGTGTGGTTGTTAGGTTAAACCTGCTTAGTCATAGAAAAATGTAGTAAGAAAGCACTTTGAGTTCTCAGAGTAGAAAAAAGTATTTAAGTACCACTCCAAACGCTGAGAGATAGACAACTTTTTCTAGTCTAATGATTTGAGACAAACATCTAAATTCATTGTGTCATTTTAACCTTCCATTAAGAGCTTTTGTTGCCCTCCAACTTGGACTCTGCAAACCCTGCAGAGTCATATGAGCATTGTGCACTTTATAAAAGCATCATGCACACTGATAATCTCCTGCTGACACATTTCATGAAAGAGACGCTTCATGAATTCAGAGAAGGAAAAAAAAGCTCAGCCAGCAAGTAAAAGGTAATCCTATTTTTCCTCTTTTTTTCTTCTAAACCTGACCTCCATCAGTGTATGTACCTGTGGGTCATGCTAACTTGTATCACTCCATACCTGCATACCTTCAGTATCAGGGTAGAAAGTGCAAGTTCTGCGCTGCCTTCCAAAAAAATATTTTTGCATAAATCATTTTTCATTCTCGCCTAAAGTAAACATGGAAATGAACCACCTGAACCTTTTCTCACTCCCTGCTTACATAATGATGCTTAATCAGGACATGTAGGTGTTCTATTACAATGCACTGGGCACTCTTTTACTGACAGTTTTCACCAGGTTAGTCTGATAGGATTTAACACCTGACCTGGACCATAAGCACAAGCAGAAGCACTCTGCTGGTGTGTTAACTGTAGTCAAGGACTTTATCATGGAAACCAAGAATAGTGGAGATATTAGATGTTTGCCTTTTAAAATGTTTTAATCTTGTGGAAGTTTGTATTTTATTTTTCCCTAAATCTAAGTATCTAAGTAGCCTCCGTGTCTAAGCCACATTATTTAATGCCTCAAACTAACCAAAAAGACAGAAAGGCCTCGCAGTCAAAAATAAGCAGCATTCAATCTCTTGGCGGTCATATGAGGACTTTTGTTCTAAGTGGTGTGTGTGTGTGTGTGTGTGTGTGTGTGTGTGTGTGTGTGTGTGTGTGTGTGTGTGTGTAAAAATCAAACATGAAAATGTTTGTAATTCTGGCTGTGAGAATTACCTTTTTTCTCTATTAGGCACCTCCATCAAGGGACGCTTACACAGCATTTTCATCCACACGAGCTATATTCTTTAATATTATATTATATATTATATTATATAATATTTATATTCTTTATTCTATATTCTTTAAAAACTCTGCAGCTAAACTGGACGACTGGACAGACTGCTCAGCTGTCCCATAGTCAAATTGTAAACAGTTACAAGAGAAGTCATTTTCTGCATCGTATTTGCTAATGTAAACACATCAGTGTGAATGAATGGATGTGCTAAGTAGTCCATTATAAAAATATGTGATGATGCTAGCTAAAAGACTGAGCCATGGACTGATACTACAAGGCTGAGGGAGAACGAGGGGGAGGGAAGGAGAGAAATGCAGGCTGAATTTACTTGTGCACGTCTCCACTTTAATGCATTGTAATGTGTCTTTAAACAGGTACTCTGCTGGATCCCAGTGGCCTTTATGATGAAGATGTCAGTTCACCGGAAAGTTTACAAAAGTGAGTCTCATCCCCTGAAAAATCAAATTACCTCTCCTTTTATTCGCATGACGATCATAAATCACAGCGGTCTAACTTCTGCTCCCAAATCTTACGAGTGTACCCATAATATATGTGTACCAAAACATATCTGAGATTTAAAGCTCTGAAATTACCATTGACCCAGTGCTCATGTTTGCAATTTGCTGTAATTACTATAATTTCTTCGGAAATTTTCAATGAAGCATCGTCATGACATCACCAGGCAGGCCACGAAGTCAAGATAAGCCCTAATCTCAGCAAATTTAGATGATGGGAGTGCAAACCCACACTTGACCGTTGCTCAGCTGATACACTGCAAACCATCTCCACCCCAACTGCTCGTTATCATTCAGTGTCTGACATATTTATCTTCAGTGCCTGCTCTGGAGTCTTGTTAATACTCTCTTCACTTTCCACGTATGCACACAGAAGTCTATAGAGGTTGGAGAACAGAGCCAATATCCCAAAATATAAATGACTGTAGACTGAAATAATAATCTTTTTGGTTATAGTGGTCCTGACAGAATTCCAATTAACTATATGCATTTGGATACAACACAGCATCTAAACTTCAGTATGTTGTGTGTTGTTTTCAGACTTATGGAGAACGAAGAGGGAAGGAAGGAGTACCTGGTGTTTCCTCCCAGTAAGAGCCAGTGTCCCGCCAGCAGTCAGAAGGGAAGGAAAATCCCGCTGAAGGGCAACGGACGCCGTATTGACTACATCCTTTACAGCGACGAGGGCCTCCAACAGGACTGGAAACTGGTACGGTTTTGTTGTCTTGCTGGATGACGCTCTCAAGACTCAGTCTCATATTTTTATTGTCAATTTGAGACTTTTTTAGACCTTAGAAAACTGGCAACACCTCTTAATCACCTGTCCTTTTATTTGTGTTTGAACTAATTAGCTTGCAATATGCTTAGTAATTTACAAAGCCTCAAAGTATTTCTTTATTTTTAATCTTAAAGATATATGCTGTTTACTCAGTCAGCCTCAGAAAAACAACAGTTCATAGAATTAAGTCCAATATTATACTAAGAAGTGTATTCCCATGATGAGTGTAAACTTTTGACCGGACATCTAAGTGCTTTTAAGAGGTCCTCTAATTCGCTCCATTGACCATAATCAGTTTAAATTTTATATTGAAAGCATTATTTAAATGAGGTCGTGCTAGCGGTCAAGTCATAATTGAAACGTTATTAAAAACATGCCATTTTTATTGTATTCTGAAGGGATTACTTCAACCACAAATTCACAGTAATAACAACATATTACAAGCAGATAAATATATGATTTTAATTTTCTGCCTTTCATTTGTTTCATGAGTCTTTATGGAAGTCCAGACTTCCATAACTGCAGACTAGAGACGGCAAATCATTGTTCAGCGATGGTGTCAACGCAAAGTGTTGTCAATTAGTGAGTTTCTGAAATGTGAACTTTTGCGCTCACAACTGCCCATTTATTTATGTCATATGGATAAGACTACAAGAAATTCCTTTGAATCACGTGTGTACAAGCGCTTTCAGACAGTTCGGGCTCACAGACGTAAACTCCGCAGCTAACACTGACATGAAGTGACGTCATCCTTTCCTATATTCAAAATCCAACAGCTCATTTGGGTGCTCTACCATTCAGCACTGCTTTGAGCTAACTGATGTTAGCTATCTAAGCAGTGCTAACCTACTGTAGCCAATACTTTGTTTTAAGCTAATCAGCTACATGCTAATGTTAACCAGCTACCCAAAACCTTTCACGCTGCTGTCTAGGGCAGCGGTCCCCAACCCCAGGCCATGGACTGGTACCGCTCCGTGAGTTGTTTGGTACCGGGCTGCCAGAGTTGAGGCTTGAGTTTGACATTTATGGTTTTCAGGGTTTTTATAATTAACTCGGTTTCCCTGGGCCTTTTCCCGTGTTGTAGTTGTGTCTTATTTTGAAAGAAATATTTACGCATTACCATAGCGACCAGAGAGCATTAAGGGACAGAGAGGACGATGTTACTCTCAGTGTTGGTGGCGCATTTCAGGAGGACGCTGCTAATAAAGTTACACAATTATACAGTGAATTCGCGTTTATTATCATATTTACAAAACACCACAGTTTCTGTCTTGGTCGTATCATTTTAGTTTGTTGTATTGATCAGCAACACCTTAAATGCTGGTCCGTGAAAATATTGTCTGACATTAAATTGGTCTGTGGCGCAGAAAAGGTTTGGGAACGCTGCGCTAGGGAAACCAATTCCATTCATTCTACGATTTTCTTAAGCTTATCCAAGGTGGAGTCACAGGAGGTGGGGGTGTATCGCAGCAGTCATGAGACAAGAGGTGGGGTATCTCCTGGAGAGGTCGCCAGTGGAAGTCCTTTCTGATTGTGTTCTTTAGCTTGCAAACATGTTAGCTTTCTGCACACACACACACACACACACACACACACACAGGCCAGTCTTTCACTTTTACTCAATTTACCAATACAGAACTACAAAGGTGTTCCCAGATTTCAGTGTCGTCACATTGAGCGTTACATGGAAAAGAAATAAAGGGAAAAGAAATGGTACCCTTCACAGATCACCATTTGAACATGCAGATATCGTAGGGACTGTGTACCCCTGGTGCTTTTTGTATCCTCAAAGTATTGTATTTCTAATATAATTTTACAACTTCCATAATCTTGAGCAACACTTTTTCCCTGCAGGAATCAATAAAGTTTTGATTATACAAGGAGCTGAGAATAACAATGTGACGTCTTACACGGTACACAGACTCAGTACACAGTGCACGTTTTTCACAGCAGACATTCAGATTTATCACAGCACGAGAAGGACGTGTGATTAATAACACTAAGAGCAACCCTTCCATTAAGTGGACAAAAGCGAAACCTTCCTTAGGTAATGCAGCGTTCATTCAGTTTCACTGGCATGTCAAAAGGGTTTATTATGAAAAAAGGCAGCACGTGTTTTAAATCGGTGTTCCTACTGTGTTGGATGTGTGAACGCATCTCCAAATATTACATGCTTAAAACACCAACACAAAAGAGTTTGCTGACAGGGGGCACAGAATTGTGGCATTTTCTTGTCAGCGGGGAGGTGATATGTTTAATTCTCCTCTGATTAATTTCCTAGCAACAAAGCTAAAAACCTAATTTTCCCGAGCCGTGTGAAGCAGGCTGAAATTATGTCACACCACGGGAGAATGTTTGACTAAAATCTGGAGAGGTGAACAATGAAACACAGCAAAAACAACAACAAAAAAGTAGGGAAGAAAAGGAATGAGGGCAGGACTGTCTGTGTGAGGGACTGGAGAGGATTGGAAAACCAAATCATACTATTTACACCTCTCTCCTTTCTTCCCATCTCTCTGTCTGACTCTTTCTATTGGCTCTCTGAAGGCAGCCGCCTGACGCCACCTTCTGTCAAAGTACAGTTACTGTAGCATCATTTCCCTTAAGTGGAGCTGATCAAGCATGTCGCTAACCTCCCGTCACTTGAAGGGTCTCATTTATTTACATGTTTACCTTAATCTTGTGTTGTTTCTCTTTATCTCTTCATGTTACTTTAAGTTATTTTTTGAAGAACATACTTGGATAAAAATGTTTCCGCTCTTAGGTTTAAATTGTCCTGCAATAATTATTTAGTGGAGACACAACTAGCAGAAGGAGATTAGTGGATTACCTTAATGAAGACAATTAAGTTTTAAATGAGTCGATATATCAAAGTATGACCCAATTTACATATTAAATATTGCTTATAACTAGTTTCAGTGAATGGATTTTGTATAGAGGGAGGGTTTATTTGTGGAGATGTTGATATATATTTTTAACCACTTCTTAAATCAGGAAACATAGTCAGCAGCCAAGAAAAATACTTTTTTCCCCTTTCATGTGTTGTTATTAATAAAATCTTCCAGAAATCAGCTTTTCCATTGTATATGAGTAATGTGCCTTTAGAGCATGATCAAAAGGTCATTTTGAAGAAGTAGCCTTCAGAGGAATGTGTTGCAAAAGTCCAAGCATTTTTATTTAATTGGGGAAAATACTAGAAGTAATATTAGGAATATGGACCACCTCAAAATTCTCTCTGTTTATCTCTTACACCAAAAAAAGAAAAAAGAATTTGATATATTTTGTAAAATGTTTTGGGTTTTTTGCCATAAAAATGTAAACTAACATACAAATCCATACTAAAAGAATGTTTCATTTTTAAATGTAAGTTTCCTGTCAATTAGATTGTTCGAAGTACTATTAAAAAAAAATTCATAAATTGTCACATCTCTCTTAAAACGGCACTATTGATAAAACATATCAACATTATTAAATGAACTCTCATTGATTGTCATGACAAAGGTTTTAGTAGTACTTGCAGCTACGTTAGCAGTCGTTGTCTGTGGAAAGTACCTTCTATTGACATTACAGTCCACATACTTTTGGTCAGGGTTGTTTATCATGGTTTTGGACAAGTCCCCAGAGTTCCAGTGACATTTAGTGACAGCATGAGGCAGGAAGGCCCTTCCTGCTCCAACATGACAATGTCACCATTCATAAAGCTGATTTTTTTTTTCAGGAGAGGGAGCACCTCATATTCAAAAAGCACCAAGCAGCTATGATGAATCTAGATGGCCTCTTTCTGTAAAATGTATACATAAAAATGTGGGCTATTTTGGACTCTCAGTTATTGAGATTATGGTTAATGAATAAACCGCTTCAGAGGGGAGCAAATGTTCCGATAGCAAATTGAAAAGCAGCAGCAGAGAGCTGCCTCATTAGCTTGTGTTAAAGTAATTTCTCTTTTAACATCTAACTAAAGATTTCAGCATTTCAGTGATTACACTAATGCTTGCTTTATACTGGAGGATGTTGGTTTTGGTAATATTGTAGGCTGCCCGAAGATGTCATGTGCAGTGGTGCTTCCTCTTATCTAAAACAAGGCTGTAAGACACTGATTCCCAACACTCCTAACTATCACTCCTAAACTGAAAAGTTTTTAACAGAAAACCAGCAATGCCAAAATTAATGCACGTGACTTTATTTGAAACGTCTTTTACTTTCTGAAAACAAAAACCAAACCCGCCCTAACGTTGAAAGTTGCTGCAGAATTAACTGCGAGCTTTGTGACGCCTTCGTGATCTGACGATGCTCTCTTCTACTCTTCATCCTGCAGGAAATCGAGGAGTTCAGCTTCGTCACCCAGCTGGCCGGCCTCACCGACCACCTGTCTGTGGCCATGCGCTTGGCTGTTTCCACTGGGGAAGAGGAGCCTTAGACTCATCACCTGAGCTTTTTATTTAAATACTGCCATGGAGAAGAGCAGACAGCCAGGATGAGAAGAAGATGTTATAGATAAGGAGGTGCTCAAGGAAAGATTGATGGGGCAGCAAATAGATGGATGAATGAACGAAGGAGGATTAATGAAGGTAGAGAAGAGGACCACCTGAGGGGAGAGAGACTCTGAGAGACTCTGAGCAGGAGAGATAAGCAGGGGAATTCAGTTTAGGAAACCAGAAAGATTTTCATCTTCCTGGGTAAATCACCCACTCAGTCACACACATTAAATACAGCACCACCCACAAGAGATCGACTTCTCGACTGTTGAGTATCGCCTGGCCTCTCCTCCAACGCTCCCTCTGGAACTGAGTCCAAAGGGTTTTATTTTCAGTGAATGGTTTCATGTAGCCAATACACACACTCCTTTTATCAGATCTGTTTTAGTCGTAGTGTTAGTATGATTTCTTTTTTTAATTATAATTATTGTTATTATTATTCTACCTTCAGGGACAGAAGGGACAAACACATTATTGGAGAGAAGCGTACAGCTACAGACTGGCCTTTACACTGACCGTCTGTGTCTTTGTGTCGTGTTCCTTGCTGAAAGGCTCTTGGTCAGTTATTCACCTTACTGCTCTCACAGTCAGTCCCAGGAACCTCAACAAGTGTCTTTTCTTTTCTAAAAAAAAAAAACAAGTCTTTCTAAAAGGATGAAATCAATGTACAATTTCTATTGTGGCCGCACCAATTTTTATAAGGAGTTGAAATGCCTGTTTAATATTATATGGTATGTTTCTATAAAGAGGTATTGTTTAAAGGGACATGAAACTGGAGACAAAACGTTGTCGGTTGAATGCGATGCGACGCTACAGCATGTTTCCTCAGCCATATTTGGTGAAACCATTGGTGAAGCTTTGCTGATGCATGATGGGAAATGGTGTTAGTTTACAACATTCATATAAAGGCTTGACACATACTTATACGTGTCTGAATGCCTCAAGGGGCATTTTGGCTCTCAAACACATACCTGCGTGTCTGTGTGGCATTTGTGCATGCTAATGCTAATAACACACATACAGAGGATTTAGCTAATGCAGGCACACAGCTACACACATGACATAAGGAGGGCTTTCAGTGGATGTAACAAAAAACCCCTGGCAGCCAAATTGGACCTCTTCACGAGTCCGACACGAAACATGGCGATCTTTTTGAGAGACTAGATATTGTCAACTTGTTAGCAAACAAACCGTAGTAGCTGGTTGGCAAACCATCACTTTATTGTGAGCACATCTGTTTGGTTCACTTGGTAAATTCCAGCATGAAGCCCAGTTATTAGCACAGCAAGTTGTCCAGTGGATTATTACGTTGACAGCCATATTGCGACGCAACTGCAAAACCTCATTGTTCTGTAACATTTTAAACACCTACAGGCTGTGCAATATGCCACGTAAACTCAATATAAAGTTCAAAACAGTCCCAAAGATTAGCACAGACCGACCAAGAAGACACAGAATTCAGATTTTATTGCATCAAACGCTTCTTTTTTCACTTTTTTCACAAATACCTTTAAATAACAGAAACTATCCTGGTTTTTTTTTTACAATGTATCCAATATTTTCAAAAAGCAGGACATGTTCTGGTTTGTTGTTGTTGTTTGTTTGTTTTTATTGCGGCACAAATTCCTGGGAATGATTTGCCAGTAAATGTTCTATAATTACCTGGATTTCATTTTTCTTTTTAAATGGAGAAGTGTCGAAGTGAAAAAACAAAACGTAACTGAAGGTGTGTTCAGACTGAAAGCACATGTGAGACTTTTTCTCTTTAATGAAAAAACAAAAAATCCCAAGTATTTTAGCTGTTTGTGCAAATTCAGTCAAATTCCCACCAACTGCTTTGCCTTCAGCCTAAATGCACCTTCAGATTTCTGCTGTACTGTGTTACAATGTGGAGAAACTGGCTGGACAATTTTGAAATACTAAATCATTATAAAGCCATTACACCGACTCTCTGTGTGTAACAGAGCCAAACAGACCATGGTATCAAACAGGAGCTGGAACTTTGAGAAGTGTTTAGAGACATGTGCTTACTCAAACTGTCCTTAAATACCCCCAGACATGCAGCTGTGGTGCTGTGAACTCAGAGTGCTGTGGGCGAGTGACCTTGTTACCTTGAACTTTAAGAAACGAGGAAGCAGTTTTTAAACTATCAGTATTCTTAAGTGAGATGCTGCCAAATTAAACAGTTCTGCTTGGAAAAACTACAACTGTCATTCATACAGCAAATACCTTGAATATAAAACAGGCAAACATTAGCCATCACAAGCTAATGGTCATATCAAGCCAAGTCAAGTTTGCATCCAAATGCTAGATTCGTATTTTCTCCACAGTACCTGTTGTTTAGCACCACACATGCTAACCTGTAAACAGTAAATGCAGTAAACTCCAGATTACTCTTCTACCATTCTGTTTAATCCAGGAACTACACCCATACTGCCATCGGTCAATATGGGCCGTAACACCTCTCTCTCTGAATAAAACATGCTTTACGGTGATAGTTAAGTTTGCAGATACTGTCTATATACCATGATCTGCAGGGTAAACAATGTTTACAACAGTTTTGTGACCTTTCTACCTGTCTCGTAATCACTTCAGGGGAAACGTTTCACTTCAAGCATCACTTTCAGCATCAGTGCAAATATGAATATGTTGGGGCAACTTCATGTGGTATTTTCCCCCCAGTTAAAGTGCTAGCTGGCATTTCTCTGAATAAAAACTGTGCTGAATGATAACCCAGGGTGGCCAGTGCACTATAGTATGTTTACAGGCATGGTATCAGCAGTCTACATCCTGCTGTTGTGAGTGTGTGTGCATGTGTGCGTGTGTGTGCACAGGACTTGTCAGTCATCCTGTTATGTATGTTCAGCTTACAGTTTTGCATACAGTATGAGTCCATCTGTCATGTGACTCTCTATATTACTCATGGTATTATTATGACTGACACGTTCTTGTTTTTACCAAGTCTGTGCTTCACCATGTTCCTTTTTTATTTGATTTTTCTGAGACAAAGTCAGGTGAATTTGAGAATAATCACTGCTTTGCTTAGGGTAACATCACACACCCAAGAGCACTTGGTAAATAGTCATGTAAATACACTATATGAGTAAAGGAAAGGTGCCACGGTGAGCATCTGCTATGAGGTATAATAAATCAAAGGTTTGGAGAAGTACTGTGTTAGCCAATGTAAACATTTATTTATAAACCTTTATTTTTCAACTGTTGTATTTATTGCATCAAATCTGAATACTGCCGAACAGTTCATTTGTAAGAATGGACAGACAAACAGTGTGACACGTCTTATTTTAAAGCTGGACTGTGAAGGTTTTTGATTTTATATTTGGATTTCATTTTGTTTTGCTAATTCTTCTGTGTTATTTTTAATATTTCCGATTTAAAGTTCAAAGGAGAGTGTTGGTTTGTGTGGGTGTTGAGGGTTTATACCAAGCCTTAGGTTTGCAGTTGGGTGACTTTTCAGTCAGTCATGCGTAAACTTAGCAGTTGGAGGCAAATATGAACTCATCCTGTTGTGTATTCCTGTGAACTCTTTCTAAGCAGTGTGTTAGGCTGGTGAAGAGAAAAATGCTCAAGTGTAGTTCCATTTAAGTGGCATTAAATTCAATTTCTGGGCCACTTTAATGCTCTTAAACTGGTCTGCTGTTTGGTGCTGGGCAGGCACATTGACTACAGATGCAACCGCTGACTGTATATAAAGATGGACAAATAGCACATGTCCACTTTATCTTCCAAAACTGATGGAAGATATATGCTGGTGACAATATCTCTGTTGTAGTGATTAGAAGTAGATCCTAGTATGAGTGGTTCTTCTAACATCACACAAAATTATTATTACAAGTCAATAAATTCCTCTCCCCCAACTCCACGTCCTACTTCCAGATCAAATTTCCTGAACATTAAAAACACATTTTCAAATTTAACTGGAAGATAAAACCCATGATCTCGAAACTCCAAAAATGTGGAAATTAGCAGACATCAAATAAATAAATGAGTAGTAATAATTACAATAGGGAATTGAAACAACCAAAGATCAAGTCCTTTATAAACCAAATTGAACAAGTATAGTACTTTCTAAAGTCACTTCATGCGCCTATTTTCATTTGATATTAGAACAGCCTGTAAAAACAATGTTAATGTCTCCCAGAGTTAAGTGTTAATATGAAACAGTGATGTGCAGAAAATAAACCGACAGATATTCTAAACTAAGGATGAATATGGTTTGACTTTGATAGGAGATTAAAACTGAGACCATTTACTTTTCATTAGCTCTGGATGAAAAGGATAAATGGTACGGTGTTCTGAGACGGACATATAGGTAAAAAATAAAATTCAGAATCAATTCAAAGTCTTAAAATTTTAATGCATCAACTTGTCTCAAGTAAAGGTTTTGGTTTATTCACCAAAAGACTATTTACATGTTTGTAGAGGAGAAAAATTATTATTGCAAATTTGGAATTTTAGTCCTGATAAATATTGTATTTGTGCAATATTCAGTGCTCGGAGGTCTTAAAACCTCGATGCCTTCGCTGTGCTATCAGACTATATTAATTATCTAGTTTATAAAAACCAAACACTTTGAATTTTTAAAAAGTATTTGCTTTAGCCCTCTGAAGTCTAAGTCATTATCAGCTCTAAACCCTAAACCTAAGGAGGAAAGCAAAAAGGACACCACTGTTGTTGACGTACACATTGGTGAGTTGAGTCCTTTTGATGATTGTAACCATTTTAACAAATAATCGGGCTGTAGCTTTTTAATTCCTGATTAATTCTGATTAATATGTACTGACCATGTCAGCACTATATTAAGGAAAACACTCTGCCATTAATGATGCCACCACCTCCCAGCTGACTGCGAATGTTGCTACTCACAACCTAAAAACAGTGCAATCTAGACTATGAACATTTATAGAGCTGAAATTATTTCTCTTGAATAATTATAATTATGCAGTCTAGCACCTTTTGTTGTAAATAGGAGAACAACATATTGTTTCAAATCTGCCTCACTGCACTGCTGCTCCTGACAATCAAACAACTGGAATTGTTTGGTCAAAGGCTCGTTAGGAGCTTCAACCACAGCCACACAAACCTTAACTGTAATGACACCCAGGCCCACTTCCATCACTTCAGCCCTTTAAAAACAAACATTAGGACAAAATTAGATTCTCACAACGGTCAGCTGATTGGCTTGTAAGTGACAGGAATGTAGACACCTAGATAACGTAGTGCTCCCGACACTTTAGCCTCCATTATCCTGCTGCAGGGAGATGACCAAAGTTATCATTATAAAGACTAAAGATGAAGATGTGCACCGTACTTTGGTGAACACATGAAAAATAATTTACTCCTTCCTGCATCTTTTGGTGTCTGTATTCTTAGGGGAGCTAACCAGCAGGCCAGTTGATGTCTGTATGTCTGATATAATTTTGCTACATTTCTGATCACAAATCACTGCCTGCCTTGTGTCCATGTCGAGTTCAGGACAGAGTTATTCAGCAGTTAGTTGGGGATTTGAGCTCTAACCTTTTGTAGCTGCATGTAGTGTAATATTGCTTTAGGCGTGTAGACTTCATAGGAGTGATGCTTCACTTTTGCAATCCTTTTCTCATTTGTTTTTTTTTTCTATCATGTGTCTCCATGTTTTTTATTGATTCTTGTCTTTTGGGGGGGAGGGGCTTATCGATGGGTTTGTCTGGCTGGGTCTCTGTAACTTGGCTCGGGGGATCAACTGCTTTTCTCTTTCTAAGCTTCTTCAACAAAACTGCTTATTTTCCTCTGCTTTTCTAAAGAAAAAAATCAAAGGAACTTTCCCCTCTACACGTGTCTTTGTGTCATTATTCACTTGAGGTCATTCAATGAACTGCAATTGTAATGTTCGTGAAAATAACTAGTGGATATAACAACCAAAAGTGCCATGACAAGCTTGTGGCAAGCGGTAACGCTAACTACCCTCAAAGTTTTTGTAAGTGAAAAGCTGCTATTGGTTGTTTGTGCTTCAGCTCATTTCCTCTTTTTCCAGTGTATCACAGTACGACTGCTTAGCACTGAGGTTAAGTCTGATAGAGACTGCCCTCTGGCTCTTATTAAAGGACAAAGTTTAAAGAAGTGAAAGAAGCCTTTAAAGAGTCCTTCTGCTTTTGATGAACAGGGGAAGAAGTCTAACACTTAAAATTTACATACAATGCTCTGTCAAGTGTCGAAAAAAAACCCGCTAAAAAGTCAGATTAGTCATACAACAGAAAAGCACTGGACTGTAAACATGTCAAAGAGCAGCTCATCTTCCTATTAATTCTGATTCATGCTTTCTGAGATTTTCTAGCCTCCATGTGAATCCTTCTATCAATCTTTTAAGCATCGCACTGGTCACTGTTTTTATACTGATGATTAGATGAAAAATGTGAACGAACAAAGAAGTTTTTCATAGTAGCAAACAGATTATCATCCACCTCTGCAGGGCCTTTTATTGCTGAGTTCTACAGAGCTATTTTTAAAAAACATTATTTCGCCTCTTTTTTTGATACACTTTACACTTGCTGCTCTGCAAAAAAAAAAAAAAAAAAGCAACTTAGCGGTGGTTTACTAGGTGGTTTTTGTGCCAGAATTTCACAGTAGCTGGTTGGAAGCATGACTCCAATGAGTGCTAATGTGGCATTTTAACATAACCCCATACAGTGTGTTAATTTGTCACTGGTGTTTACTGCCTCCATATGACCTTTCATCATTCCCATTGTTTTGCAGTAGCAGTTAGCCACTTCTTTTAAGAATTCTCTGGGTTCACCAAAAAGCAGAAGTTAAAAAAATATTCACTAACCGCTGAACTTTTTGTAGTCAGAAGCACTGAGATAAGTGTGCTTTCTAAATGCTTTGACATTTTTCTTTTTTTGATATGTTAACATGTCATGTTGCCAGAAAAAAACTTAAGCCATCTTAAAGTGACACTTTTGTCATTAGAACAACAAGTCAAGCATCTTTATTTATAGAGACAAACATCACATATCTAAAGCAGCCTCTTTAAAAGGGCTTTATATAGATATTACAATACTGTGTGTCAAAGCAAAAAAAATGCAGAATTAGTTCAGTTATTAACTTTATTCTTATCAAATTACAAAGACACGGCAACCCTGCTATGTCAATAAACAAAAAAAAAGCCTACAACACAAATTCACCTATCTAAAGGGATGGAAACCACAAGCAACAACCTACATGCTCACACTACTCACTGACAAAACAAAATCCACACCGCTCCCACGTCCTCACCCTGCACTAGCCTTTACAGTGTCAGAGTTACCTGTTGAGGGAGCCTAGGTGCCGACCGGGGATAACGAGCGGCAATCTCAAGGGGGAAAGAGAGAGCAGAAGGGAGAGCCACACATGTAGACCTACCCAGCTCCCTCTCTTATACATAATTTATGTTTTGGAAGGAAGACATACATGACCCAGGAGGTACAGGTAATGAGGGAGCACTATCAGGTAGTCATCGGCACTTTGTTAGATGCATGAAAGCTCATCTGCTACAACATTGTCAGCACCTGTATTATGTTTGTTCACAGGGTTGTAATCCTGTGCCAACAATGCCCAGCGCATCAGTTGCTGGTTCAGATTGAACATCCATTAATAAAAACAAGAGTGTTGTGGTCTGTGAACGCTGTTCCTGAGGGAGAGCTAGAGGCAACAGAGACTACAAAATACTGTCACTCAAGAAGCGAGGCCAGTGTCTCCTTTTCTACAGTGGTGAAGTTTCATTGATGGGGTTTAAACTTCACTGAGAAATAGCAGACAGGGTGGCACACCTCCATCCTGGAGTAACATGGCGCCAGCTCTTGTGGTGCTGACATCAACATCTAGTTTGAAAGGGTGAGAGAAGTCAGGAGCAGCCAGAACAGGGGCCCTACAGAGGAGGGACTTTGCCGACTCAAATGCACATTGGCACTCTTCAGATAAGAGGCATGGATGGACTACACAACTTGGTCAAAGGAGCTACAGAAAAGCTTCTACAGAAACACCTGTTATATCCAGTCATCCCTAGAAACCGTTTTAGTTCCCGCCAAGTTGTTGGAACCGGATAGTTTAGCATTACAGCGACTTTGGCCTTCACTAGATGAACCTGTCCAAAACCAACCTGCTTGCCTAAGTGTGTAACTGTCGCTTTACGTCTGTGTAGGTTCTCAGTCATTCAGGTCATGGTAATCTAAGGACCTTGAAAAGAAAAGCAACTGGACTTCTTGAGTTTCTTTAACACGTTTCACCTCTCATCCAAGAAGCTTCTGACACTTGCCGGACTTTATCAAAGGTGTAAGCATCACAGCAGATTCCTTTGTGTCAAAGTAACTGAGGATAAAACACAGAAAAACCACCATCCTAGCTCTCCTTGTGGGGAACACACCCAGTCATGTCAAAAACTCCACTGACATATTCAAGTTTATTGGAAGCCCACAAACACAGACCAGTACCTACTCTTTGACACCCACGACCCTCTGGAACACAAACTTGGAGTGATCAGGATCCTGCAACACCGGGCAGAAAACATTCCCTCTAAGCCAGAAGGGAAAAAGAAGGAACACATGTGGTCATTCCAACTGGGCTTTCATCACAGTAAAGAAGATCAGACACCAACTAGGGAGAATCAGAAGGACAAATGGAACAACATTGTCATCCTTTATGTAGCAGGTCTGTCAGAAAAACTCAGGAAAGTCTTCTCGAGGCACAACATCCCAGTGTACTTCAGACCCAGCCACACATTCGGACAGAAACTGGTTCATCCCAAAGACAAAACTCCTAAACACAAACTTAGCAACTTAGTGTATGTTGTGCAGTGCAGTGAGGAGTGCTCAGACATCTTCATTGGAGAAAGCAAACAGCCACTTCATAAAGGCATGGCACAACATAAAAGAGCCACCTCGACAGAACAAGACTCAGCTGTGCATCTGCACCTAAAGGTCAAAGGTCACTCTTTCGAGAATGCCAATGTTCACATTTTGGACAGAGAAGACAGATGGTTTGAAGGAGGAATGAAGAGGCGATCTATGTGCACTATGAATGTGTGCATATTACCACGTCATCCAGATACACATTATATTGGGGCACATCCCCCCACACCACATGCATCAAATGCTGAAATGTAGCACAGGTGTTTTTCAGTCCAAATGCCACGAAAGTGTACTGCATAAAATGATCAGGAGTGACGAATGCAGAAATGTCAGAGGCTCTTGGAGTCAAGGAAACCTGCCAGTAACCTTTAAGAATATCCAACTATGACCACCTGACCTATCCAATCTATGCTGCCGATGCAGTCCTCCACACATACGAATGTAACAATAACACCCACTCACATCCTGGGCCATCTGACCTCAGGAAATCACATGATAGGGTGGGGCCAGGTTTCACAATGAGCTCACCCGAAACCCTGGCTGATTGTGACGCACACCCGTTTTCACACCATGGCTCATGTGATTAGGTGGAGGATCATCAGGGGGTTCTTTATCCCTCTTTGGGGGGAAACTCCCACTGGGTTTAAATCTGGGACTCTCCACCATTTGACCTTAGAACTGAAGAAGCTTCTCGGATAAGACGTGAAACATCTTCAAGCAACTTAAAGAAGTCCAGACGCTTTTCTTTCCAAGCTCCTTAGACTCCACCAAGGAGTTTTTGGTAGGGTTTGCATGTGTGTCATTCATTATTTAAACATGATAACTGGAAAAGTTTTGAATTAATAATAATAATAATAATAATAATAATAATAATAATAATAATAATAATAATAATAATAATAATAATAATAATGGATTGGATTGGATTTATATAGCGCTTTTCAAGGCACCCAAAGCGCTTTACAATGCCACTATTCATTCACTCTCACATACTGGTGGAGGCAGCTACAGTTGTAGCCACAGCTGCCCTGGGGCAGACTGACAGAAGCGAGGCTGCCATATCGCGCCATCGGCCCCTCTGGCCAAAACCAGTAGGCGGTAGGGTAAAGTGTCTTGCCCAAGGACACAACGACCACAGCTTCCCCTCGTCAGTGCGTTATGCTCTCCACGGCGGTTTCCACAGTTTGTTCTCACCTGCACATCTGCTTCGTATCCATGCCTGCCTGCCTGCCCTCCAGCCTCCCATTACTCCTCGGACACTGGTAACTCCCACCTCCCTCCTCAGAGCTTACAAAGCCCAAAACCTGCAAAGTAAGAAAAATTAACTCACCAGCTAACTGCTCGTAGCTCCTGCTCCTTACCCATCAATAACTCCTTCTCTCGTTTCTCCGTCTCCTGCCGTGACCTCCTTCAATCCTTCCCAGCTTCTGTCGCCATTTCCCCGTTGCCATTATTAACTTGAATCACACTCTTCTATACATTTTCTGTTTTCAAATAAACACTTCAGTAAATAGCTATACTACGCATCTTGGTGTCTGCATTTGAATCCATTCCTTCAGTTCATGACATGTTAACAGTCCATTAAAATTTGCCTTACATCCACCTTCAAAGTCAACTTAATGATTTATTGGTCAGAAATTGACAAAAAGCCATAGAACCTATGATTAGAAACTACGATTCGGGCAGGTTTGGTTTGTATTGTCAACATACAGAAAGATACCAAACTATTTAAAAGATCGTGTCACATTTGACATCTGACCTCTCCTTCAAGGCCAGTAGATTTGTTTGAAGGTCAAAGTAATAATAATGCTACATAATGCTACTTAAAACTATGTTTCTTACTGCCATTGTTTGTACTGACAAGATGTTGGAATATAGAAATGATGGGGATTCTAAAAGTCAAAGAACTTTAGACCTCTGACTTCTTCTTCAAGGTCAAGTATGGTTGAATGTACATAAAATGTCTTATATTTAAATCTATGTTTAAAATTCTGCTGCCTTTGTGTGTTGGCAAAATGTTTTAAAAATGGATGGATTTTGGGGTGGATTTTAAACATCATAGATCACATTATAGTTTGTATTTAAATGTCATGTCACATTGACCTTTGACCTCACATGGCAATGTGCAAACGTCTCCACAGGGAAAATAACAAAAGCCTGAACTTATTTTTTACTGCACTGCAAAGTTCTTAAATTAAATTCAAAATGAACAAAGAAAACAAAAAAATTGGCTTCCTAAAGATTAAACAAAAGGTCAAAGGCCAGCTCTGTCCTAGGATGCCCTCTGGACCCAGTGGAGGTGGTGAGTGACAGGAGAACGGCGGCTAAGCTGTCATCCCTGATGGACAACGTCTCCCACCCCATGCAGCAGACTGTGACAGCACTGAGCAGCTCCTTCAGTGGGAGACTGCGGCACCCACGGTGTGGGACGGAGAGATTTCGCAGGTCTTTCCTCCCCACTGCTGTCAGACTCCACAACAAAGACTTTAACTGATCAAGCACACACATCCATACATATGCAATAATACTAAGTGCAATAATCTTTTCTGGCATCGTTGTATTTTTACTCAGTTGTATATAGCATTTGTATTCTATTTTTATCTTATTGTATATTTTTATTCTATTTTATTCTACTGTATATAGTATATTATTTTATTTTATTCTATTCTGTACAGTTGTGTACTGTATTTATTCTTATCGTATTCTAATTTTTGCGTCATAACTTTTGCACTGTCCACTTCCTGCTGTGACAAAACAAATTTCCCACGTGTGGGACTAATAAAGGTTATCTTATCTTATCTTATCTTATCTTAAAGATTTAAAGAAGAATCAGCTCAGATTTGCCTTCAGGTGACTCCTGTTGTCATTTTAACGTTTTATAACTAAACTTCTTTTTTTTTTAACTAGAATCAAATAGATTTTGTGCTGTGGATATGACAGGGTGTAACATTACAGACACATCAGACATGCTTGAACGTGAACACGATGGGACATTCCCATTTTAAACTTTTTGTGAATAATAAAAGCTCCTCAAAGAAGTCTTTGCAATGTTTTTATCAATCATATACTTGAAACATTAATATTTTGTGATTAACCAACAAAGTATTAAAACTCCACAGGTTATCTCTTATCAACTTTAATCACTGAAGCTTGTTTTTGTTTTTTAACATTAGTTTCAGTCTCTGATTCACACAGTGAAAAAAAACCTCTGACAAATTCCCTGAATGTTTTGCACAATCAGAAGCATTCAGAAGGGACTGCATGAGACAAAAACACCTGGAGAATGATGAGGAAGAGTTCTGTACTTCATCAAATGGACAGAAATGAGACTTTCTGCCGCACCTCACGATGCGGGTTGATGTGTCAGCGTTGTGTCGGTGTTGTTTCTGGATCAACAAAACTAATGTTGGTCCATGTTCAACATACTTTTATAACATGGAAACATGGAAACACACCACACACCAAACTGTAAGCCTAACCATGAACACATCCTAACCCCCGCCCCTAACACTTACCGTAAATGACCCTTTTTTAGATTTTTTCCTGGGTGGACATCAGCAAGTCACAAAGCTATCGCATCATAGCAATTTGATTGGCTAAATGCTATGCTGATCCAGTACAAACTTTATTATTTTGATCCAGGAACACCAACACGCTGATATCAGAGAGACCTCATGGTGTTTGGATGCTAGCATCTACAAACATTACTGAGACAAGATCATACAACTCACAAAATCATCACTGTGAAAGTAGATGTTTGCTAGTGCGTCTGTTGTGCTTCAGTAATAAAGTTCATTCCAAAAACCATTTGGTTTTTTATTTAACTATGTGCATCATTTGTGCATCACACATTTACCAAAAGGTTGTAAACTAGAGGTCATCAATTTCATCCCTATAACAAAGAACAGATTACATTATTTAGACTTTAAAGTACAGACAATGGGTAACTTTATTGTTACATTTAGTCAAATATAGAACATGTGTGGCTCAATCTATTACACCATATCACCCTATGTTATTTAGCATGCCGAATATTATATTAAAAATAAGTTTTAATCATTGTTTTTTATTTCTGAATTGTCCTGCGTGTTAATTCATTTTGATTATTCCAGAAATTCATTGAGTGAATGAATCCTTGCAGTTCCGCTGCTTGTATCCACAGCCTCATTCCTTCAGTGGCAAGAACTGGACCACAACTGAGGTTAGGACCATAACCAACTGCTTTGCTTCCGCACAGCTCTTTTTCCACCACAACACGTCGGTATAGCATCAGCATCACTGCAGACTTCATATCAATCTGTCAGTCAGCACCATTTTTCCCTTACTCATGAATAAAACCCAGTGATACTTAAATGCCTTCATGTGAGGCAACAAGTTCCTGACCCAGAATGAGCAGCGCTTTAAGGAACTCAGGACAAAACCTAACCATATAATTGATGGTTTGCTAAACTCGCCTCTTTGAACTCCCACACCTGAGTTTTTGCCACTGCCAGAGCCATGCTCTGCTTGGTCTGCTCGTAACTACTGGCTGTCTCGTGAATTTGGGCCTTTTTCAGAGACCCCCATTGTACTCTCATTCAATATCTGGGTGTGCCACACCTGTCCTGTATAAGGCCAGGGGACAACATAATGTTGCTCTTTGTCTGCTGGATAAAGTAATATAAATATCTTGATCAATTACAGATTTGCATGTGCTGTTACATTTGAAAAAACATATTTTATAATAATATTTTAACTGAATACAGCAAATATAAACACCTAAAATATTGAAGTGAAAGGAAGTGATCCTTATGGTGTCTTATCATCTTATATATCCAGAATGATTTTATGACATTATGCAAGGTCACTTCACATACCTGACTCATACCTGGGCCTGCTATGATTACATGACTACTACAGAAAATAAACCATGATATGAAACATGCAGTAAGCCTGCAAACAGATGTGCAGGAAATGTCACTGGTTACAGAATATTGAAAAGGTGTTACATATTGTCCGTGCTAGGTTTCTACATGCTATAAATTCAATCTAGACAGTAATCTTGACTTCAAATGAATCTGCATGCCAAATTATTGTCTAACGTTTGAGCATTTTATCCATAGATTTTATACAAAAAAATAGCAACCCAAACATCAGTACAAAGGATGAAGCTGAACATTTTTGTCAGTCGTCACACGGTAATCACAATGTAGGCCCACCCTAAAACACACGCAGCTTTATGATCCTTGTTACACTAGTGGGAAACAAAAGTTACAATATGAATATTGTGTGGTGTTCAGGTGGATGTGAAACTGTAACAGCTGAGACCATAAAACCAGCAGGAAAGTTTTCATTGAGGTCACAGAACAAAGAAGCTACAGTGCTGTTTTCCCATAGACTTCTACACAGCCAGACTTGGTTCTGAAACCACAGGAGTCAACCCCCCCATTGGTCATTAGAGGAAATGCAGGTTTAAGGCACTTTTCAGCCCTGAAAGCTACATCCATCTTCAACCCATTTAACCTTCACATGTTCACAAGACTGTGTTTGAGCCACATCACAAGAAAAAAGCTAGAATTTGAGGAAAATGTGTTTTGTTGTGGCCCTACTAAAGTACGCCAATACTCTAAAAACACCACCTTCTGTTGGTGTAGGAGTTTACTCAGACTCAGACACAGGCTGTGACTCATAATAAAAGTACAGGGTGGGCCATTTATATGGATACACCGTAATAACATGGGAGTGGTTGGTGATATTAAAGTCCTGTTTGTGGCACATTAGTATATGTGAGGGAGCAAACTCCTCAAGATGGGTGGTGATGGTCACCACCATGGTGGCCATTTAGAAGTCGGCCATCTTGGATACAACTTTTGATTTTTCAATAGGAAGAGGGTCATGTGACACATCAAACTTATTGGTAATGTCACAAGAAAAACAGTGGTGTGCTTGGTTTCAACGTAACTTTATTCTTTCATGAGTTATTTACAAGTTTCTCTTTGTTGACAGCTATTGACATGTCGAAGAGGTTAACACGTGAGGAGCGGATCGAAACTGTGTTGATATCTGGTGAACGCAGTAACCGGGTCATTGCAGCAGATTTCAATGCAAGACAGCCTACGAGACCACCCATCTCCCATGCTACAGTTAGCAAACTGCTTGCTGAGTTTCGTGAAACTGGTTCAGTGTTGGATTTGCCAAAATGTGGATGCAAGAAAACTGTCACTAATGAAGAAACATCAGTGCCTGTCCTAGCTTCATTCAGCAAGAGCCTACAGCGTAGCACTCGCCGCATGTCACTGGAGAGTGGCATTAGTCGAACATCCCTTCGGCGGATATTAGCTACTCACAAATGGCACCCTTACAAACTCCAGCTACTGCAGCATCTCAACGAGGATGACCCAGATCAGCACACAGAATTTGCAGAATGGGCAAAACAAAAACTGGAACAGGACCCTCAGTTCATGCAGAAGATTTTGTTCAGTGATGAGGAAAACTTTTATGTGAACGGTGAAGTTAACAAACAAAACCACCGCTATTGGTCTGACACTAACCCACACTGGATGGATCCCTCCAAGACTGTTGGACCAACAAAAGTGATGGTTTGGTGTGGTATATGGGGTACAACGATAGTGGGTCCATTCTTCATCTACATGATGATGTGTTTCCCTCTTTATGCACTGAAGCTGGCACGTTCCCTGAGTTTTTCCAGCAAGATGGTGCACCACCACATTATGGGTGCCAGGTCCGAGCATTCCTAGATGAACAGTTTCCTGGAAAGTGGATTGGTCGTCGTGGGCCAGTTGAATGGGCCCCAAGGTCTCCCGATCTGACCCCCTTAGACTTTTATCTTTGGGGTCATCTGCAGGCAATAGTCTATCGTGGGACGATGCGAGATGTGCAGCACTTGAAACTACGGATACTGGATGCCTGTGCTGGCATTTCTCCTGCGGTGTTGCTATCAGTGTGTGAAGAGTGGGAAAAGAGGGTTGCATTGACAATCCAACACAATGGGCAGCACACTGAACACATTTTATAAGTGGTCAGAAACTTGTAAATAACTCATGAAAGAATAACGTTACATTGAAACCAAGCACACCATTGTTTTTCTTGTGACATTACCAATAAGTTTGATGTGTCACATGGCCCTCTTCCTATTGAAAAAACAAAAGTTGTATCCAAGATGGCCGAATTCTAAATGGCCACCATGGTCACCACCCATCTTGAGGAGTTTGCCCCCTCACATACTAATGTGCCACAAACAGGACTTTAATATCACCAACCATTCCCATGTTATTACGGTGTATCCATATAAATGGCCCACCCTATATATTACATTAGATTAAGCTAGCTTACTGGTTTAAATTCTCTTTTTAAGTCTGAGTGCAACTTATTTAAAAATACCACCATGTCTGCAGCTGGAAGAATATTGCAGCTGTATGCATCAAACCACATTCAAACTGCCTGACGTGTTGATTCTAAACATAACCAACATGTAAACCCGTATTAACAGGGTTGGCTCGGATTCCATCTCACTGTATGTTGAATGAATTACATCCTAAAAACTGTATAATACTTAGCGCCGTATATCTGACAGTTCCATTCAGTTCATATCAGTTAGATTTATATAGCACCAACAGTCGGCTCAAGTCACTTTACATTGTACAGTAAAGAACTTAAAATAATGAAGAAAACCCCAGCAATCAAAACTATGAGCAAGCACTTGGTGACAGTGGGAAGGAAAAACTCCCTTTTAATAGGAAGAAACCTGAGGCAGAACCAGGCTCAGGGAGGGCCCCCCATCTGCTGCAACTGGTTCGGAGTGAGGGGAGAAAAACGTTACTTACTGTAATAATAATGACTTTAATTATTTTAAAAACCATAGGGCTATTTCGAAATGAACAGAAATGATTCCTGATGCTTCCCATGAATTTGTTGTCCTCATCTGATTTACATTTTATTGTTTAAGAAACACACAAGTGAGTGAGACATGAGTGCCAAATTTAGCTCAAACTTTCCAAGTTCATGTGAATGTTGCTGGCTGAATGCTGAATCAGTGTGACACCACATGCATGCATAACATCCATGTGGTGTCTCTTGTACTTTCAACGGTTATTACTGAGAAAAGTCTCCTGTGTGATTCCACAGCTTGTCTGTCAGACAGCCAGCACTAAGACACTCACCACAGGTCATGACTCTCATGGGAACCTTTGATAGATTCCAAGCCCACAATAAAACTTTCATCCCAGCAGTCATAGGAGTCAAAAAATCCAAACGTGTTTTACTACATTCCATTCATTCAAGTCATTCTCCTGCTGCCTTTTGTTGTGTCCTTGTTTATTTACATAATTACTGGCTGGAAGTTTGTTGCTCAGTTGGAGATTCCTGTTGTATCTGTGCTCAGTCTGTTTATTGAGCTGCCCATTGGACTCCTTATATTGTCTGGATACTCATATGACCTGTATCATCATTAAACTGTGGTTGCTCTCCTGTGTTTCACACCGCACCAATGATAAAAAGTGTAATAATAAAGAGCAGATTATGCAGATGAGAGAGAGATCAGATTTTTGTAGTTTTAGTCACACCCTCGCTCAAGTGAGACGTAATTAATAGGGAAACTCGATGTGTAAAAACCGGTTCCTCATTTTAGTTTAACAGTGAAACAGTTTATATAGAGAACCGAAAGCACAGAGAAAAAAAAGCCCAAAAAAAAATACCCTCTATAGTAAAATGGCAAAAGTCACAGCCACGTCATGGATATTCCCAAGATGCAAAGTGGGGTCTCCCCGCTTCTTCTTCCAACTGTATAAATGTGAAGCAGGTGGACAGCAGTGACACAGCACAGAGAACAAGCCGACAGAGCTCAGCTGAGACTTTAATCCACTGTTGCAACACGAAGCCAACAAACAAACTTCAGGATGGCCACTCCTCGTCTCGCTCTGTCTGTGGTTGTGCTCATGCTGGCTGTCATCGCTCTGACTGAGGGTAAGGCTCGTTTTAATTAAGAGACTTTTACATTTTTGGGTATGGAAGCCAAAACAAATAGTAAATATTGAGATCTAGTCCTGAATATACATGTATTAAAAATGCAAAGACATATAGTAAATCATTAGTGTGATTTCCTGTATTACTGGTGATGAGTAGTCGCTATTTTTCCAAAAATATTAAAACACACACACAGAATTAATGCAGCAAATAATATTAACATATCACTTCATAGAGATAGTTAAGAGAGGACAGGTCACATGACAAATCTGACCACTTCATAACTCAGGGGAACAAATGAGCAGTTGCACAGTGTCGTCAACTAAACATACAGTATCAGATGTGACCTCACACCAGCCAGCAGGAAACTGAATCGGAACAAAAACCAAGAAGCAGATGATGTGGTGCTGTGTCAGTGGCTCAGTTGTTAACTTGTTCCTGTTTGTTTGCAGGTATGCGCGGTACTGGCCCAAAAAAGTGCTGCTTCCGCTTCAATGACCAGGAAGTGCCTAAAGGAAAAGTGGTCAGCTACGTCAAGACCAGCCAGCGCTGCTCCAAGCCGGCTATCCTGTGAGTACACAACCTCACAAACACACATCACCACCATCACCAAACCTGCCCCTCCATCCTCTGACTCTCCTCTTTCTGTGAACCTTCAGGCTGAACACAGTGGCAGGCCGACAGCTGTGTGTCAGACCTTCAGCCCCCTGGGTGAAGCAGCTCATCAGCTACCTGGATGCCAAAGCCGTCCCAGGAGAGACATCCAACCTGTAACCATGGAAACTACTTTGGAAGAGCCTTCATGGACAAAAGCTGGACAGTTTATATGTTTAAATGCTGGAAGTTTGTATAACCAAACAGCAGCTCTTCTGTCTACATGCTGTCATAATGTTATAGCTACATCCTGAGTACAGGTTTCCACTGGGTCAAAAAATTTACGAATGATCTTTCTGCAGTCCAACGATTTTGTGTGTGTGCTTGTTTACACTGCCATTCTTTTAATACTGATATTTAACATTTCTGACTATGAATGTTTTATGATATTTTACAAAACAAGTGTGTTTTTGCTTAATACAACACTGAAAGTCTGACCGTAAGCACTGTGATACTTTGAAGTGTAATCTGAAATGAATTGAGAAGCTGTTCTTTGTGAAAGAGCAGTGCCTCCCACCTCCACATGGTGTCATCAGTAAACAGCAGAGTATAAGCTATAGGCTGCAGCACTGTTCCTGCACTGTGGACAGTTTGTTTGGTTTATATGTAAAGTCTAAGTAAACATTTTTTGTTTTGCATGCTTATGCTACTAAGTGTACTCCTTAAATTAAAGTTACAGGATCAGCTAAAGTTTGTCTTTGTCATCCTGTGTTTTGTTGCATACTGCAACAACTCATGTCACTTAAATAGACACCAGAGCAACTTATGATAGTACTGATAATATGATATCCTCTCGCTGAAGATCACATTGAGGGATTTGTGTTAAGTGTTCTTGCAGCCCTCCAGTGGGTCCTATAAGGCACTGTTTCCCACACACTTTGCCGTGGCACATAGGTGTGCTGTGAGAAATGATCCGGTGCGCTGTGGCAGATTATCTAGTTCCACCTGATTCGTACTATAAGGGCCTGTCTCAATATGCGTACTTGTGCGTATTTGCGGTCTCGTGGCCTCGTGATACGTCATCAGACCAAGTAGTGTTCCAATTCAAAGGGGGTGTCCAAATTTATAGGCTGCATCCTCCTGCATCCTTCCGGCCTACCCGGCCTTCGGAGGACCCGGCCCAAATAGACCGCGGTGGCCGTGTCCTCCGAAGGCCGGGCCGGAAGTGAGAGGCTGTGAAACTGGACGGTCTAGCCTTCAGATTTGCGTCACCAGCTGGAGTTTAATAAACTCAGCCGTCTCCTCCTCGATGTCTAAAATATAACAGGACACTGGCGTAAATCCTCGATCATCTCACACTTCTCTTTAATCACTTTTCTGTTTATTCAGCTGTAATCTCAGCCAAACCGATTTACTCACAAAGAAATTAAACACTGAAAACAGCCAATCAAGAACATTTTTAAGTTACCTAAGTGACTTTTACATATACATATATATATATATATATATATATATATATATACAGTGTTGGGGAGTAACGGAATACATGTACCGCCGTTACGTATTTAAAATACAAAATATGAGTAACTGTATTCCGTTACAGTTACCGTTTAAAAAGGTGGTATTCAGAATACAGTTACTTTGTTGAAATAAATGGATTACACTGCGGTACTTTCCTGGTTCATATTGTGGTGGGTCAGGACTGTTTGGGTTTTGTTTGACAGCTACGTGCTGTTGTTCCAGGCGGCAGCGTTACGGTTGCCATGGTTACAGGGCGACGCTCTCTCTCTCTCTCTCTCTGCGACTGTGTGATTCCTGGGTGAGAGAGCGCCTTTTGTTGTTGTTGTTGTTGTTGTGCTAAGCTAACAGGCAGAATGCTACAAGCATAGCTCTAAAGAATGAAGCATCATGGGCAGTGTAGTCCGTGCTGCAGGGAGAATGCACTGCCATACACGTTAATGTGTCTGTGAGCGAGGGAAGGAGAAAAAGGCAAAGTACGAGTTGTCATCGAGCAAAAACGGGAGCTGGAAGCATGTAAATATAATAATAACCACTGCAGCCAAGAAGAGTGCCTGACGAGCCCAGTTGTAAGTAAGCTATTAAGACTCGACTGTACACCGTGTTCGTGTTTTCCTCCGAAACAATAAGTTCCGTTGGAGCAGTCTTTCAACGCCTCTCTCTGTCTCTCGCAAGAAAAGTTGACCCACACAACAAAGTAAAGCTATTTTTTGGCTATGAGCCGACAGGGACCCCGCCGTATTAGTCAGAGGTCCCTTTACTACAGTTCGGAGTCGCGGACCTTCAGTAATAGTAATAAATCACACAGCAATAGTACATTCACGTTGTTGTAAAAAGCATGATAATATATTAAGTAATCCAAAGTATTCAGAATACGTTACTGTCATTGAGTAACGTAACGGAATACGTTACAGAATACATTTTGGGGCATGTAATCTGTATTCTGTAATGGAATACATTTTAAAAGTAACCTTCCCAACACTGTATATATATATATATATATATATATATATATATATATATATATATATATATATATATATATATATATAAAAACACCCAGCACGCCCCTGCGGGCGGTTTATCCTTCAAGCTCGGGTCCTCTACCAGAGGCCTGGGAGCTTGAGGGTCCTGCGCAGTATCTTAGCTGTTCCCAGGACTGCGCTCTTCTGGACAGAGATCTCCGATGTTGTTCCCGGGATCTGCTGGAGCCACTCGCCTAGCTTGGGAGTCACCGCACCTAGTGCTCCGATTACCACGGGGACCACCGTTACCTTCACCCTCCACATCCTCTCGAGCTCTTCTCTGAGCCCTTGGTATTTCTCCAGCTTCTCGTGTTCCTTCTTCCTGATATTGCTGTCATTCGGAACCGCTACATCGATCACTACGGCCATCTTCTTCTGTTTGTCTACCACCACTATGTCCGGTTGGTTAGCCACCACCATTTTGTCCGTCTGTATCTGGAAGTCCCACAGGATCTTAGCTCGGTCATTCTCCACCACCCTTGGGGGCATCTCCCATTTTGACCTCGGGACTTCCAGGTTATACTCGGCACAGATGTTCCTGTACACTATGCCGGCCACTTGGTTATGGCGTTCCATGTATGCCTTGCCTGCTAGCAACTTGCACCCTGCTGTTATGTGCTGGATTGTCTCTGGGGCATCTTTACACAGCCTGCACCTGGGGTCTTGCCTGGTGTGATAGACCCCAGCCTCTATGGATCTTGTGCTCAGAGCTTGTTCTTGTGCTGCCATGATTAGTGCCTCTGTGCTGTCTTTCAGTCCAGCTTTGTCCAGCCACTGGTAGGATTTCTGGATATCAGCCACCTCCTCTATCTGCCGGTGGTACATACCGTGCAGGGGCCTGTCCTTCCATGATGGTTCCTCGTCTCCCTCCTCTTTCTTGGGTTTCTGCTGCCTGAGGTATTCACTGAGCACTCGGTCAGTTGGGGCCATCTTCCTAATGTATTCTTGGATGTTCGTTGTCTCATCCTGGACTGTGGTGCTGACACTCACCAGTCCCCGGCCCCCTTCCTTCCGCTTAGCGTACAGCCTCAGGGTGCTGGATTTGGGGTGAAACCCTCCATGCATGGTAAGGAGCTTTCTTGTCTTTATGTCAGTGGCTTCTATCTCCTCCTTTGGCCAGCCTATTACCCCAGCAGGGTACCTGATCACGGGCAGGGCGTACGTGTTGATGGCCCGGATCTTGTTCTTACCATTCAGCTGACTCCTCAGGACTTGCCTGACCCTCTGCAGGTACTTGGTGGTTGCAGCTTTTCTAGCGGCCTCTTCATGGTTCCCATTCGCCTGTGGGATCCCCAAGTACTTGTAACTGTCCTCTATGTCTGCAATGTTGCCTTCTGGTAGTTCAATCCCCTCAGTTCTGACTACCTTCCCTCTCTTTGTTACCATCCGACTACACTTCTCCAGTCCGAACGACATTCCAATGTCATTGCTGTATAGCCTGGTAGTGTGGATCAGTGAATCGATGTCTCGTTCACTCTTGGCATACAGCTTGATGTCATCCATGTACAGGAGGTGGCTGACAACTGCTCCGTTCCGTAGTCGGTATCCGTAGCCAGTCTTGTTAATGATCTCACTGAGGGGGTTCAGGCCTATGCAGAACAGCAGTGGGGACAGAGCATCTCCTTGGTAGATCCCGCACTTGATGGTGACTTGTGCTATGGGCTTGGAGTTGGCCTCTA
Organism: Maylandia zebra; assembly: GCF_041146795.1. Lineage (NCBI taxonomy): Eukaryota > Metazoa > Chordata > Actinopteri > Cichliformes > Cichlidae > Maylandia > Maylandia zebra. The sequence goes on along the minus strand of NC_135173.1, from coordinate 64,845,667 downwards.
GTGTTGTACGCCACATCCCCATTGAGTTCCTGATGAAGGCTCTTAGGGTCCCATTGATCTTGTACAATTCTAGGCATTCCAGTATCCAGCTGTGGGGCATTGAGTCATAGGCCTTCTTGTAATCAATCCAGGCAGTGCACAGGTTGGTCAGTCTGGTCTTGCAGTCTCGGCTGATTGTTCTGTCTACCAGTAGCTGGTGTTTTGCGCCTCTGGTATTCTTGCCAATTCCTTTCTGTGTCCCGCTCATGTATTGACCCATGTGCCTGTTCATCATATATATATATATATATATATATATATATATATATATATATATATATATATATATATATACATATATGTATACTTCTATATCAGTCTCCGAAAATGTCACAAATATGATGCCTTGATAAACTGAGCAGATATTTGAAGTTTACATAGCTACATTCTTGCCTGAAAATATCTTAAAAGTTTATTTTGTGACCCAGAAAGAATAATAACAGTAATATTAAAACTTAGTGGCGGCCACCATTGTTGGAAACTGGAATTGGCTGGGCCGCACTATGAATTCTGGGACATGGTGGGCCACGAAGGATACACCTGACCCATCCTTCAAATCTGGGGAAAAGGAGGATGTATTTGTCACTTGCATTTGGAGGAGTCTACGAAATTGGACAGCCTTTGTTGCATTGCTGTTACATAATTGGCCTACACATGCGGCCTCAGGAGGACGAAGCCCATGAATTTGGAAACCCGCAAAGTACGCATCAAGCCGAGAAAGCAAAAAATTCCCTGATGTCTTCTTGCTCCACCCGTTTTATTGGGCATGCATCAGTGGTGACTTGTGTTGCAGCCCGTTCACACTGCCTAGGCATAATATAGTGTCGATTTGTCAAGTCCCGAGACGTTCCTGAGGCACCCGAAAGGTGACCTTCCGCATTCTTATGCCACGTGCCGGCTTATGGATGAAATCCAGCAGAATGACGCTCCTGTGGTAATCCACGTCCCAGCCGTGTATTGCAGCCCTAACCCTAACCTTATCCCTAACCCATAACCATAATCTTATCTAACCGATCTAACCTTAACCAGGACTTTAATGATAAGTAAAACGAACGTACATGTGAAGATTCATTCCAAATGGTTCTCATGTTTCCTCATTTTTCCAATCTGGGAAAATATGGACATGTTGGGTGCGCAGGAGCGTAAAATACTGACGATTTGTCACCTAGTGTAAAATGTTAGGCTTTGGAGTGGGGAGTGTTGTGTGTGGACTTGGTGAGTTAAATACCACAGAATTTCGATCAAAACTCAAATGCAGCATTGGTGGAGAAGCACAGACAGTGTTGGGGAGTAACGGAATACATGTACCGCCGTTACGTATTTAAAATACAAAATATGAGTAACTGTATTCCGTTACAGTTACCGTTTAAAAAGGTGGTATTCAGAATACAGTTACTTTGTTGAAATAAATGGATTACACTGCGGTACTTTCCTGTTTCAATTTGTCGCGGGTCAGGACTGTTTGGGTTTTGTTTGACAGCTACGTTCTGTTGTTCCAGGCGGCAGCGTTACGGTTGCCATGGTTACAGGGCGACGCTCTCTCTCTCTCTCTCTGCGACTGTGTGTTTCCTGGGTGAGAGAGCGCCTTTTCGTTGTTGTTGTTGTGCTAAGCTAACAGGCAGAATGCTACAAGCATAGCTCTAAAGAATGAAGCATCATGGGCAGTGTAGTCCGTGTTGCAGGGAGAATGGACTGCCATACACATTATGGGTCTGTGAGCGCGAGGAGGTCGAAAAAGGGGAGTGGAACGGTAGGAGTTGTCATCGAGGAAAAACGGGAGCTGGAAGCATGTAAATATAATAATAACCACTTCAGCCAAGAAGAGTGCCTGACGAGCCCAGTTGTAAGTAAGCTATTAAGACTCGACTGTACACCGTGTTCGTGTTTTCCTCCGAAAACAATAAGTTCCGTTGGAGCAGCCTTTCAACGCCTCTCTCTGTCCCTCGCAAGAAAAGTTGACCCACACAACAAAGTAAAGCTATTTTTCGGCTACGAGCCGACAGGGACCCCGCCGTATTAGTCAGGGGTCCCTTTACTACAGCTCGGAGTCGCGGACCTTCAGTAATAGTAATAAATCACACAGCAATAGTACATTCACGTAGTTGTAAAAAGCATGATAATATATTAAGTAATCCAAAGTATTCAGAATACGTTACTGTCATTGAGTAACGTAACGGAATACGTTACAGAATACATTTTGGGGCATGTATTCGGTATTCTGTAATGGAATACATTTTAAAAGTAATCTTCCCAACACTGAGCACATATAAGCACAGCTCAGTTTATCAAGACATCACATATTTGCAAAAGTGCTCTGACGTTTCGGAGAAATCTGTTACCCGCCAGCTCAATAGCAGACCGGGAGGTCAAGGCTCATTAGAGCCCAGCGAAAACAGCGGACTCCACCCCCCGCTGTCTTTCGCTACTCCGGTTAAACATAATATATAAGTGTCTTATATAACTTAAAATGTTAATGTTTGGTTTATTTCAGTATTTTATTTGTTCCTGAGGAAATCGGTTTAGCTGAGATTAAAGTTAAGCTTCATAACATATTAATCACAGTTAAATTAAGAGGGGAAGGCAGTAAAAATTCCGGAAATGTGACATCATCAAGTACGCTGGTGTTCCAATGGTACAAATCTCCAGTCCGTACTCACGTTATCATAAAGTCCGGACTTAGCAAGAACGCGAGAACGGACTTGTGTAATTGAGAATTGAAAAAGGGCATCGGAATCACAAGCAAACAAGGATTTGGTTAAATGTTATTTCTCTTTATTTTGAACAAGTGAAGGTTGAACTCTACACCTGCAAAGGACATCAGTAGTTGTTCCATTGTCTGTTTATGTGACACGAGCTGTTACACTCTGTAAGAAGACTCACAATGACAAAGTTTCACTGATCCTTTATCCTTTATTTTAAAGTGAAGTTTTCAGCACAATCATAAAAACACAAATACTTAAGTTTTACATCAAAACCAAGCAAACTGTCCACAGTGCAGGAACAGTGCTGCAGCCCATAGCTTATACTCTGCTGTTTACTGATGACACCATGTGGAGGTGGGAGGCACTGCTCTTTCACAAAGAACAGATTCTCAAGTCATTTCAGATTACACTCCAAAGTATCACAGTGCTTACGGTCAGACTTTCAGTGTTGTATTAAGCAAAAACACTCGTTATTCAGTATAATAAGATAAATATTCAAAGTCAGAAATGTAAAAATATTAAATATCAGTATTAAAAGAACGACAGAGTAAACAAACAAAGAAATGTTTGGACTTGAGGAAATTATTCCTATTTGCAAATGAATCTCATAATTATGTCTTTAAGTATAAGAATATCTGATACAGATTCAGCATGTAGACAGAAGAGCTGCTGTTTGGTTATACAAACTTCCAGCATTTAAACATATAAACTGTCCAGCTTTTGTCCATGAAGGCTCTTCCAAAGTAGTTTCCATGGTTACAGGTTGGATGTCTGTCCTGGGACGGCTTTGGCATCCAGGTAGCTGATGAGCTGCTTCACCCAGGGGGCCGAAGGTCTGACACACAGCTGTCGGCCTGCCACTGTGTTCAGCCTGAAGGTTCACAGAAAGAGGAGAGTCAGAGGATGGAGGGGCAGGTTTGGTGATGGTGGTGATGTGTGTTTGTGAGGTTGTGTACTTACAGGATGGCGGACTTGGAGCAGCGCTGGCTGGTCTTGGCGTAGCTGACCACTCTTCCTTTAGGCACTTCCTGGTCATTGAAGCGGAAGCAGCACTTTTTTGGGCCAGTACCGCGCATACCTGCAAACAAACAGGAACAAGTTAACAACTGAGCCACTGACACAGCACCACATCATCTGCTTCCTGGTTTTTGTTCCGATTCAGTTTCCTGCTGGCTGGTGTGAGGTCACATCTGATACTGTATGTTTAGTTGATGACACTGTGCAACTGCTCATTTGTTCCCCTGAGTTATGAAGTGGTCAGATTTGTCATGTGACCTGTCCTCTGTTTACTGTATCTATGAAGTAATATGTTAATATTAAGTTTAATGCTGCATTAACATTAATTATTTTCATATTGCACATTAGAATGGACTCTTTATCTTAGACAAACTACTGAATGCTACAGCTTTAATGGTTCATGACTTTAGCTTCAGAAATAGAATTTCTTTCTAGTAACTCCTATGAATGAAAAAGATTGAAGAAAAGTTTCATACATTGTTTATCAAAAATAAAATCAATAGCTTGCTATTAATGGTCTATTAGTTTGTAAATAAAACAGCCAAGAATTATTGTTGCTTTGTAATAAAATTAATGATTTGAGTGATTTGTTTTTGGTTTTCTCAATTAAAAATTAAAAAAAATTTTTTATTGTTACGTATAAACGCTGAATATCATATTAATATTAATTTCAAATTGTTATTCATCACACAGTGTAAAGGTCAGATCATTAAAACGAGCCTTACCCTCAGTCAGAGCGATGACAGCCAGCATGAGCACAACCACAGACAGAGCGAGACGAGGAGCGGCCATCCTGAAGTTTGTTTGTTGGCTTCGTGTTGCAACAGTGGATTAAAGTCTCAGCTGAGCTCTGTTGGCTTGTTCTCTGTGCTGTGTCACTGCTGTCCACCTGCTTCACATTTATACAGTTGGAAGAAGAAGCGGGGCAGACCCTGTTGTGCATCTTGGAAAAATTTGTGACGAGTCGAGTTTCACTAAAATGAGGAACTGTTTAATTTCTCTTTTTAGTATGCCTCTCTATCACACTGACACCACAGACCTTTCATTGTTGATGCAGTGTGAAACAGTTCAATGTTTATAAAAAGGACACATATCAGTATTCAGACATGTATTTGTTCAACCCCGTGGAGTTTCCCCTATATATGGATTAATATGGACTTAGCTGCCTGCTGCGTCCTCTTTATGCTAAGAGCAGTCCCACCTTTCAGCCACTCTGCACATTTCGAGCTTTCTTAGGGTAAACTTTTATTCTGAGTCGATTCCCGTGTCTGAGTCCAGCTGTTGTGAAACTGTAACAGCAACATAAGTGATACTTGTTTTACAGTATTGGAGCGCTCTCATAGGGCAACTTTATATGAAGAAGAGCAGAAACAAATGTTCCTCAGATTTCAACCTTTTTCTCTCAATGTGGCTGAAACACAGTCTGGTGAACATCCAGACAATCAGTTAATAGAAGAAGATGAAATGGGTTGAAGATGGACTTCAGGAGATTTCTGGAGTGAAAAGTCCTGAAATCACCAAAGCATTTGCTCATAGCAGGTCATGTGACTGTGGGGGTTTCTATGTTTACCTTGTATTATTGTAGGGTCTTTATCTTATAAAATAAAGCGCTTCGAAACAACTGTTGTTGTGATTTGGCGCTATTTAAATAAAGTTGAATTTAACTGCTTTAAACCTGCATTTCTTCTAATGGCCAACAGGTGGAGCCACTCCTGTGGTTTCAGAAAGAAGTCTGCTATAAACGTCACTGTAGCTGCTTTGTTGTGTGACCTCAGTAAAAAGTTTCCTGGTGGTTTGATGGTCTCAGCTGATATTTTCAAGTCCTCCGAAATATCACATAATGTTCATTTTGTACGTTGTGGTTCCCACTAGTGTAACAAGGATCATAAAGCCAGGTGTGTTTTAGGGTGGGCTTAGCTTGTGTGGTTGATAAATGCTGAAAACTGACAAAAGTCTCAGCTTCATGCTTCACACATGCAGAACTATCACTGGGTGATGTCTGGGTGGCTGTGCCCACCTGGTGTATTTGTTTAATATACAGTCTGTGGATAAACTAGTACTAAAAACTGTCTGTGCTGAATTTTTAACATGTGTAGAAAAGCAGCAGGGACAATGTGCATCACCCTCACAATGTTGTGTAACAGGTGACATTTGTCATGCACATCTGCACGCAGGCTAACTCCATCCATCACCTCTCTCTCTCTCTCTTCTTTTCACCGTCACCACTGAAAACAAGAAGAGACTGAGAGTTGATCCATGATGTAATCCCGCCTCCACCCTCAACCGGTCCGTCCCTCCTACCACACACCTCACCACTCTCTTGCTGTCGTCATACATGTCCTGCTCCACCCTCACATACTTCTCTGCCACTGCAGACTTCCTCACACAGCACCACAGTTCATCTCTTGGCATTCAGTCATATGGTTTGTCTAGATTCACAAAGACACAGTGCAACTCCTTCTCTGTCATCTCCTGTACTACTGACTACTTTCTTCATGTCTCTACCTCATCACTTACTGGTGAGTCTATTATTAGAAACCTTAAGTTAGAGACGTTGTGAGCTCAACCGATTGTATTCCACATGAGTATCCAGCGTTTGGACAGGAAGCAGAGATGCAGTTGTAGATGGCTCTGCAACTTCTCTCCTTCTGTCATCCTCCAACAACCCTCCCGCTCCACCACAACCACCCACACATGCAGGGCCTTGGAGTAGGGGTATGTCACCAGGGTGCAGAGGAGGCTACCCCCCCCCCCCCCCCTCTGTCCCCTTCTGGCTGCCTCTGCCTCAATTTTATCCCACAACTTAGACATTCACATTACTCACACTCTCATTACACATACATATAGGATCTTGGGGGTGGGCACGATACACGGAGTCCAAATTACCATCAGGGTGTACACCTCACCCCTGGCGTCGTTGCCCACCTCTCAATTTTGAATACACTTAGACATTGAGGGCTAGCAGGAGGGACTATGCGCTTACCTGCTGCTCTCTGGCAGGTAGCTCCATGCCCTCCTGGGTTTTAATTGCACCTTAGAACACACATGCATCAACACTACAATGAGCGGGTGGAGGGAGGTTTGGAGTCTTCTCTCACCCCCATTCTCTGCGGCCTGCTGGAGCGGGGGGGCTAGGAGGAGTTGGCCGTCCGACTGCGGTCTGGGGTGTGGGGCCTCCCTGCTGCTGCGGAGTCGGGGTGGTCTGCCTCTCCCCACCGCAGGGAAAAGGGTAACACCACCTGGGTCTGGGTGCAGTTCCCCCCTCCAGGGGCAAGGGTACCTAGACCCGGTTTGTAGAGTACGCTTGGGGAGTGTGATCATGTGTACAACGTCTATTTATGTCTGTCTCCACGTTGGTTGAGTGTGGAGTAAGTGCATATGAGAGCATGAGGGTGGGAATGGATGTTTGTGTCTGTGTGTGCCTGTATGTCTGTGTCTATATGTCAGGTTGGGTATCAGACGCCACCTCTCTGGGGACATCTCAGGCCCTCCAAGGTTTGGAGGCCTATCTCCACCCACCACCACTTCCCCTGCCAGTGGCGGACTCCCTCAGGTGTCGGTGCGTTGGTGGTTCTTTGTGTCCGGGGATGGGCGTCCAGGTACACACCGGCTCACTCCTTGGCGGCCGCTTATCGGGGCCTGGAGCCTGGGGCTCGCTCGGGCCACTTCAGAGGTGGGGTGCCCCCGGCCTCTCGGCCTGGGGCTCGGTCACTCAGGCACGGCTGGCTGCCGGCGGAGCTCACGGGCGCGTCACTGCAACTCCCCCTGTCTTCTGCTCCGCGGCTGCTGAGTGAGCCCTCATCTGGGACTTTCCTCAGCTCTTACTGGGACAGTGGCGCGGCTGCCCCTTTGTTGGTCTTCCTTGGTCTCTTGTGTTCTGGGGGCCTCTGGATGTCTGGAGTTTTGATCTCCTCCATACCTGCTTCATACCCTGGAGGACGGGGCTGTGGCCCCCCCACACTCCCTAGCAGATCGTTACATGGAGAAACCTTTGGAATGCAAGCATGCTGATCCACACAGGTATGCACACAGGTGTACACACGGGTATTCACAGACGCGGACTACAGCTTTCTTGGCTGCTGCCTCAAAGCACATTGTGCGCTGTCTATCTTGCGTGCTGCACAATATCGTTTATTACTTAGTATCTACTGATATTTACTGCTAGCTAGTTTATTGTGATGGTGCCGTTTTTTTTATTATGTTGCTCTTTGTTGTTTGCTTTCTCTTCTGTTTTTTTTCTCCATACAGGTGACCCAGGTGTTTTTTTTTTTTTGTTGTTGTTTGGTTTTTTTTTTTTCTTTCTTCCCCCCCTTCTCACCGTCTCTTCTCCCCTTTGGTTTTCTTTCTCTCCCTCTCTTTCTTTCATTCTTTCTCCCTGTCCTATCCCCCAGTCATGTCTGTCCCGTTTGTAGGAACTGAAAATAAAATAAATTCATAATTATAATAAAGGTCAATCAAATGGACCAATATGGCAAGACCATGATGATCCACTTGGTAAAATAAATCCGCTTGGCATCTTTCTTGGCCTTAAGACAACAATTCTGATGGCTAAAGATCCAAACGGGACACAAAAAACAAAAAAAAAACAAAAAAAACCCAACCCATCCCCATAAAGTCTGTGTCTGCTCTCAGTCCACCTAATTATAGACCCAGTTTTAACCTTCCTCTTATTTCACAAAATCTGAAGAAATGTCCCAAAAGTTTTAAAAGGATGCTGGAAAAGAGATTTTTAACAGGATTATTCATGATGAAGACATGCAGGATTAACCATTTTGCTATTATCGGCAGCGTAAAAGCTTTTTGTGGCTAAAACCACCTGCTTGAGTCGTCCAAGGACCTGCTTGGAACACTTATCACCAATCCATCAAAATGAGATCTAATCAGATGATGTCTTAGAGCACAGCAAAATCATGTTAATAATTTGGTTCATTTCCTCCACATTACAAAGGTAAGTTAAAGGATAAATGTCCTACAGGCCTTTCTGGATGGCATAGGGACAGTGAATGAGTCCAGGCTAGGCTGGACCTCTGATGGTGTTCTTGGCTTTTAAGGCTCCACCTGAGATTGATTGCACACAGTTTGGCCACCAGCTGTTTTTATGATGTGCTGGAGAGCTCTCCTGTTCAGAGACATGCAACTAATGTACCATGCTGTGATGCAGTATGATGACAGATGCTGTGGTGGACCTCTGAAAACTGACCAGCACACAGACCTGTGGTGATTAGTAGAAACGTAGCTTTTCAATTTCAATTTCTTTTATTTATACAGCGCCAAATAACAACAACAGTCCCCTCAAGGTGCTTTATATTGTAAGGTAGACTCTACAATAATAGATACAGAGAAAAAATTAACAAACGTATGACCCCCTATGAGCAAGCACTTTGGCGACAGTGGGAAGGAAAAACTCCCTTTTAACAGGAAGAAACCTCCGGCAGAACCAGGCTCAGGGAGGGGCGGGGCCATCTGCTGCGACCGGTTGGGGTGAGAGAAGGAAGACAGGATAAAGACATGCTGTGGAAGAGAGACAGAGGTTAATAACAAGTACGATTCAATGCAGAGAGGTCTGTTAACACATAATGACTGAGCAAGGTGACTGAAGAAGAAATACTCAGTGCATCATGGGAATCTCCCAGCAACCTACACCTGTTGCAGCATAACTAAGGGAGGATTCTGTCATGCTCCTGGTTTGGTGACCCAGCGTTTTGTGTTTCCTTTTGGTATCATCTTATGTTTTGTGGTAATTCTTATTTTGTATTTGGGCTTAGGGTTTGGTTCTTGTGTTTAGTGCTTTAGTGTTCTCCCTTCTGTGCTTTGTTCGTGTCCCTGAGTTTGTCTTTGTGAATTTCTGTTTTACTTTGAAGGTCTGGGTCTCTTATCACTGTGTCAGTTTGTGTCTTCCTGTCATCCTGTGAATTAGGATCAGCTGTGCTCCACTCCTGTGTGTCATTACCTGATTACCTTGTTTGTATTTATAGTGTATGCCTGCTTGTGTTCCTCGTCGGTTCGTCTGTGTTATTCTGCGTCTCTCTGCTCCACATTCTTCTCTCCATTTCCAGCTCTCCATCCCCTGCCTACTGCCTTGTGTCTTTCCCTGCGTGTGACTTTGTCAGTTATGGTTTTGTGTTTTGTTATTATGAGTTTTCCCCAGTTTAGGTTTATGTTCAGTTCTGCCCTCACCTTTCTTATTGTGCACTGTAAATAAACCCACTCGCACCTCCGCCACTGTCTGCAACATGGGTCCTCATTCACTCCATCACACAACTGCTGCCCCAGCCGTGACAGATTCAGGGTCACCTGGTCCAGACCTGACTATATGATTTAGAAAAAAGGAAAGTTTTAAGCCTAATCTTAAAAGTAGAGATAGTGTCTGTCTCCTGAATCCAAACTGGAAGCTGGTTCCACAGAAGAGGGGCCTGAAAACTGAAGGCTCTGCCTCCCATTCTACTTTTAAATACTCTAGGAACAACAAGTAAGCCTGCAGTGCGAGAGCGAAGTGCTCTAATAGGGTGATATGGTACTACAAGGTCATTAAGATAAGATGGGGCCTGATTATTTAAGACCTTGTATGTGAGGAGCAGGATTTTGAATTCTGGTTGTAACAGGAAGCCAATGAAGGGGAAATCTGCTCTCTCTTTCTAGTCCCTGTCAGGACTCTTGCTGCAGCATTTTGGATTAACTGAAGGTTTTTCAGGGAGTTTTTAGGACTTCCTGATGATAATGAATTGCAGTAGTCCAGCCTGGAAGTAATAAATGCATGAAGTAGTTTTTCAGCGTCACTCTGAGACAGGATATTTCAAATTTTAGAGATGTTTCAAAAATGGAAGAAAGCAGTCTTACATATTTGTTTAATTTGTGCATTGAAGGACATGTCCTGGTCAAAAATGACTCCAAGGTTCTTGGCTTTGCTTTGTGTAATCTAACAAACAGCAACATGTTTAAAACTGAGTTTAAAAATTTTCTGAATCACAGGCAAGCAAGGATTTGCTTAAGTGTCATTTCCTGTTTGTTTTTTTTTAAAGTGAAGGTTGAACTCTACACCTGCAAAGGACATCAGTAGTTGTTCCATTGTCTGTTTATGTGACACGAGCTGTTACACTCTGTAAGAAGACACACAATGACAAAGTTTCACTGATCCTTTATCCTTTATTTTAAAGTGAAGTTTTCAGCACAATCATAAAAACACAAATACTTAAGTTTTACATCAAAACCAAGCGAACTGTCCACAGTGCAGGAACAGTGCTGCAGCCCATAGCTTATACTCTGCTGTTTACTGATGACACCATGTGGAGGTGGGAGGCACTGCTCTTTCACAAAGAACAGCTTCTCAAGTCATTTCAGATTACACTCCAAAGTATCACAGTGCTTACGGTCAGACTTTCAGTGTTGTATTAAGCAAAAACACTCGTTATTCAGTATAATAAGATAAATAATCAAAGTCAGAAATGTAAAAATATTAAATATCAGTATTAAAAGAACGACAGAGTAAACAAACAAAGAAATGTTTGGACTTGAGGAAATTATTCCTATTTGCAAATGAATCTCATAATTATGTCTTTAAGTATAAGAATATCTGATACAGATTCAGCATGTAGACAGAAGAGCTGCTGTTTGGTTATACAAACTTCCAGCATTTAAACATATAAACTGTCCAGGTTTTGTCCATGAAGGCTCTTCCAAAGTAGTTTCCATGGTTACAGGTTGGATGTCTGTCCTGGGACGGCTTTGGCATCCAGGTAGCTGATGAGCTGCTTCACCCAGGGGGCCGAAGGTCTGACACACAGCTGTCGGCCTGCCACTGTGTTCAGCCTGAAGGTTCACAGAAAGAGGAGAGTCAGAGGATGGAGGGGCAGGTTTGGTGATGGTGGTGATGTGTGTTTGTGAGGTTGTGTACTTACAGGATGGCGGACTTGGAGCAGCGCTGGCTGGTCTTGGCGTAGCTGACTACTCTTCCTTTAGGCACTTCCTGGTCATTGAAGCGGAAGCAGCACTTTTTTGGGCCAGTACCGCGCATACCTGCAAACAAACAGGAACAAGTTAACAACTGAGCCACTGACACAGCACCACATCATCTGCTTCCTGGTTTTTGTTCCGATTCAGTTTCCTGCTGGCTGGTGTGAGGTCACATCTGATACTGTATGTTTAGTTGACGACACTGTGCAACTGCTCATTTGTTCCCCTGAGTTATGAAGTGGTCAGATTTGTCATGTGACCTGTCCTCTGTTTACTGTATCTATGAAGTAATATGTTAATATTAAGTTTAATGCTGCATTAACATGAATTATTTTCATATTGCACATTAGAATGGACTCTTTATCTTAGACAAACTACTGAATGCTACAGCTTTAATGGTTCATGACTTTAGCTTCAGAAATAGAATTTCTTTCTAGTAACTCCTATGAATGAAAAAGATTGAAGAAAAGTTTCATACATTGTTTATCAAAAATAAAATCAATAGCTTGCTATTAATGGTCTATTAGTTTGTAAATAAAACAGCCAAGAATTATTGTTGCTTTGTAATAAAATTAATGATTTGAGTGATTTGTTTTTGGTTTTCTCAATTAAAAATTAAAAAAACATTTTATTGTTACGTATAAACGCTGAATATCATATTAATATTAATTTCAAATTGTTATTCATCACACAGTGTAAAGGTCAGATCATTAAAACGAGCCTTACCCTCAGTCAGAGCGATGACAGCCAGCATGAGCACAACCACAGACAGAGCGAGACGAGGAGCGGCCATCCTGAAGTTTGTTTGTTGGCTTCGTGTTGCAACAGTGGATTAAAGTCTCAGCTGAGCTCTGTTGGCTTGTTCTCTGTGCTGTGTCACTGCTGTCCACCTGCTTCACATTTATACAGTTGGAAGAAGAAGCGGGGCAGACCCTGTTGTGCACCTTGGAAAAATTTGTGACGAGTCGAGTTTCACTAAAATGAGGAACTGTTTAATTTCTCTTTTTAGTATGCCTCTCTATCACACTGACACCACAGACCTTTCATTGTTGATGCAGTGTGAAACAGTTCAATGTTTATAAAAAGGACACATATCAGTATTCAGACATGTATTTGTTCAACCCCGTGGAGTTTCCCCTATATATGGATTAATATGGACTTAGCTGCCTGCTGCGTCCTCTTTATGCTAAGAGCAGTCCCACCTTTCAGCCACTCTGCACATTTCGAGCTTTCTTAGGGTAAACTTTTATTCTGAGTCGATTCCCGTGTCTGAGTCCAGCTGTTGTGAAACTGTAACAGCAACATAAGTGATACTTGTTTTACAGTATTGGAGCGCTCTCATAGGGCAACTTTATATGAAGAAGAGCAGAAACAAATGTTCCTCAGATTTCAACCTTTTTCTCTCAATGTGGCTGAAACACAGTCTGGTGAACATCCAGACAATCAGTTAATAGAAGAAGATGAAATGGGTTGAAGATGGACTTCAGGAGATTTCTGGAGTGAAAAGTCCTGAAATCACCAAAGCATTTGCTCATAGCAGGTCATGTGACTGTGGGGGTTTCTGTGTTTACCTTGTATTATTGTAGGGTCTTTATCTTATAAAATAAAGCGCTTCGAAACAACTGTTGTTGTGATTTGGCGCTATTTAAATAAAGTTGAATTTAACTGCTTTAAACCTGCATTTCTTCTAATGACCAACAGGTGGAGCCACTCCTGTGGTTTCAGAAAGAAGTCTGCTATAAACGTCACTGTAGCTGCTTTGTTGTGTGACCTCAGTAAAAAGTTTCCTGGTGGTTTGATGGTCTCAGCTGATATTTTCAAGTCCTCCGAAATATCACATAATGTTCATTTTGTACGTTGTGGTTCCCACTAGTGTAACAAGGATCATAAAGCCAGGTGTGTTTTAGGGTGGGCTTAGCTTGTGTGGTTGATAAATGCTGAAAACTGACAAAAGTCTCAGCTTCATGCTTCACACATGCAGAACTATCACTGGGTGATGTCTGGGTGGCTGTGCCCACCTGGTGTATTTGTTTAATATACAGTCTGTGGATAAACTAGTACTAAAAACTGTCTGTGCTGAATTTTTAACATGTACAGAAAAGCAGCAGGGACAATGTGCATCACCCTCACAATGTTGTGTAACAGGTGACATTTGTCATGCACATCTGCACGCAGGCTAACTCCATCCATCACCTCTCTCTCTCTCTCTTCTTTTCACCGTCACCACTGAAAACAAGAAGAGACTGAGAGTTGATCCATGATGTAATCCCGCCTCCACCCTCAACCGGTCCGTCCCTCCTACCACACACCTCACCACTCTCTTGCTTTCGTCATACATGTCCTGCTCCACCCTCACATACTTCTCTGCCACTGCAGACTTCCTCACACAGCACCACAGTTCATCTCTTGGCATTCAGTCATATGGTTTGTCTAGATTCACAAAGACACAGTGCAACTCCTTCTCTGTCATCTCCTGTACTACTGACTACTTTCTTCATGTCTCTACCTCATCACTTACTGGTGAGTCTATTATTAGAAACCTTAAGTTAGAGACTTTGTGAGCTCAATCGATTGTATTCCACATGAGTATCCAGCGTTTGGACAGGAAGCAGAGATGCAGTTGTAGATGGCTCTGCAACTTCTCTCCTTCTGTCATCCTCCAACAACCCTCCCGCTCCACCACAACCACCCACACATGCAGGGCCTTGGAGTAGGGGTATGTCACCAGGGTGCAGAGGAGGCTACCCCCCCCCCCCCCCCCCCCCCCCCCCTCTGTCCCCTTCTGGCTGCCTCTGCCTCAATTTTATCCCACAACTTAGACATTCACATTACTCACACTCTCATTACACATACATATAGGATCTTGGGGGTGGGCACGATACACGGAGTCCAAATTACCATCAGGGTGTACACCTCACCCCTGGCGTCGTTGCCCACCTCTCAATTTTGAATACACTTAGACATTGAGGGCTAGCAGGAGGGACTATGCGCTTACCTGCTGCTCTCTGGCAGGTAGCTCCATGCCCTCCTGGGTTTTAATTGCACCTTAGAACACACATGCATCAACACTACAATGAGCGGGTGGAGGGAGGTTTGGAGTCTTCTCTCACCCCCATTCTCTGCGGCCTGCTGGAGCGGGGGGCTAGGAGGAGTTGGCCGTCCGACTGCGGTCTGGAGTGTGGGGCCTCCCTGCTGCTGCGGAGTCGGGGCGGTCTGCTTCTCCCCACCGCAGGGAAAAGGGTAACACCACCTGGGTCTGGGTGCAGTTCCCCCCTCCAGGGGCAAGGGTACCTAGACCCGGTTTGTAGGGTACGCTTGGGGAGTGTGATCGTGTGTACAGCGTCTCTTTATGTCTGTCTCCACGTTGGTTGAGTGTGGAGTGAGTGCATATGAGAGCATGAGGGTGGGAATGGATGTTTGTATCTGTGTGTGCCTGTATGTCTGTGTCTATATGTCAGGTTGGGTATCAGACGCCACCTCTCTGGGGACATCTCAGGCCCTCCAAGGTTTGGAGGCCTATCTCCACCCACCACCACTTCCCCTGCCAGTGGCGGACTCCCTCAGACATCGGTGCGTTGGTGGTTCTTTGTGTCCGGGGATGGGCGTCCAGGTACACACCGGCTCACTCCTTGGCGGCCGCTTATCGGGGCCTGGAGCCTGGGGCTCGCTCGGGCCACTTCGGAGGTGGGGTGCCCCCGGCCTCTCGGCCTGGGGCTCGGTCACTCAGGCACGGCTGGCTGCCGGCGAAGCTCACGGGCGCGTCACTGCAACTCCCCCTGTCTTCTGCTCCGCAGCTGCTGAGTGAGCCCTCATCTGGGACTTTCCTCAGCTCTTTCTGGGACAGTGGCGCGGCTGCCCCTCTGTTGGTCTTCCTTGGTCTCTTGTGTTCTGGGGGCCTCTGGATGTCTGGAGTTTTGATCTCCTCCATACCTGCTTCATACCCTGGAGGACGGGGCTGTGGCCCCCCCACACTCCCTAGCAGATCGTTACATGGAGAAACCTTTGGAATACAAGCGCGCTGATCCACACAGGTATGCACACAGGTGTACACACGGGTATTCACAGACGCGGACTACAGCTTTCTTGGCTGCTGCCTCAAAGCACATTGTGCGCTGTCTATCTTGCGTGCTGCACAATATCGTTTATTACTTAGTATCTACTGATATTTACTGCTAGCTAGTTTATTGTGATGGTGCCGTTTTTTTTATTATGTTGCTCTTTGTTGTTTGCTTTCTCTTCTGTTTTTTTTCTCCATACAGGTGACCCAGGTGTTTTGTTTTTTTTTGTTGTTTGGTTTTTTTTTTTCTTTCTTCCCCCCCTTCTCACCGTCTCTTCTCCCCTTTGGTTTTCTTTCTCTCCCTCTCTTTCTTTCATTCTTTCTCCCTGTCCTATCCCCCAGTCATGTCTGTCCCGTTTGTAGGAACTGAAAATAAAATAAATTCATAATTATAATAAAGGTCAATCAAATGGACCAATATGGCAAGACCATGATGATCCACTTGGTAAAATAAATCCGCTTGGCATCTTTCTTGGCCTTAAGACAACAATTCTGATGGCTAAAGATCCAAACGGGACACAAAAAAAAAAAAAAAAAAAAAAAAAAAACCCAACCCATCCCCATAAAGTCTGTGTCTGCTCTCAGTCCACCTAATTATAGACCCAGTTTTAACCTTCCTCTTATTTCACAAAATCTGAAGAAATGTCCCAAAAGTTTTAAAAGGATGCTGGAAAAGAGATTTTTAACAGGATTATTCATGATGAAGACATGCAGCATTAACCATTTTGCTATTATCGGCAGCGTAAAAGCTTTTTGTGGCTAAAACCACCTGCTTGAGTCGTCCAAGGACCTGCTTGGAACACTTATCACCAATCCATCAAAATGAGATCTAATCAGATGATGTCTTAGAGCACAGCAAAATCATGTTAATAATTTGGTTCATTTCCTCCACATTACAAAGGTAAGTTAAAGGATAAATGTCCTACAGGCCTTTCTGGATGGCATAGGGACAGTGAATGAGTCCAGGCTAGGCTGGACCTCTGATGGTGTTCTTGGCTTTTAAGGCTCCACCTGAGATTGATTGCACACAGTTTGGCCACCAGCTGTTTTTATGATGTGCTGGAGAGCTCTCCTGTTCAGAGACATGCAACTAATGTACCATGCTGTGATGCAGTATGATGACAGATGCTGTGGTGGACCTCTGAAAACTGACCAGCACACAGACCTGTGGTGATTAGTAGAAACGTAGCTTTTCAATTTCAATTTCATTTATTTATACAGCGCCAAATAACAACAACAGTCCCCTCAAGGTGCTTTATATTGTAAGGTAGACTCTACAATAATAGATACAGAGAAAAAATTAACAAACGTATGACCCCCTATGAGCAAGCACTTTGGCGACAGTGGGAAGGAAAAACTCCCTTTTAACAGGAAGAAACCTCCGGCAGAACCAGGCTCAGGGAGGGGCGGGGCCATCTGCTGCGACCGGTTGGGGTGAGAGAAGGAAGACAGGATAAAGACATGCTGTGGAAGAGAGACAGAGGTTAATAACAAGTACGATTCAATGCAGAGAGGTCTGTTAACACATAATGACTGAGCAAGGTGACTGAAGAAGAAATACTCAGTGCATCATGGGAATCTCCCAGCAACCTACACCTGTTGCAGCATAACTAAGGGAGGATTCTGTCATGCTCCTGGTTTGGTGACCCAGCGTTTTGTGTTTCCTTTTGGTATCATCTTATGTTTTGTGGTAATTCTTATTTTGTATTTGGGCTTAGGGTTTGGTTCTTGTGTTTAGTGCTTTAGTGTTCTCCCTTCTGTGCTTTGTTCGTGTCCCTGAGTTTGTCTTTGTGAATTTCTGTTTTACTTTGAAGGTCTGGGTCTCTTATCACTGTGTCAGTTTGTGTCTTCCTGTCATCCTGTGAATTAGGATCAGCTGTGCTCCACTCCTGTGTGTCATTACCTGATTACCTTGTTTGTATTTATAGTGTATGCCTGCTTGTGTTCCTCGTCGGTTCGTCTGTGTTATTCTGCGTCTCTCTGCTCCACATTCTTCTCTCCATTTCCAGCTCTCCATCCCCTGCCTACTGCCTTGTGTCTTTCCCTGCGTGTGACTTTGTCAGTTATGGTTTTGTGTTTTGTTATTATGAGTTTTCCCCAGTTTAGGTTTATGTTCAGTTCTGCCCTCACCTTTCTTATTGTGCACTGTAAATAAACCCACTCGCACCTCCGCCACTGTCTGCAACATGGGTCCTCATTCACTCCATCACACAACTGCTGCCCCAGCCGTGACAGATTCAGGGTCACCTGGTCCAGACCTGACTATATGATTTAGAAAAAAGGAAAGTTTTAAGCCTAATCTTAAAAGTAGAGATAGTGTCTGTCTCCTGAATCCAAACTGGAAGCTGGTTCCACAGAAGAGGGGCCTGAAAACTGAAGGCTCTGCCTCCCATTCTACTTTTAAATACTCTAGGAACAACAAGTAAGCCTGCAGTGCGAGAGCGAAGTGCTCTAATAGGGTGATATGGTACTACAAGGTCATTAAGATAAGATGGGGCCTGATTATTTAAGACCTTGTATGTGAGGAGCAGGATTTTGAATTCTGGTTGTAACAGGAAGCCAATGAAGGGGAAATCTGCTCTCTCTTTCTAGTCCCTGTCAGGACTCTTGCTGCAGCATTTTGGATTAACTGAAGGTTTTTCAGGGAGTTTTTAGGACTTCCTGATGATAATGAATTGCAGTAGTCCAGCCTGGAAGTAATAAATGCATGAAGTAGTTTTTCAGCGTCACTCTGAGACAGGATATTTCAAATTTTAGAGATGTTTCAAAAATGGAAGAAAGCAGTCTTACATATTTGTTTAATTTGTGCATTGAAGGACATGTCCTGGTCAAAAATGACTCCAAGGTTCTTGGCTTTGCTTTGTGTAATCTAACAAACAGCAACATGTTTAAAACTGAGTTTAAAAATTTTCTGAATCACAGGCAAGCAAGGATTTGCTTAAGTGTCATTTCCTGTTTGTTTTTTTTTAAAGTGAAGGTTGAACTCTACACCTGCAAAGGACATCAGTAGTTGTTCCATTGTCTGTTTATGTGACACGAGCTGTTACACTCTGTAAGAAGACACACAATGACAAAGTTTCACTGATCCTTTATCCTTTATTTTAAAGTGAAGTTTTCAGCACAATCATAAAAACACAAATACTTAAGTTTTACATCAAAACCAAGCGAACTGTCCACAGTGCAGGAACAGTGCTGCAGCCCATAGCTTATACTCTGCTGTTTACTGATGACACCATGTGGAGGTGGGAGGCACTGCTCTTTCACAAAGAACAGCTTCTCAAGTCATTTCAGATTACACTCCAAAGTATCACAGTGCTTACGGTCAGACTTTCAGTGTTGTATTAAGCAAAAACACTCGTTATTCAGTATAATAAGATAAATAATCAAAGTCAGAAATGTAAAAATATTAAATATCAGTATTAAAAGAACGACAGAGTAAACAAACAAAGAAATGTTTGGACTTGAGGAAATTATTCCTATTTGCAAATGAATCTCATAATTATGTCTTTAAGTATAAGAATATCTGATACAGATTCAGCATGTAGACAGAAGAGCTGCTGTTTGGTTATACAAACTTCCAGCATTTAAACATATAAACTGTCCAGGTTTTGTCCATGAAGGCTCTTCCAAAGTAGTTTCCATGGTTACAGGTTGGATGTCTGTCCTGGGACGGCTTTGGCATCCAGGTAGCTGATGAGCTGCTTCACCCAGGGGGCCGAAGGTCTGACACACAGCTGTCGGCCTGCCACTGTGTTCAGCCTGAAGGTTCACAGAAAGAGGAGAGTCAGAGGATGGAGGGGCAGGTTTGGTGATGGTGGTGATGTGTGTTTGTGAGGTTGTGTACTTACAGGATGGCGGACTTGGAGCAGCGCTGGCTGGTCTTGGCGTAGCTGACCACTCTTCCTTTAGGCACTTCCTGGTCATTGAAGCGGAAGCAGCACTTTTTTGGGCCAGTACCGCGCATACCTGCAAACAAACAGGAACAAGTTAACAACTGAGCCACTGACACAGCACCACATCATCTGCTTCCTGGTTTTTGTTCCGATTCAGTTTCCTGCTGGCTGGTGTGAGGTCACATCTGATACTGTATGTTTAGTTGACGACACTGTGCAACTGCTCATTTGTTCCCCTGAGTTATGAAGTGGTCAGATTTGTCATGTGACCTGTCCTCTGTTTACTGTATCTATGAAGTAATATGTTAATATTAAGTTTAATGCTGCATTAACATTAATTATTTTCATATTGCACATTAGAATGGACTCTTTATCTTAGACAAACTACTGAATGCTACAGCTTTAATGGTTCATGACTTTAGCTTCAGAAATAGAATTTCTTTCTAGTAACTCCTATGAATGAAAAAGATTGAAGAAAAGTTTCATACATTGTTTATCAAAAATAAAATCAATAGCTTGCTATTAATGGTCTATTAGTTTGTAAATAAAACAGCCAAGAATTATTGTTGCTTTGTAATAAAATTAATGATTTGAGTGATTTGTTTTTGGTTTTCTCAATTAAAAATTAAAAAAAACATTTTATTGTTACGTATAAACGCTGAATATCATATTAATATTAATTTCAAATTGTTATTCATCACACAGTGTAAAGGTCAGATCATTAAAACGAGCCTTACCCTCAGTCAGAGCGATGACAGCCAGCATGAGCACAACCACAGACAGAGCGAGACGAGGAGCGGCCATCCTGAAGTTTGTTTGTTGGCTTCGTGTTGCAACAGTGGATTAAAGTCTCAGCTGAGCTCTGTCGGCTTGTTCTCTGTGCTGTGTCACTGCTGTCCACCTGCTTCACATTTATACAGTTGGAAGAAGAAGCGGGGCAGACCCTGTTGTGCACCTTGGAAAAATTTGTGACGAGTCGAGTTTCACTAAAATGAGGAACTGTTTAATTTCTCTTTTTAGTATGCCTCTCTATCACACTGACACCACAGACCTTTCATTGCTGATGCAGTGTGAAACAGTTCAATGTTTATAAAAAGGACACATATCAGTATTCAGACATGTATTTGTTCAACCCCGTGGAGTTTCCCCTATATATGGATTAATATGGACTTAGCTGCCTGCTGCGTCCTCTTTATGCTAAGAGCAGTCCCACCTTTCAGCCACTCTGCACATTTCGAGCTTTCTTAGGGTAAACTTTTATTCTGAGTCGATTCCCGTGTCTGAGTCCAGCTGTTGTGAAACTGTAACAGCAACATAAGTGATACTTGTTTTACAGTATTGGAGCGCTCTCATAGGGCAACTTTATATGAAGAAGAGCAGAAACAAATGTTCCTCAGATTTCAACCTTTTTCTCTCAATGTGGCTGAAACACAGTCTGGTGAACATCCAGACAATCAGTTAATAGAAGAAGATGAAATGGGTTGAAGATGGACTTCAGGAGATTTCTGGAGTGAAAAGTCCTGAAATCACCAAAGCATTTGCTCATAGCAGGTCATGTGACTGTGGGGGTTTCTGTGTTTACCTTGTATTATTGTAGGGTCTTTATCTTATAAAATAAAGCGCTTCGAAACAACTGTTGTTGTGATTTGGCGCTATTTAAATAAAGTTGAATTTAACTGCTTTAAACCTGCATTTCTTCTAATGACCAACAGGTGGAGCCACTCCTGTGGTTTCAGAAAGAAGTCTGCTATAAACGTCACTGTAGCTGCTTTGTTGTGTGACCTCAGTAAAAAGTTTCCTGGTGGTTTGATGGTCTCAGCTGATATTTTCAAGTCCTCCGAAATATCACATAATGTTCATTTTGTACGTTGTGGTTCCCACTAGTGTAACAAGGATCATAAAGCCAGGTGTGTTTTAGGGTGGGCTTAGCTTGTGTGGTTGATAAATGCTGAAAACTGACAAAAGTCTCAGCTTCATGCTTCACACATGCAGAACTATCACTGGGTGATGTCTGGGTGGCTGTGCCCACCTGGTGTATTTGTTTAATATACAGTCTGTGGATAAACTAGTACTAAAAACTGTCTGTGCTGAATTTTTAACATGTACAGAAAAGCAGCAGGGACAATGTGCATCACCCTCACAATGTTGTGTAACAGGTGACATTTGTCATGCACATCTGCACGCAGGCTAACTCCATCCATCACCTCTCTCTCTCTCTCTTCTTTTCACCGTCACCACTGAAAACAAGAAGAGACTGAGAGTTGATCCATGATGTAATCCCGCCTCCACCCTCAACCGGTCCGTCCCTCCTACCACACACCTCACCACTCTCTTGCTTTCGTCATACATGTCCTGCTCCACCCTCACATACTTCTCTGCCACTGCAGACTTCCTCACACAGCACCACAGTTCATCTCTTGGCATTCAGTCATATGGTTTGTCTAGATTCACAAAGACACAGTGCAACTCCTTCTCTGTCATCTCCTGTACTACTGACTACTTTCTTCATGTCTCTACCTCATCACTTACTGGTGAGTCTATTATTAGAAACCTTAAGTTAGAGACTTTGTGAGCTCAATCGATTGTATTCCACATGAGTATCCAGCGTTTGGACAGGAAGCAGAGATGCAGTTGTAGATGGCTCTGCAACTTCTCTCCTTCTGTCATCCTCCAACAACCCTCCCGCTCCACCACAACCACCCACACATGCAGGGCCTTGGAGTAGGGGTATGTCACCAGGGTGCAGAGGAGGCTACCCCCCCCCCCCCTCTGTCCCCTTCTGGCTGCCTCTGCCTCAATTTTATCCCACAACTTAGACATTCACATTACTCACACTCTCATTACACATACATATAGGATCTTGGGGGTGGGCACGATACACGGAGTCCAAATTACCATCAGGGTGTACACCTCACCCCTGGCGTCATTGCCCACCTCTCAATTTTGAATACACTTAGACATTGAGGGCTAGCAGGAGGGACTATGCGCTTACCTGCTGCTCTCTGGCAGGTAGCTCCATGCCCTCCTGGGTTTTAATTGCACCTTAGAACACACATGCATCAACACTACAATGAGCGGGTGGAGGGAGGTTTGGAGTCTTCTCTCACCCCCATTCTCTGCGGCCTGCTGGAGCGGGGGGCTAGGAGGAGTTGGCCGTCCGACTGCGGTCTGGAGTGTGGGGCCTCCCTGCTGCTGCGGAGTCGGGGCGGTCTGCTTCTCCCCACCGCAGGGAAAAGGGTAACACCACCTGGGTCTGGGTGCAGTTCCCCCCTCCAGGGGCAAGGGTACCTAGACCCGGTTTGTAGGGTACGCTTGGGGAGTGTGATCGTGTGTACAGCGTCTCTTTATGTCTGTCTCCACGTTGGTTGAGTGTGGAGTAAGTGCATATGAGAGCATGAGGGTGGGAATGGATGTTTGTATCTGTGTGTGCCTGTATGTCTGTGTCTATATGTCAGGTTGGGTATCAGACGCCACCTCTCTGGGGACATCTCAGGCCCTCCAAGGTTTGGAGGCCTATCTCCACCCACCACCACTTCCCCTGCCAGTGGCGGACTCCCTCAGACATCGGTGCGTTGGTGGTTCTTTGTGTCCGGGGATGGGCGTCCAGGTACACACCGGCTCACTCCTTGGCGGCCGCTTATCGGGGCCTGGAGCCTGGGGCTCGCTCGGGCCACTTCGGAGGTGGGGTGCCCCCGGCCTCTCGGCCTGGGGCTCGGTCACTCAGGCACGGCTGGCTGCCGGCGAAGCTCACGGGCGCGTCACTGCAACTCCCCCTGTCTTCTGCTCCGCAGCTGCTGAGTGAGCCCTCATCTGGGACTTTCCTCAGCTCTTTCTGGGACAGTGGCGCGGCTGCCCCTCTGTTGGTCTTCCTTGGTCTCTTGTGTTCTGGGGGCCTCTGGATGTCTGGAGTTTTGATCTCCTCCATACCTGCTTCATACCCTGGAGGACGGGGCTGTGGCCCCCCCACACTCCCTAGCAGATCGTTACATGGAGAAACCTTTGGAATACAAGCGCGCTGATCCACACAGGTATGCACACAGGTGTACACACGGGTATTCACAGACGCGGACTACAGCTTTCTTGGCTGCTGCCTCAAAGCACATTGTGCGCTGTCTATCTTGCGTGCTGCACAATATCGTTTATTACTTAGTATCTACTGATATTTACTGCTAGCTAGTTTATTGTGATGGTGCCGTTTTTTTTATTATGTTGCTCTTTGTTGTTTGCTTTCTCTTCTGTTTTTTTTCTCCATACAGGTGACCCAGGTGTTTTTTTTTTTTTTGTTGTTTGGTTTTTTTTTTTTCTTTCTTCCCCCCCTTCTCACCGTCTCTTCTCCCTTTGGTTTTCTTTCTCTCCCTCTCTTTCTTTCATTCTTTCTCCCTGTCCTATCCCCCAGTCATGTCTGTCCCGTTTGTAGGAACTGAAAATAAAATAAATTCATAATTATAATAAAGGTCAATCAAATGGACCAATATGGCAAGACCATGATGATCCACTTGGTAAAATAAATCCGCTTGGCATCTTTCTTGGCCTTAAGACAACAATTCTGATGGCTAAAGATCCAAACGGGACACAAAAAAAAAAAAAAAAAAAAAAAAAAACCCAACCCATCCCCATAAAGTCTGTGTCTGCTCTCAGTCCACCTAATTATAGACCCAGTTTTAACCTTCCTCTTATTTCACAAAATCTGAAGAAATGTCCCAAAAGTTTTAAAAGGATGCTGGAAAAGAGATTTTTAACAGGATTATTCATGATGAAGACATGCAGCATTAACCATTTTGCTATTATCGGCAGCGTAAAAGCTTTTTGTGGCTAAAACCACCTGCTTGAGTCGTCCAAGGACCTGCTTGGAACACTTATCACCAATCCATCAAAATGAGATCTAATCAGATGATGTCTTAGAGCACAGCAAAATCATGTTAATAATTTGGTTCATTTCCTCCACATTACAAAGGTAAGTTAAAGGATAAATGTCCTACAGGCCTTTCTGGATGGCATAGGGACAGTGAATGAGTCCAGGCTAGGCTGGACCTCTGATGGTGTTCTTGGCTTTTAAGGCTCCACCTGAGATTGATTGCACACAGTTTGGCCACCAGCTGTTTTTATGATGTGCTGGAGAGCTCTCCTGTTCAGAGACATGCAACTAATGTACCATGCTGTGATGCAGTATGATGACAGATGCTGTGGTGGACCTCTGAAAACTGACCAGCACACAGACCTGTGGTGATTAGTAGAAACGTAGCTTTTCAATTTCAATTTCATTTATTTATACAGCGCCAAATAACAACAACAGTCCCCTCAAGGTGCTTTATATTGTAAGGTAGACTCTACAATAATAGATACAGAGAAAAAATTAACAAACGTATGACCCCCTATGAGCAAGCACTTTGGCGACAGTGGGAAGGAAAAACTCCCTTTTAACAGGAAGAAACCTCCGGCAGAACCAGGCTCAGGGAGGGGCGGGGCCATCTGCTGCGACCGGTTGGGGTGAGAGAAGGAAGACAGGATAAAGACATGCTGTGGAAGAGAGACAGAGGTTAATAACAAGTACGATTCAATGCAGAGAGGTCTGTTAACACATAATGACTGAGCAAGGTGACTGAAGAAGAAATACTCAGTGCATCATGGGAATCTCCCAGCAACCTACACCTGTTGCAGCATAACTAAGGGAGGATTCTGTCATGCTCCTGGTTTGGTGACCCAGCGTTTTGTGTTTCCTTTTGGTATCATCTTATGTTTTGTGGTAATTCTTATTTTGTATTTGGGCTTAGGGTTTGGTTCTTGTGTTTAGTGCTTTAGTGTTCTCCCTTCTGTGCTTTGTTCGTGTCCCTGAGTTTGTCTTTGTGAATTTCTGTTTTACTTTGAAGGTCTGGGTCTCTTATCACTGTGTCAGTTTGTGTCTTCCTGTCATCCTGTGAATTAGGATCAGCTGTGCTCCACTCCTGTGTGTCATTACCTGATTACCTTGTTTGTATTTATAGTGTATGCCTGCTTGTGTTCCTCGTCGGTTCGTCTGTGTTATTCTGCGTCTCTCTGCTCCACATTCTTCTCTCCATTTCCAGCTCTCCATCCCCTGCCTACTGCCTTGTGTCTTTCCCTGCGTGTGACTTTGTCAGTTATGGTTTTGTGTTTTGTTATTATGAGTTTTCCCCAGTTTAGGTTTATGTTCAGTTCTGCCCTCACCTTTCTTATTGTGCACTGTAAATAAACCCACTCGCACCTCCGCCACTGTCTGCAACATGGGTCCTCATTCACTCCATCACACAACTGCTGCCCCAGCCGTGACAGATTCAGGGTCACCTGGTCCAGACCTGACTATATGATTTAGAAAAAAGGAAAGTTTTAAGCCTAATCTTAAAAGTAGAGATAGTGTCTGTCTCCTGAATCCAAACTGGAAGCTGGTTCCACAGAAGAGGGGCCTGAAAACTGAAGGCTCTGCCTCCCATTCTACTTTTAAATACTCTAGGAACAACAAGTAAGCCTGCAGTGTGAGAGCGAAGTGCTCTAATAGGGTGATATGGTACTACAAGGTCATTAAGATAAGATGGGGCCTGATTATTTAAGACCTTGTATGTGAGGAGCAGGATTTTGAATTCTGGTTGTAACAGGAAGCCAATGAAGGGGAAATCTGCTCTCTCTTTCTAGTCCCTGTCAGGACTCTTGCTGCAGCATTTTGGATTAACTGAAGGTTTTTCAGGGAGTTTTTAGGACTTCCTGATGATAATGAATTGCAGTAGTCCAGCCTGGAAGTAATAAATGCATGAAGTAGTTTTTCAGCGTCACTCTGAGACAGGATATTTCAAATTTTAGAGATATTTCAAAAATGGAAGAAAGCAGTCTTACATATTTGTTTAATTTGTGCATTGAAGGACATGTCCTGGTCAAAAATGACTCCAAGGTTCTTGGCTTTGCTTTGTGTAATCTAACAAACAGCAACATGTTTAAAACTGAGTTTAAAAATTTTCTGAATCACAGGCAAGCAAGGATTTGCTTAAGTGTCATTTCCTGTTTGTTTTTTTTTAAAGTGAAGGTTGAACTCTACACCTGCAAAGGACATCAGTAGTTGTTCCATTGTCTGTTTATGTGACACGAGCTGTTACACTCTGTAAGAAGACACACAATGACAAAGTTTCACTGATCCTTTATCCTTTATTTTAAAGTGAAGTTTTCAGCACAATCATAAAAACACAAATACTTAAGTTTTACATCAAAACCAAGCGAACTGTCCACAGTGCAGGAACAGTGCTGCAGCCCATAGCTTATACTCTGCTGTTTACTGATGACACCATGTGGAGGTGGGAGGCACTGCTCTTTCACAAAGAACAGCTTCTCAAGTCATTTCAGATTACACTCCAAAGTATCACAGTGCTTACGGTCAGACTTTCAGTGTTGTATTAAGCAAAAACACTCGTTATTCAGTATAATAAGATAAATAATCAAAGTCAGAAATGTAAAAATATTAAATATCAGTATTAAAAGAACGACAGAGTAAACAAACAAAGAAATGTTTGGACTTGAGGAAATTATTCCTATTTGCAAATGAATCTCATAATTATGTCTTTAAGTATAAGAATATCTGATACAGATTCAGCATGTAGACAGAAGAGCTGCTGTTTGGTTATACAAACTTCCAGCATTTAAACATATAAACTGTCCAGGTTTTGTCCATGAAGGCTCTTCCAAAGTAGTTTCCATGGTTACAGGTTGGATGTCTGTCCTGGGACGGCTTTGGCATCCAGGTAGCTGATGAGCTGCTTCACCCAGGGGGCTGAAGGTCTGACACACAGCTGTCGGCCTGCCACTGTGTTCAGCCTGAAGGTTCACAGAAAGAGGAGAGTCAGAGGATGGAGGGGCAGGTTTGGTGATGGTGGTGATGTGTGTTTGTGAGGTTGTGTACTTACAGGATGGCGGACTTGGAGCAGCGCTGGCTGGTCTTGGCGTAGCTGACCACTCTTCCTTTAGGCACTTCCTGGTCATTGAAGCGGAAGCAGCACTTTTTTGGGCCAGTACCGCGCATACCTGCAAACAAACAGGAACAAGTTAACAACTGAGCCACTGACACAGCACCACATCATCTGCTTCCTGGTTTTTGTTCCGATTCAGTTTCCTGCTGGCTGGTGTGAGGTCACATCTGATACTGTATGTTTAGTTGACGACACTGTGCAACTGCTCATTTGTTCCCCTGAGTTATGAAGTGGTCAGATTTGTCATGTGACCTGTCCTCTGTTTACTGTATCTATGAAGTAATATGTTAATATTAAGTTTAATGCTGCATTAACATGAATTATTTTCATATTGCACATTAGAATGGACTCTTTATCTTAGACAAACTACTGAATGCTACAGCTTTAATGGTTCATGACTTTAGCTTCAGAAATAGAATTTCTTTCTAGTAACTCCTATGAATGAAAAAGATTGAAGAAAAGTTTCATACATTGTTTATCAAAAATAAAATCAATAGCTTGCTATTAATGGTCTATTAGTTTGTAAATAAAACAGCCAAGAATTATTGTTGCTTTGTAATAAAATTAATGATTTGAGTGATTTGTTTTTGTTTTTCTCAATTAAAAATTAAAAAAACATTTTATTGTTACGTATAAACGCTGAATATCATATTAATATTAATTTCAAATTGTTATTCATCACACAGTGTAAAGGTCAGATCATTAAAACGAGCCTTACCCTCAGTCAGAGCGATGACAGCCAGCATGAGCACAACCACAGACAGAGCGAGACGAGGAGCGGCCATCCTGAAGTTTGTTTGTTGGCTTCGTGTTGCAACAGTGGATTAAAGTCTCAGCTGAGCTCTGTTGGCTTGTTCTCTGTGCTGTGTCACTGCTGTCCACCTGCTTCACATTTATACAGTTGGAAGAAGAAGCGGGGCAGACCCTGTTGTGCATCTTGGAAAAATTTGTGACGTGTCGAGTTTCACTAAAACAGGGAACTGTTCAGTTTCCCTTTTCACTACGCCTCTCTCAAATGGGACCAAAGTAGATCTCTCTGGTCTGTCCAACTTCCTATGTGCTTTCTATTCTGACACCACAGACCTTTCATTGCTGATGCAGTGTGAAACAGTTAAGTGTCTATATAGGACATATCAGTATTCAGACATGTATTTGTTCAACCCCGTGGAGTTTCCCCTATATATGGATTAATATGGACTTAGCTGCCTGCTGCGTCCTCTTTATGCTAAGAGCAGTCCCACCTTTCAGCCACTCTGCACATTTCGAGCTTTCTTAGGGTAAACTTTTATTCTGAGTCGATTCCCGTGTCTGAGTCCAGCTGTTGTGAAACTGTAACAGCAACATAAGTGATACTTGTTTTACAGTATTGGAGCGCTCTCATAGGGCAACTTTATATGAAGAAGAGCAGAAACAAATGTTCCTCAGATTTCAACCTTTTTCTCTCGATGTGGCTGAAACACAGTCTGGTGAACATCCAGACAATCAGTTAATAGAAGAAGATGAAATGGGTTGAAGATGGACTTCAGGAGATTTCAGGAGTGAAAAGTCCTGAAATCACCAAAGCATTTGCTCATAGCAGGTCATGTGACTGTGGGGGTTTCTGTGTTTACCTTGTATTATTGTAGGGTCTTTATCTTATAAAATAAAGCGCTTCGAAACAACTGTTGTTGTGATTTGGCGCTATTTAAATAAAGTTGAATTTAACTGCTTTAAACCTGCATTTCTTCTAATGACCAACAGGTGGAGCCACTCCTGTGGTTTCAGAAAGAAGTCTGCTATAAACGTCACTGTAGCTGCTTTGTTGTGTGACCTCAGTAAAAAGTTTCCTGGTGGTTTGATGGTCTCAGCTGATATTTTCAAGTCCTCCGAAATATCACATAATGTTCATTTTGTACGTTGTGGTTCCCACTAGTGTAACAAGGATCATAAAGCCAGGTGTGTTTTAGGGTGGGCTTAGCTTGTGTGGTTGATAAATGCTGAAAACTGACAAAAGTCTCAGCTTCATGCTTCACACATGCAGAACTATCACTGGGTGATGTCTGGGTGGCTGTGCCCACCTGGTGTATTTGTTTAATATACAGTCTGTGGATAAACTAGTACTAAAAACTGTCTGTGCTGAATTTTTAACATGTACAGAAAAGCAGCAGGGACAATGTGCATCACCCTCACAATGTTGTGTAACAGGTGACATTTGTCATGCACATCTGCACGCAGGCTAACTCCATCCATCACCTCTCTCTCTCTCTCTTCTTTTCACCGTCACCACTGAAAACAAGAAGAGGCTCAGAGTTGATCCATGATGTAATCCCGCCTCCACCCTCAACCGGTCCGTCCCTCCTACCACACACCTCACCACTCTCTTGCTTTCGTCATACATGTCCTGCTCCACCCTCACATACTTCTCTGCCACTGCAGACTTCCTCACACAGCACCACAGTTCATCTCTTGGCATTCAGTCATATGGTTTGTCTAGATTCACAAAGACACAGTGCAACTCCTTCTCTGTCATCTCCTGTACTACTGACTACTTTCTTCATGTCTCTACCTCATCACTTACTGGTGAGTCTATTATTAGAAACCTTAAGTTAGAGACGTTGTGAGCTCAATCGATTGTATTCCACATGAGTATCCAGCGTTTGGACAGGAAGCAGAGATGCAGTTGTAGATGGCTCTGCAACTTCTCTCCTTCTGTCATCCTCCAACAACCCTCCCGCTCCACCACAACCACCCACACATGCAGGGCCTTGGAGTAGGGGTATGTCACCAGGGTGCAGAGGAGGCTACCCCCCCCCTCTGTCCCCTTCTGGCTGCCTCTGCCTCAATTTTATCCCACAACTTAGACATTCACATTACTCACACTCTCATTACACATACATATAGGATCTTGGGGGTGGGCACGATACACGGAGTCCAAATTACCATCAGGGTGTATACCTCACCCCTGGCGTCGTTGCCCACCTCTCAATTTTAAATACACTTAGACATTGAGGGCTAGCAGGAGGGACTATGCGCTTACCTGCTGCTCTCTGGCAGGTAGCTCCATGCCCTCCTGGGTTTTAATTGCACCTTAGAACACACATGCATCAACACTACAATGAGTGGGTGGAGGGAGGTTTGGAGTCTTCTCTCACCCCCATTCTCTGCGGCCTGCTGGAGCGGGGGGGCTAGGAGGAGTTGGCCGTCCGACTGCGGTCTGGAGTGTGGGGCCTCCCTGCTGCTGCGGAGTCGGGGCGGTCTGCTTCTCCCCACCGCAGGGAAAAGGGTAACACCACCTGGGTCTGGGTGCAGTTCCCCCCTCCAGGGGCAAGGGTACCTAGACCCGGTTTGTAGGGTACGCTTGGGGAGTGTGATCGTGTGTACAGCGTCTCTTTATGTCTGTCTCCACGTTGGTTGAGTGTGGAGTGAGTGCATATGAGAGCATGAGGGTGGGAATGGATGTTTGTATCTGTGTGTGCCTGTATGTCTGTGTCTATATGTCAGGTTGGGTATCAGACGCCACCTCTCTGGGGACACCTCAGGCCCTCCAAGGTTTGGAGGCCTATCTCCACCCACCACCACTTCCCCTGCCAGTGGCGGACTCCCTCAGGTGTCGGTGCGTTGGTGGTTCTTTGTGTCCGGGGATGGGCGTCCAGGTACACACCGGCTCACTCCTTGGCGGCCGCTTATCGGGGCCTGGAGCCTGGGGCTCGCTCGGGCCACTTCAGAGGTGGGGTGCCCCCGGCCTCTCGGCCTGGGGCTCGGTCACTCAGGCACGGCTGGCTGCCGGCGGAGCTCACGGGCGCGTCACTGCAACTCCCCCTGTCTTCTGCTCCGCGGCTGCTGAGTGAGCCCTCATCTGGGACTCTCCTCAGCTCTTTCTGGGACAGTGGCGCGGCTGCCCCTTTGTTGGTCTTCCTTGGTCTCTTGTATTCTGGGGGCCTCTGGATGTCTGGAGTTTTGATCTCCTCCATACCTGCTTCATACCCTGGAGGACGGGGCTGTGGCTCCCCACACTCCCTAGCAGATCGTTACATGGAGAAACCTTTGGAATGCAAGCATGCTGATCCACACAGGTATGCACACAGGTGTACACACGGGTATTCACAGACGCGGACTACAGCTTTCTTGGCTGCTGCCTCAAAGCACATTGTGCGCTGTCTATCTTGCGTGCTGCACAATATCGTTTATTACTTAGTATCTACTGATATTTACTGCTAGCTAGTTTATTGTGATGGTGCCGTTTTTTTTATTATGTTGCTCTTTGTTGTTTGCTTTCTCTTCTGTTTTTTTTCTCCATACAGGTGACCCAGGTGTTTTGTTTTTTTTTGTTGTTTGGTTTTTTTTTTTCTTTCTTCCCCCCCTTCTCACCGTCTCTTCTCCCTTTGGTTTTCTTTCTCTCCCTCTCTTTCTTTCATTCTTTCTCCCTGTCCTATCCCCCAGTCATGTCTGTCCCGTTTGTAGGAACTGAAAATAAAATAAATTCATAATTATAATAAAGGTCAATCAAATGGACCAATATGGCAAGACCATGATGATCCACTTGGTAAAATAAATCCGCTTGGCATCTTTCTTGGCCTTAAGACAACAATTCTGATGGCTAAAGATCCAAACGGGACACAAAAAACAAAAAAAAAAACAAAAAAAACCCAACCCATCCCCATAAAGTCTGTGTCTGCTCTCAGTCCACCTAATTATAGACCCAGTTTTAACTTTCCTCTTATTTCACAAAATCTGAAGAAATGTCCCAAAAGTTTTAAAAGGATGCTGGAAAAGAGATTTTTAACAGGATTATTCATGATGAAGACATGCAGCATTAACCATTTTGCTATTATCGGCAGCGTAAAAGCTTTTTGTGGCTAAAACCACCTGCTTGAGTCGTCCAAGGACCTGCTTGGAACACTTATCACCAATCCATCAAAATGAGATCTAATCAGATGATGTCTTAGAGCACAGCAAAATCATGTTAATAATTTGGTTCATTTCCTCCACATTACAAAGGTAAGTTAAAGGATAAATGTCCTACAGGCCTTTCTGGATGGCATAGGGACAGTGAATGAGTCCAGGCTAGGCTGGACCTCTGATGGTGTTCTTGGCTTTTAAGGCTCCACCTGAGATTGATTGCACACAGTTTGGCCACCAGCTGTTTTTATGATGTGCTGGAGAGCTCTCCTGTTCAGAGACATGCAACTAATGTACCATGCTGTGATGCAGTATGATGACAGATGCTGTGGTGGACCTCTGAAAACTGACCAGCACACAGACCTGTGGTGATTAGTAGAAACGTAGCTTTTCAATTTCAATTTCATTTATTTATACAGCGCCAAATAACAACAACAGTCCCCTCAAGGTGCTTTATATTGTAAGGTAGACTCTACAATAATAGATACAGAGAAAAAATTAACAAACGTATGACCCCCTATGAGCAAGCACTTTGGCGACAGTGGGAAGGAAAAACTCCCTTTTAACAGGAAGAAACCTCCGGCAGAACCAGGCTCAGGGAGGGGCGGGGCCATCTTCTGCGACCGGTTGGGGTGAGAGAAGGAAGACAGGATAAAAGACATGCTGTGGAAGAGAGACAGAGGTTAATAACAAGTACGATTCAATGCAGAGAGGTCTGTTAACACATAATGACTGAGCAAGGTGACTGAAGAAGAAATACTCAGTGCATCATGGGAATCTCCCAGCAACCTACACCTGTTGCAGCATAACTAAGGGAGGATTCTGTCATGCTCCTGGTTTGGTGACCCAGCGTTTTGTGTTTCCTTTTGGTATCATCTTATGTTTTGTGGTAATTCTTATTTTGTATTTGGGCTTAGGGTTTGGTTCTTGTGTTTAGTGCTTTAGTGTTCTCCCTTCTGTGCTTTGTTCGTGTCCCTGAGTTTGTCTTTGTGAATTTCTGTTTTACTTTGAAGGTCTGGGTCTCTTATCACTGTGTCAGTTTGTGTCTTCCTGTCATCCTGTGAATTAGGATCAGCTGTGCTCCACTCCTGTGTGTCATTACCTGATTACCTTGTTTGTATTTATAGTGTATGCCTGCTTGTGTTCCTCGTCGGTTCGTCTGTGTTATTCTGCGTCTCTCTGCTCCACATTCTTCTCTCCATTTCCAGCTCTCCATCCCCTGCCTACTGCCTTGTGTCTTTCCCTGCGTGTGACTTTGTCAGTTATGGTTTTGTGTTTTGTTATTATGAGTTTTCCCCAGTTTAGGTTTATGTTCAGTTCTGCCCTCACCTTTCTTATTGTGCACTGTAAATAAACCCACTCGCACCTCCGCCACTGTCTGCAACATGGGTCCTCATTCACTCCATCACACAACTGCTGCCCCAGCCGTGACAGATTCAGGGTCACCTGGTCCAGACCTGACTATATGATTTAGAAAAAAGGAAAGTTTTAAGCCTAATCTTAAAAGTAGAGATAGTGTCTGTCTCCTGAATCCAAACTGGAAGCTGGTTCCACAGAAGAGGGGCCTGAAAACTGAAGGCTCTGCCTCCCATTCTACTTTTAAATACTCTAGGAACAACAAGTAAGCCTGCAGTGTGAGAGCGAAGTGCTCTAATAGGGTGATATGGTACTACAAGGTCATTAAGATAAGATGGGGCCTGATTATTTAAGACCTTGTATGTGAGGAGCAGGATTTTGAATTCTGGTTGTAACAGGGAGCCAATGAAGGGGAAATCTGCTCTCTCTTTCTAGTCCCTGTCAGGACTCTTGCTGCAGCATTTTGGATTAACTGAAGGTTTTTCAGGGAGTTTTTAGGACTTCCTGATGATAATGAATTGCAGTAGTCCAGCCTGGAAGTAATAAATGCATGAAGTAGTTTTTCAGCGTCACTCTGAGACAGGATATTTCAAATTTTAGAGATGTTTCAAAAATGGAAGAAAGCAGTCTTACATATTTGTTTAATTTGTGCATTGAAGGACATGTCCTGGTCAAAAATGACTCCAAGGTTCTTGGCTTTGCTTTGTGTAATCTAACAAACAGCAACATGTTTAAAACTGAGTTTAAAAATTTTCTGAATCACAGGCAAGCAAGGATTTGCTTAAGTGTCATTTCCTGTTTGTTTTTTTTTAAAGTGAAGGTTGAACTCTACACCTGCAAAGGACATCAGTAGTTGTTTCATTGTCTGTTTATGTGACACGAGCTGTTACACTCTGTAAGAAGACTCACAATGACAAAGTTTCACTGATCCTTTATCCTTTATTTTAAAGTGAAGTTTTCAGCACAATCATAAAAACACAAATACTTAAGTTTTACATCAAAACCAAGCGAACTGTCCACAGTGCAGGAACAGTGCTGCAGCCCATAGCTTATACTCTGCTGTTTACTGATGACACCATGTGGAGGTGGGAGGCACTGCTCTTTCACAAAGAACAGCTTCTCAAGTC
Organism: Maylandia zebra; assembly: GCF_041146795.1. Lineage (NCBI taxonomy): Eukaryota > Metazoa > Chordata > Actinopteri > Cichliformes > Cichlidae > Maylandia > Maylandia zebra. Next base: position 64,810,684 of record NC_135173.1, on the reverse strand, counting down.
ATTTCAGATTACACTCCAAAGTATCACAGTGCTTACGGTCAGACTTTCAGTGTTGTATTAAGCAAAAACACTCGTTATTCAGTATAATAAGATAAATAATCAAAGTCAGAAATGTAAAAATATTAAATATCAGTATTAAAAGAACGACAGAGTAAACGAACAAAGAAATGTTTGGACTTGAGGAAATTATTCCTATTTGCAAATGAATCTCATAATTATGTCTTTAAGTATAAGAATATCTGATACAGATTCAGCATGTAGACAGAAGAGCTGCTGTTTGGTTATACAAACTTCCAGCATTTAAACATATAAACTGTCCAGCTTTTGTCCATGAAGGCTCTTCCAAAGTAGTTTCCATGGTTACAGGTTGGATGTCTGTCCTGGGACGGCTTTGGCATCCAGGTAGCTGATGAGCTGCTTCACCCAGGGGGCTGAAGGTCTGACACACAGCTGTCGGCCTGCCACTGTGTTCAGCCTGAAGGTTCACAGAAAGAGGAGAGTCAGAGGATGGAGGGGCAGGTTTGGTGATGGTGGTGATGTGTGTTTGTGAGGTTGTGTACTTACAGGATGGCGGACTTGGAGCAGCGCTGGCTGGTCTTGGCGTAGCTGACTACTCTTCCTTTAGGCACTTCCTGGTCATTGAAGCGGAAGCAGCACTTTTTTGGGCCAGTACCGCGCATACCTGCAAACAAACAGGAACAAGTTAACAACTGAGCCACTGACACAGCACCACATCATCTGCTTCCTGGTTTTTGTTCCGATTCAGTTTCCTGCTGGCTGGTGTGAGGTCACATCTGATACTGTATGTTTAGTTGACGACACTGTGCAACTGCTCATTTGTTCCCCTGAGTTATGAAGTGGTCAGATTTGTCATGTGACCTGTCCTCTGTTTACTGTATCTATGAAGTAATATGTTAATATTAAGTTTAATGCTGCATTAACATTAATTATTTTCATATTGCACATTAGAATGGACTCTTTATCTTAGACAAACTACTGAATGCTACAGCTTTAATGGTTCATGACTTTAGCTTCAGAAATAGAATTTCTTTCTAGTAACTCCTATGAATGAAAAAGATTGAAGAAAAGTTTCATAAATTGTTTATCAAAAATAAAATCAATAGCTTGCTATTAATGGTCTATTAGTTTGTAAATAAAACAGCCAAGAATTATTGTTGCTTTGTAATAAAATTAATGATTTGAGTGATTTGTTTTTGGTTTTCTCAATTAAAAATTAAAAAAACATTTTATTGTTACGTATAAACGCTGAATATCATATTAATATTAATTTCAAATTGTTATTCATCACACAGTGTAAAGGTCAGATCATTAAAACGAGCCTTACCCTCAGTCAGAGCGATGACAGCCAGCATGAGCACAACCACAGACAGAGCGAGACGAGGAGCGGCCATCCTGAAGTTTGTTTGTTGGCTTCGTGTTGCAACAGTGGATTAAAGTCTCAGCTGAGCTCTGTCGGCTTGTTCTCTGTGCTGTGTCACTGCTGTCCACCTGCTTCACATTTATACAGTTGGAAGAAGAAGCGGGGCAGACCCTGTTGTGCATCTTGGAAAGTTTGTGACGAGTCGAGTTTCACTAAAACAGGGAACTGTTCAGTTTCCCTTTTCACTACGCCTCTCTCAAATGGGATCAAAGTAGATCTCTCTGGTCTGTCCAACTTCCTATGTGCTTTCTATTCTGACACCACAGACCTTTCATTGTTGATACAGTGTGAAACAGTTAAGTGTCTTTATATCAGACATATGAGTTTTCAGACAAAACAAAGGTGCCAAAGGTCAGTTTAATAAGTTGTACTTACTGCAGCTTCTCATGAATCCTCTCAATCTCCAAGATTGTGTTAAACAATCTGGTTAAAAAGTCCACTGCCCTCTCTTTAATCAGTCTCCATATCTCCACAGTAATGTCATCTGCACCAACCTCCTTTCCACTCTTCATTCTCTTCACAGCTGCCGGCATTTCCTTCTTACTGATCCTCTTTACCTTCTGAATAACTAACAGTTATTCATCTTTCTACTTCGCTCTACCTCATTTTCTTCTTTTTTCAGCCTCAAAGTACTCCTTCCTTCTTCTCAGCACCCCTCTTCACCTATCAGTACATTTCCATCTCTTTCCTTCATCACCCTAATCTGCTGCACATCCTTTCCAGATTGGCCTCTCTGCCTAGCCAGTCGATAGTCCTTCTTTCCTTCTCTAGTTATAAAAAGGGAAATAAAAATCAGTTTTTATTAATGAGTCAGTTTGTATCTTTCATAAAACAGTACTGGAGCTTGTAATTTTTTTCCGGCCCCCCGCACAGTCAGACAAGGAGTGCGTATTCTCCATAAATTGCTGGCTGTCTGTCCAGAAAGCGACTTTGGCTTCACAGAAAATTGTGAAACTTTCTAGGGAACCTCTGCTATTATTAGGAGAGACGTCATCCATCTCACTGTAGATGGAGCAGCTCTTATTTTGAGAAAAATGAGTGCTTTTATTAAGCACCCCAAAACGTGACTATCCAGAGATGCAACCAGGAAGCAGAGCTGGAATCTTACACGCCTCTCTGCAGTGTCCCACCTCCTGTTATTCCCCCAACACCCCATCCACATATAGACTGTCTGCTCAGAATCCACCAAAAAATCCCAGCTAACTGTCAGTCCTCAACGCACAGGCAGAGGAGGAGGAGAGGCAGTAATCTTTCATTTTAGCCTATTAATCAACCAAAGACAGACAGACAGTTTTAATTCATTTGAAAGCCTGACTCTGACCTTTGTCCACCCTTCCTGAAAAACTCAAAAAAACATTTTTTGTTGTAATAATCTACCATCCCTCTAGCTCTTACTCAGAGTTACTCTCTGATTTCTCCACATTTTACCCGTGTTACCACTCAGTTATGATCAAATAAATAGTGCAGGTTATTTTAATATCTGTGTAGATGTTGAAAACGACAATTTCAAAACCTCATTTAACTTTTTATTAGACTCAATTGGCTTTTCTTAAACTGGAAATGATCCCACACTCTGGATCATGTCCTCACATATGGCATAGAAACTGCACATTTAACAGTGTTTCCTGAAATCATTTTTGATAACACATAATTTAAAAACAATGGACTACACAGCAGTGTACAATCAATTGCATTACACTAGATGTCTGTATATTAGAAACATCTTGTCTCAGAATGATGCTGAAAAACGAATATGTATATATTTGTGATATGCTGACCCCGGCTAGACAGATTTGGTAATAGTTTATAATACGTCCCATGCCTAAGGACGTAATTCTCCAAAAGTAATTCAAGGAAATCATTACACTGTAAGTCATTTTAAATAGTGTGCATTTTCATTGTAATTTTGCAGAAAACAAACAATATTTCCCCATCATTCAGTGTAAAACAGAAGCACAGCAATAATCATTTTGATGTGATACAACACCTTATAGCAGTGTTTCCGAACCTTTTGGAGCCACAGCAGATATTTCACATTAGAAAAATCACACAGCACACCACCAAACAAAAATGTCACAAAAAGCATTTTGATCATCAGTATAACTTTTTTGCTTTCTTCTCACCACTACTCGTGCTAGGGTCTTCATCTGGGCCGGAATTTCTCCAGAACCCAGGTCAGACTGACTACTTTTTTTCTTTTCAAATATTTATCTATTGCTATGAGGCATTGCGCTGTCTCTCTCGCAGCCTGACTATTATGTAATTTCTTTTTCGTCTTCTTCAGTTTTACTGGAAAAAGTTTTACTTTTCTACCAATTTAATTAGAGCACGTGGCTGTACTGCCCTCTAGTGGACGAGAATGTATTTTTTCTGCCCATTACACACGCTTAGAATTTTAAACTCAGTTTTAAACATGTTGCTGAGTTTGTTAAATGACACAAAGCAAAGCCAAGAACCTTGAAGTCATTTTTGATCAGGACATGTCCTTCAATGCACAAATTAAACAAATATGTAAGACTGCTTTCTTCCATTTTTGAAACATCTCTAAAATTAGAAATATCCTGTCTCAGAGTGATGCTGAAAAACTACTTCATGCATTTATTACTTCCAGGCTGGACTAGTGTAATTCATTATTATCAGGATGTCCTAAAAACTCCCTTAAAAACCTTCAGTTAATCCAAAATGCTGCAGCAAGAGTCCTGACAGGGACTAGAAAGAGAGAGCAGATTTCCCCTTCATTGGCTTCCTGTTACAACCAGAATTCAAAATCCTGCTCCTCACATACAAGGTCTTAAATAATCAGGCCCCATCTTATCTTAATGACCTTGTAGTACCATATCACCCTATTAGAGCACTTCACTCTCACACGGCAGGCCTACTTGTTGTTCCTAGAGTATTTAAAAGTAGAATGGGAGGCAGAGCCTTCAGTTTTCAGGCCCCTCTTCTGTGGAACCAGCTTCCAGTTTGGATTCAGGAGACAGACACTATCTCTACTTTTAAGATTAGGTTTGAAAGGGAGTTTTTCCTTCCCACTGTCGCCAAAGTGCTTGCTCATAGGGGATCACATGATTGTTACATTTTTCTCTGTATCTATTATTGTAGAGTCTACCTTACAATATAAAGCACCTTGAGGGGACTGTTGTTGTTATTTGGCGCTGTATAAATAAAAGAAATTGAAATTGAAAAGCTACGTTTCTACTAATCACCACAGGTCTGTGTGCTGGTCAGTTTTCAGAGGTCCACCACAGCATCTGTCATCATACTGCATCACAGCATGGTACATTAGTTGCATGTCTCTGAACAGGAGAGCTCTCCAGCACATCATAAAAACAGCTGGTGGCCAAACTGTGTGCAATCAATCTCAGGTGGAGCCTTAAAAGCCAAGAACACCATCAGAGGTCCAGCCTAGCCTGGACTCATTCACTGTCCCTATGCCATCCAGAAAGGCCTGTAGGACATTTATCCTTTAACTTACCTTTGTAATGTGGAGGAAATGAACCAAATTATTAACATGATTTTGCTGTGCTCTAAGACATCATCTGATTAGATCTCATTTTGATGGATTTCTTCAGATTTTGTGAAATAAGAGGAAAGTTAAAACTGGGTCTATAATTAGGTGGACTGGGAGCAGAAACAGACTTTATGGGGATGGGTTGTTGGAGGATGACAGAATGAGAGAAGTTGCAGAGCCATCTACAACTGCATCTCTGCTTCCTGTCCAAACGCTGGATACTCATGTGGAATACAATCGATTGAGCTCACAACGTCTCTAACTTAAGGTTTCTAATAATAGACTCACCAGTAAGTGATGAGGTAGGGACATGAAGAAAGTAGTCAGTAGTACAGGAGATGAGAAGGACAGAGAAGGAGTTGCACTGTGTCTTTGTGAATCTAGACAAACCATATGACTGAATGCCAAGAGATGAACTGTGGTGCTGTGTGAGGAAGTCTGCAGTGGCAGAGAAGTATGTGAGGGTGGAGCAGGACATGTATGACGAAAGCAAGAGAGTGGTGAGGTGTGTGGTAGGAGGGACGGACCGGTTGAGGGTGGGGGCGGGATTACATCATGGATCAACTCTCAGTCTCTTCTTGTTTTCAGTGGTGACGGTGAAAAGAAGAGAGAGAGAGAGAGGTGATGGATGGAGTTAGCCTGCGTGCAGATGTGCATGACAAATGTCACCTGTTACACAACATTGTGAGGGTGATGCACATTGTCCCTGCTGCTTTTCTGTACATGTTAAAAATTCAGCACAGACAGTTTTTAGTACTAGTTTATCCACAGACTGTATATTAAACAAATACACCAGGTGGGCACAGCCACCCAGACATCACCCAGTGATAGTTCTGCATGTGTGAAGCATGAAGCTGAGACTTTTGTCAGTTTTCAGCATTTATCAACCACACAAGCTAAGCCCACCCTAAAACACACCTGACTTTATGATCCTTGTTACACTAGTGGGAACCACAACGTACAAAATGAACATTATGTGATATTTCGGAGGACTTGAAAATATCAGCTGAGACCATCAAACCACCAGGAAACTTTTTACTGAGGTCACACAACAAAGCAGCTACAGTGACGTTTATAGCAGACTTCTTTCTGAAACCACAGGAGTGGCTCCACCTGTTGGTCATTAGAAGAAATGCAGGTTTAAAGCAGTTAAATTCAACTTTATTTATATAGCGCCAAATCACAACAACAGTTGTTTCGAAGCGCTTTATTTTATAAGATAAAGACCCTACAATAATACAAGGTAAACACAGAAACCCCCACAGTCACATGACCTGCTATGAGCAAATGCTTTGGTGATTTCAGGACTTTTCACTCCTGAAATCTCCTGAAGTCCATCTTCAACCCATTTCATCTTCTTCTATTAACTGATTGTCTGGATGTTCACCAGACTGTGTTTCAGCCACATCGAGAGAAAAAGGTTGAAATCTGAGGAACATTTGTTTCTGCTCTTCTTCATATAAAGTTGCCCTATGAGAGCGCTCCAATACTGTAAAACAAGTATCACTTATGTTGCTGTTACAGTTTCACAACAGCTGGACTCAGACACGGGAATCGACTCAGAATAAAAGTTTACCCTAAGAAAGCTCGAAATGTGCAGAGTGGCTGAAAGGTGGGACTGCTCTTAGCATAAAGAGGACGCAGCAGGCAGCTAAGTCCATATTGATCCCTAAACTTATATTTGGGAAACTTCACGGGGTTGAACAAATACATGTCTGAATACTGATATGTCCTATATAGACACTTAACTGTTTCACACTGCATCAGCAATGAAAGGTCTGTGGTGTCAGAATAGAAAGCACATAGGAAGTTGGACAGACCAGAGAGATCTACTTTGATCCCATTTGAGAGAGGCGTAGTGAAAAGGGAAACTGAACAGTTCCCTGTTTTAGTGAAACTCGACACGTCACAAATTTTTCCAAGATGCACAACAGGGTCTGCCCCGCTTCTTCTTCCAACTGTATAAATGTGAAGCAGTTGGACAGCAGTGACACAGCACAGAGAACAAGCCGACAGAGCTCAGCTGAGACTTTAATCCACTGTTGCAACACGAAGCCAACAAACAAACTTCAGGATGGCCGCTCCTCGTCTCGCTCTGTCTGTGGTTGTGCTCATGCTGGCTGTCATCGCTCTGACTGAGGGTAAGGCTCGTTTTAATGATCTGACCTTTACACTGTGTGATGAATAACAATTTCTTTCTCCTTTAAATGTAATATTAATTCATATTCAACGTATATATAAAACAAACAAAAAACAAAATAAAGCACACACAAGTCTCAGGACATTCAAATGTGCAATGTGAAAATAATAACTCAAAGTGATGATTATATATCTAAATGTCGGCAATGACTAGACAATAATTTCTAATGAAAACAGCAGAGCTGAACAAATCTGAAAGTAAAATAATTAATGTTAATGCAGCATTAAACTTAATATTAACATATTACTTCATAGATACAGTAAACAGAGGACAGGTCACATGACAAATCTGACCACTTCATAACTCAGGGGAACAAATGAGCAGTTGCACAGTGTCATCAACTAAACATACAGTATCAGATGTGACCTCACACCAGCCAGCAGGAAACTGAATCGGAACAAAAACCAGGAAGCAGATGATGTGGTGCTGTGTCAGTGGCTCAGTTGTTAACTTGTTCCTGTTTGTTTGCAGGTATGCGCGGTGCTGGCCCAAAAAAGTGCTGCTTCCGCTTCAATGACCAGGAAGTGCCTAAAGGAAGAGTGGTCAGCTACGTCAAGACCAGCCAGCGCTGCTCCAAGCCCGCCATCCTGTAAGTACACAACCTCACAAACACACATCACCACCATCACCAAACCTGCCCCTCCATCCTCTGACTCTCCTCTTTCTGTGAACCTTCAGGCTGAACACAGTGGCAGGCCGACAGCTGTGTGTCAGACCTTCAGCCCCCTGGGTGAAGCAGCTCATCAGCTACCTGGATGCCAAAGCCGTCCCAGGACAGACATCCAACCTGTAACCATGGAAACTACTTTGGAAGAGCCTTCATGGACAAAAGCTGGACAGTTTATATGTTTAAATGCTAGAAGTTTGTATAACCAAACAGCAGCTCTTCTGTCTACATGCTGAATCTGTATCAGATATTCTTATACTTAAAGACATAATTATGAGATTCATTTGCAAATAGGAATAATTTCCTGCAATCCAAACATTTCTTTGTTTGTTTACTCTGTCGTTCTTTTAATACTGATATTTAATATTTTTACATTTCTGACTTTGAATATTTATCTTATTATACTGAATAACGAGTGTTTTTGCTTAATACAACACTGAAAGTCTGACCGTAAGCACTGTGATACTTTGGAGTGTAATCTGAAATGACTTGAGAATCTGTTCTTTGTGAAAGAGCAGTGCCTCCCACCTCCACATGGTGTCATCAGTAAACAGCAGAGTATAAGCTATAGGCTGCAGCACTGTTCCTGCACTGTGGACAGTTCGCTTGGTTTTGATGTAAAACTTAAGTATTTGTGTTTTTATGATTGTGCTGAAAACTTCACTTCAAAATAAAGGATAAAGGATCAGTGAAACTTTGTCATTGTGAGTCTTCTTCCAGACTGGAACTGTATACATCTCCAGTATCCCTATGGGCAGTTTGGTTAGTGTTTGTAAACACTTTGTTTTTTGCATGCTACTACTAAGTTGAGTCCTAAATTAAAATTAAAGAATAAATGAAAGTTTGTCTTTGCAGTTTTTTTTAGTTTTTTTTCTCATAAAGTAACAATTTGTGCCACTTAAATAAACGGTAAAGAAACTGCTGGTTTTCCAAAGGAACACCAGAGAGCCCTGCTAAACAGATCACATCCTGTGATGTGCAGATTGGTTGCTATATTAAGTTAGCATCAGTTCAAAGCTCTTGGTCATGCTCGTGCTTTGCTGCTTAGTTAGAGCTGGGTCATGATGCCAGCACTCCTGTAAATTTACAGTGTACAGAATTAAAAACTTCAATACCGATCACTTCCTGAATAACAATATTCTTTGCAAGGAGCAAGTGTTCCTTGAAAGAGTAGTTGTCAAACAGCTAACAGATCATCTGCAGAGGAATGGCTTATTTGAAGAGTTTCAGTCAGGTTTCAGAGCTCATCACAGCACAGAAACAGTTTTAGTGAAGGTTACAAATGATCTTCTTATGGCCTCTGACAGTGGACTCATCTCTGTGCTTGTCCTGTTAGACCTTAGTGCAGCATTCAATACTGTTGAACATAATATTCTATTAGCACGATTAGAGCACGTTGTGGGTATCTCAGGTACTGTGCTGCAGTGGTTTGTATCATATCTAATTAATAGACTCCAATTTGTGCATGTAAATGGAGAGTCCTCTTCACACACTACGGTCAGTTATGGAGTTCCACAGGGTTCAGTGCTAGGAACCCTGTGGAAGCATGTTTACATTATACATGCTTCCCTTAGGCAGCATCATTAGAAGACATAGCATACATTTTCACTACTATGCAGATGACATAGATCTGTCTATGAAGCCAGATAACACACACCAATGAGTTAAACTGCAGGAATGTCTTAAAGACATAAAGACCTGGATGGCCGCTAACTTTCTGCTTCTTAATTCAGATAAAACTGAAATTATTGTACTCGGCCCTGAAAATCTTAGAAATATGGTATCTAACCAGATTCTTACTCTGGATGGCATTACCTTGGCCTCCAGTAACACTGTAGGAACCTTGGAGTCATTTTTGACCAGGACATGTCCTTCAATGCACATATTAAACAAATATGTAAGACTGCTTTCTTCCATTTTCGCAACATCTCTAAAATTAGACATATCCTGTAACAGAGTGATGCTGAAAAACTAGTTCATGCATTTTTTTTACTTCCAGGCTGGACGACTGCAATTCATTATTATCAGGATGTCCTAAAACCTCCCTTAAAAGCCTCCAGTTAATCCAAAATGCTGCAGCAAGAGTCCTGACAGGGACTAGAAAGAGAGAGCATATTTCTCCTGTTTTGGCTTCCCTTCATTGGCTTCCTGTTAAATCCAGAATGAATTCAAAATCCTGCTCCTCACATACAAGGTCTTAAATAATCAGGCCCCATCTTATCTCAATGACCTTGTAGTACCAGATCACCCTATTAGAGCACTTCGCTCTCGCTCTGCAGGCCTACTTGTTGTTCCTAGAGTATTTAAAAGTAGAATGGGAGGCAGAGCCTTCAGTTTTCAGGCCCCTCTTCTGTGGAACCAGCTTCCAGTTTGGATTCAGGAGACAGACACTATCTCTACTTTTAAGATTAGGCTTAAAACTTTCCTTTTTGCTAAAGCATATAGTTAGGGCTGGACCAGGTGACCCTGAATCCTCCCTTAGTTATGCTGCAATAGACGTAGGCTGCCGGGGGATTCCCATGATGCATTGAGTTTTTCCTTTCCAGTCACCTTTCTCACTCACTATGTGTTAATAGACCTCTCTGCATTGAATCGTACTTGTTATTAATCTCTGTCTCTCTTCCACAGCATGTCTTTATCCTGTTTTCCTTCTCTCACCCTAACTGGTCAAAGCAGATGGCCCCGCCCCTCCCTGAACCTGGTTCTGCTGAGTTTTTCCTTCCCAATGTCGCCAAAGTGCTTGCTCATAAGGGGTCATATGATTGATAGGTTTTTCTCTGTATGTATTATTGTACGATCTACTGAGCAATATAAAGCGGTTTGAGGCGACTGTTGTTGTGATTTGGCGCTATATAAATAACTGCAATTGAACTGAATTGAATTGAAAAGTGGGCCAAGTAGATATAAACTTAAATGTGTTAAAAAGAGCCATGGCCTCCTTTACTTTCTAAAGAATTAATGGCAGTTTCTTTGTTTCCCACTAGAGTGTGCAACTATCCAAGCCACCACAATACGAACGCCTGAACTCAAGCTCTTTTGATTTTCATTGACTAAACTGTCAGAAAGGTTCTGATAAGAAGCTTCAAAGACACACTGCACTTACTTACAGCTTATTGCTTGTGTCTGAGACAAAGAGAGGTCAGCCCTGCTGTTTTTCATTCCACACATCTAATCACTTTGATTTACTGGATGCATTCAGAGACAATTGGTCTCTTGAGTGCAGCTATGTAAAAGCTCACCCCCCCAGCCCCACCCGTCTGTGTGGAAGCAGACACCCATACTGGGAGCAGCAGCAGTGAAAATTTATGAAGTAAATGAGAATACAATAGTTGAGTATAAAAGTAGAAAGGCTCTCTGTCTTCTAAAGCCAAATTGGGAGCTGGTTCCACAGGAGAGGGACCTGATAGCTGAGGGGTCTGCCTCCCATTCTACTCTTGGGTATCTGTTTTTTTTTTTTTCTATAGTATAGTATAGTAATAATGTTGGCAAAGAGAAGCATGCATGATGTAAAGAGGTTCGATCAGTCCTACCATAGAGCCCTGCAGATCCCCATAAACAACCAGGAATCTGTCAGGTAGTATGAGTGCTTTATGATACTTTAAAATCACTGCAATTGTTTTGTGTACTTTGTGTACTTTTAGTTGGTATGGCACCTGGTATGGCAACAGCACCGCCTACAACTGCAAAGCTCTCCAGCGAGTAGTGCGGTGCTCTGAACGGATAATTGGAGGTGAGCTTCCCTCCCTCCAAGACATCTACAGGAAGCGGTGCCTGAGGAAAGCGGGGAGGATCATCAAGGACTCCAGTCACCCCAGCCATAAACTGTTCAGACTGCTTCCATCAGGAAGGAGGTTCTGCAGCATCCGGTCCCGTACCAGCAGACTGAGAGACAGCTTTTTCCATCAGGCCATCAGACTGCTGAACACGTCATAGACACCTCAGCTTCACTACTGGAACTTCAACATTATGCACTCCACACTGTATATAAATGCCACTTGTTTTGCACATATTCAACTCTGTATATTTTATATATTTTATTATTATTATTATTATTATTATTTTATTTTATTTTTTTACTATTTAATTTGTAAAAATGTGTATACACACACACACACACACACACACACACACACACACACACACACACACACACACACACACACGTAGGAAAATATTTAGTATACACATCCAGAAATGCATACACTATTATATATTGTACATATATTTATTAGTTTCAGGTTGGCCATTCTTGTATTTTGCTCGTTTGTGTTGTTGTGTTTGCACATCTCTGTTGCTTGTGGGGCTCGCACACAAGAATTTCACTCGCATGTGCTGTACCAGTGTGCCTGCACATGTGATGTGACAATAAAAAGTGATTTGATTTGATTTGTGATTTGATTAGTTACTGACTTTGACAAAATGTAACAGTCACACTATTGTACGGGGGCCCCACTGACCTGCAGCCCCCTTTGTTTGTGTGCCATTGGCCCCTTTCGTAATCTATTCATGAGTGCAGCTAAAAATCAAGTAGGGGTGAGCACATGGAAAAATTCCTGTTTGTTATGACATTCACCACAAGACCATTAGCACTGTATAATCAAAATGAGAGTTATCCACAAGAATGATGTTACTGAATAAAAATTTAAAAGATTTATTGATTGCTGCTTGCAATTACTAACTCATAAGCCTGTGGTGGTTCTAAGTACACTTTGTTTCACAGTTTCTCTCACTTCTTTTTGTTGTTTTCTGGTGCTTGGTTAGTGTCCAGGGTTTGTGAAGAAAGCAAATTTTTGCCTCCAGCACATGAAGGCCCCACAAACACAATTAGAGGCCCATCATATTTGTGTTTGGCCAATAGGAAGGCGGATCTGGATTTCTTGCGGGAGGGTCAAGTTATGAAGACACTGCTAGCGGGATACCGGAAGTTTCGCACCTAACCGTATCAGTTGTCAAAATGATGCTGTAGGAAGGTTGATTCAGACAAATAGGGAAAGAATAAAATTAAATAAGATTACCGAACTTTGGTACAGCATTCATCAGCACACATCTGATAGGCAGAATCTGTGGTTCATTTTAAATGACTGCTAAAAACTATTTTCTATAGGTTAGCGTTTCTTCATAGTTTTGCCCATTATTTATGCCCTTTTGTTCTTTCTACATGTGTGTATAGGCGTCTGTATACAAGAATAAATGAAAAACCCTGTGCTTGACTCTGTGTTTAGATGTATAATTATGTACGCTTATTTGTTGTGTTTTTATCTGTGACAGTGCTAGTGATGTTCAAATAATGCTTGTCTTTTTATTGTTGATATAGTTGTTAAAAAGTATCTAAACTAACAAGCCGATTAGCGGATACTTTTTTTAAATAAAATCCAAAAACACACGAGCGCCATACACGGTATAGGCGCGCTCCTCGTCTTATTCTGAAATTCCCAACCGGATGTGGCCTTGCATAAATCCCGTTGGTGTTCCGCCTGTGGAAAAGCGACCGTTGGAGCGTTTTCGCTTCACCGTGCTCCCATCCGTTGTGTCCGTCAGCGGCCATATCTACTGTAACCGCATTCATTCATTTTTAGACGCACTGCTATTTTTTTCTTGAACCAAAAGACGGCTATTTAGTGAGAAGGCCGTGAGCATCTCGTTGTTTCGTTACCCTCTCGGACGTTTGTCGGTTTATGCCTCGGTGAGTGTCCGTTGAAGGCTGGGTGGTAACAGTTCGGCTTCACGATGATCGAGCGACCAGAAACCGCGGTTCCCAGCATCGCTGTAAGTACACCACTCTTCACAACACGTCTGTGGCTTTTTCCGCCAAATAAACTTATTATAATAAACTCCTCAACCGTTACCGTGGGTTTCTGGCTCCGCTGGTATTGACTTGGAGGATTGCAGACCAGGCTCCGTTAAAAAAATGTTCCGTTTTAGGGTGGTTCGGATTTTTACAAATACCAGCCTTTGACTAAGACGTAATTTTCATCTCCTGCGATATGAATATAATGTGGTGAACACTCCGGCGTTAAATTTGATTGACCCTATAATAAGTACTTCACTATATGGCATCATTTTAAAGCGAATCACGCCTCATTCCTCCTGTGTAGCCTCGTTTTATAAATGAAGCGATGTTTGAATGACGAACAATGACTTTAATTTGTTTTAATATGTGGAGGTGGATTCTGTGTCAATTTACCTTTTGGACAGCGCAATTATGGTGTTGCTTATAAAATGTCACTGTTTTGAACAGAGCCTGGCTTGAGAGCTCCCATAACAGAGCAGCACGTATCGGGGGGTACGTGGTCTGGTGTCAATTATCGCTGTGTGCACAAAGAGATGGGCTTAGTGGGGTTTCTTTTAGGAGTATTTACACAGAGTTACTTGTCTAATTTTTAAACGCTGCGACTGTGAGACTCAGATCGGTTTGCTTTTCCATGCTAGAGTCCCTTAAAGAAATATCACTTTTTAATATTCTTAACAACAGCTTTGGCACAGTGGCCCTGACCCTCGGGTCAGTGGGGCTGTGGCCCTTTCAGTCCTCTTTATTTGCATGTTGTTGGCTTTGTTCAGGGCATTTTAAACTGACACTTAGATTTAGCAATGAGTCCCTGCTCACCACACAACACAGCACACATTGTATTTCTGCCGCATCTGTTTCTGTAATCCAGTACGAGGTGATTGGCAGTGACTCCCCCAGGCATAAAAGTGTGCACGGTGCTAAAAAATAATCAAAGAAAACATACATTCACTGTGCTCATATGATTCAACGTTTAAGCGATGCATTATTTAGCACACAATGCATTAATATTGAAGTTGAAAACAGCTGAGGAGGCAGTGAGAGGGCCACAGCATCAGCTGCTGCATGCATGAGGGGGTGGACTTGGCATCACAGATGATGTCAGTGAACCAAGCAGCTACTATCACCACTGGGTTAGACTGGGGGATGGGGTAGTATGAATGGTATGGACTGACTAGCCTTCCTCTCTCATCCCCCATTACTTCCTTCTTTACAGTCCCTTGCCTGTTGCTCAGTTAGTCACTTTCTCGTCAGAAATAGCCACACTGCAGCTGTTACACCAATGTGAATATTATGCGGAAATGTGATGTATGATAGTGCATGCATACTATTTTATTCATGTAGTGTCCCATCTGATCCACAGACTCTCCGCTAACCACCCACTCACACTTTTTTTGTGAGCTAAATGCTGACTGGTTTTCACTAATACATGCTTCCATATAGTTAAAGATCCACTGCAGTGTGCTGTGTGAGCTACATGGAAACAGATCAACCATCATAGGTGGTATCTTATGTAACCAGTGGCAGATTTGGGTGTGGGCAGCAGCTGGAACTTACTCTCATCTGGCAGGCAGCCACACACTTTGGCAGCAGCCCTGTTATGCTTCATTCAAGCAAGGTAATAACAGAGATACACTTACCCAACTTTTTTACTTGTCTGATGCAGTAGAGATGCCTTGGTTTTGGGTATGAGCTGATACTGAGTTCTAATTCAGAGCTAGTGTTAAATTAGTGAGCTGTATACCTCACCACGAGGGAACATTGTTTTCCTATCTTTGTAAAAATAAAATGAACCGAAGACATCCAAGAATATAAATTTACTGAATGTGGATTTATTATAACTAATAAATAAACTAAAATCAGAATCACCTGTTTTTCCTGCATTTGTTTAATTTTAGCACAGCGTGAGAATCTTTATCTGTATACAGCTAATACTTATGGACATGCTAGGCTCTCCTTTCTCTATTCTCACTGTGAGTGCATCCCATCACACACAAACACATCAGGTGTGCAATGGAGCTCTAAGAGTCAGGTGATGTGAATTATTAAAAATCAAGTTGATCTCATTATGTTACTGTAAGTGTGATTAAAGTTTGCTAGCAAATGTTTCTGCTGGTTTACACTTCAGAGTGAAATCTTCCACTTAACTGAGGAACCTTCTTAAACAGTTGCCATAGCCTGACGTACCTCCCTGGAAGAAGAAATAATAATTATAGCGTCAGCAGGAGTACTCGCATATGTCTGGAGGTAGGTTACTGAAACTATCCCTAATGGATGTGAGGGAGCATACTGTGAAGTGCCCCCAGGGGAAAAAGAAAAATGGCTACAAGAGTGGGGACCCTGGAGGGGGAAGTCCCAGCATTTTATTTGTTTCTGTCTGCTGGCAACGTAAATAAAACATCGGGACACAACTACACAGTACTTAACACATGATGCATCAGCATAAATGCCGGCAATGACGTTGGCCACTTATGTAGGTTACGTTGTAGGATCTAGATTCTAAATCAGACCATAGACTGAACATAACCACAGTGATGAAGTGGAATAGAGGGTGAAGGCTAGGGCTGGGCTATATCATACCGTTCGCGGTAATAGTAATAGTAATTTTGGGCAACGATAGGAAAATGAAATATCGCGATAGAATATGGGTAAAACACGCATGCGTAGTGCCTTTGTTTACATACGCACATGGCGGCCACGCAGAATGAGAAGGGCGAAAGTGGATCGTTAAATGAAACTGATGAACCAGAATTGGTTTGTAAAAATGCTGCAACTTCAGTGGTGTGGAACTGGTTTGGCTCTCGTCCGTCAGATACACAACAAAGCACTATTTTTCGTAGCGCATGCTAGCAGGCCGTCGTTTTTACCGTGTTGTTTGGAAAGTACGGCACACTTAAAATCAATCCTTTGATTTTTCTGAAACTTGACAGTGCCCTTATAATCCCGTGTGCCTTATGTATGAACTCTGGTTGTGTTTACTGACCTCGAAACGATTTTATGTACATGGCGCTCGAAAATCTCAAATGTTTTACTGCGACTTTGCTAAGCTACGAAGCCGCACCGCTTGATGGATTGTCGGAGCATTACGGCTATCGTAGGCAGGAGCCTCGCGGAGTGATACGTACTGTGCTTCAACATAATGTTACCGTATTGTGTGTGTATAACCTCTTAAGTTTTGTGGATATTATACATGGTTATGCTGAGGATATGTCGGCCAATTTCCACTGGAAATGCCTTTTGGTTAAACTGTTAGCAAGGAATTTGCACTGTTACATTTTTATATAAGTTTAATGCACATAAAAAAACAGCTGCTTGTTTAAGTGAAAATACATTGATGGGGTTTTTTGCACTAATAAAGTTGTGGAGTTGTAAAGTATTTTGTCTCGTGTCAATTATATTGTCAGTTATATCGTTATTGCAAATTTTCAAATGTATATCGTGATAAATATTTTTGGTCATATCGCCCTGCCCTAGTGAAGGCAGTCTGACCCTTTCAATCAGCTTGCTTGACTACACTTTGTTGTTCATGTGAGTTAATAAGAAAAGCTACACAAAACTACAGGCCTTTTACTCTCAAGTTCCTCCATGCTGCGTTGTCCCTCCTGCTAACAGCAGGTACACTTAAGCATGGCATACTAAAAAGAGATAAATATAAGATCAAACATGAAAGATTGTAAAATATGGACACAAATCTCCTTATGAAGCTTCCTGGTTCTGAAACCAGATGTGATGAGTGAGGGGTGAATTCTTTTTTTCAGAGGTCAGAGGCTGTATAGACTTTTATAGGACCAGAAGTGTTTTTGCAAAAACGGATATGACTGTTAGGTGTCACCTCTGTTAAGCTGTCCACTGTTTCTGCTATTGGTGTTTTGAGTTTGCTTTTCTTTCTAATTATGTGACAAACATGGCTTTCTGTGAGGAACAGACACTCCAAGAAGTTTGTGCTTCACTTCTCCCAAAGTTAAAATGGTAGTATTTAGTGTAATTAGTCTGTTAGTGCTAATTAACAAGTATGGATGTAAGTGCTTTTCATCCATGCAGTTTATAGATGTAGCTTGCTAATATTAGCTTCAGAATATGTATTCCAGAACCGGCTGCTGACATCCTCGTAATAACATCCATCTTTCATAAACAGTGTATACACGGTTTATATACGTCTATTCTTCTTTGTATTCTAAAGCAGCCCTTTTGAATTATGAACTGGAAGTGGATATTACTGGCTGCCCTCTTGTCACTGTAGCACAGAGTGATACCCTGGAGCACTTTGCACAGAGATATCCACTGTATATTTGGAGAACGAGAGAGTCAAACGAGTGGATTAAAGTACCACACTGATGTGTCTTTTGCTGTTGTCCTTCATCATTCCTTTCTTGCTTCTCTATATCTTTATATCGTCATGCTTGCATGAATTTGCACTCGTGGATGACTATAGCGCATGAGATCAGCGTTCCATGCTTCTTCTTTTTCACACAGCTTTACTCAGGCCATGTGGCTCAGATGTGTTTTTCTCTGTTTGGTGCTGTGAAGATCAATGCTGCGTATGTAACACACACTCTACTAGCGTCTGTGTGACTCAGGCATGGAAACACTGGAAAGTGCTTCAGGCAAGTTCAGAGTAGTTAAGCCTGCTGTCGACCTGTGTTCATCCCTAGTATTGATTATTTGCATAGATTGCTTCCTTTTTTTTTTCTTTTTTTTTCTTTTGCTGCTGTCTGTGAGCTGTTAATATCCACTGTTGATGGTGGTGTGTAACTTAGTTTTCTGAATATCACAGATCTAAGGCTTGTACCGTGTTAATATCAGGTTAGATCCGTGGCAGGAAGTTTCCCCGAGGAACAGGAACCTGATGTGTGTCATTTTTGTAGTTATAAATGTAAAAATATAGCTACAGCCAGCATGTTGTATAGAACGCTTTGAGTACTCCGGGAGAGTAGAAGAGCACTATGTAAGAATCAGACCATTTATACTTACCATTAATACAATTTATTATAGTGTTTGTCCAGCATTTTAAAAACATGAAACTCCAGGCACATTGTTTTGCTTGTGGAATGGAGGCGTCCATTTTGTGACAAATCATCTAGCCTTTGCAGTGACTTAACATAAAACTTAACATAAAAGAGTTTAACATAAAACTGTTGCACTTCAAATATGTCATCAAATTAATTTTTGTAAATTTTCAAGGGTTTGTAAATTTAAGGGTTTGCAGCAGATAACTTAATACTCCAGAGGAGTTTTTCATAAATGGACACAAGCACTAAAAATGTTAGTAAATGTACTAAAAAAAGCTGAAATCAACATGGTATGAATCATTTGACTGCAGTCACAAAGAAGCTTTTTTTCCTGTACCATATCTAAATTTTGTCTCTAAATAATTTGGGACTGATGTAAGTTGAAATTTTTGTTTTAGCTCACAGATCTTCTGGCTGGGTTTGTGGCACTTTCTGGTTAATTGAGTGTTGTCGTTGGGTGGGTGGGCAATGTTTACACCCAAGTTTGTGAATGTGATTACTTGAGAAAGAAGGAATGAGCTTCAAATGTATACCATAGGTGTATGTACTAAAATTCTCGGACAAGTTTGAATCTCAGCGACCTCAAAGCCAGAGGTCAAGATTTCGGAAAATCCTGTGATTGCGATAACTCAAGAAGGAACTCACCTAGGATTTTGAAATCGATACAATAGGTGATTCTACTACAAACGCCCTTGCTGTTAAAACCTGTAGCTCAGGATTTGCAGCAAGTTGTTGTTTGAATCTTCTTCACATCTAATGTGGAAAAGAAGTAGATTGGATGGAACAACTCTTTCAATATATGACAGCTTGAATGTCAGAGTGCATGATATCACTGTAGATACTAAAGTTAGCAAATGTAATTATAATGGTGGTGTCTGGTTCTGGGTTGGAGGGGCTTAAAGAAGAGCGTCACTCTGAGGTCAACAGTTGATTCAAAAGTAGATGTGGCAGGAAATGGTTATCACTCTCTGTTTCAGTCTTTCTGAGGCGTTCTCTGCCTTTTACCAAGAGTCAGCTGGGACAGTTGACACTAGTTACTGACTAGTTAAGTCAAAAACAAGAAATTCAGGAGCAAAACATCTGAAATTGATCGAGTGGTTAAATTTCTGCAATAAAAATAGCTGTTTCCTACACTGGCAATGATGCAGTCCATTTTGAAAATTCAGTGGGCTAATTTTCCAAATGGTTCCAGAAAGAGAAACGCACAAATTTTGACACTTTTCTAAAAATGGTTAAAGTGTTTATGGAATGGAGAAAGGGCTGCTGACTTTAGCTGTGGGTGGTTTTTAACCCCCAGCAGACCTCTCAGTGCTGCACTTTCCATCAGTGCCACGCCTGGCAGCCTCAGAGGTCAGCAATCGATGTGTTTGGAGGGCGGGGTTTTATTTTGACAGCAGGCTGGGAGATACGGAGAGGTAGAGGGAGATCAGTGATCCAGCCTGCCTTCAGTACGACCGGTCTTTCATGCGGGACATGATGGACACTATTCACGTAGGACCTTCTTCCTTTGCTTGTCTTCATTCTCTTTGTTTGTGTGTTCTTGTGTTTATTGAGGAAATGATTGGCCTCGTGTATTGGTGTTTTCCACTTTCATTTTTCATGGACTTTGACAGAATTGACTCGACTTCCTCTTTCCATCGAAGAGAAAACCTGTTATTTCTCTTATAACAGTCTTTATGTATTGAACCCAGCTGTACTTCATCTCTTAGAGGCTCTGCCACTGTAGCACAGGAAAATTCTAGTAACAGGTTTACAAAAGCAAGATTTGTGTCACCTTGTGTGTCCAAATCCAGCTGTTTGTCTTAACAAGTGCATAAAGCTCCAGCTATTCTAAACATATATTTATTCTGATGCGTGTTTAAGAGTCTGAGTGTGTTATTGATTCATGCTGTTGATCTCTTTGACAGAATGTGTGTTTTTTGTTTCAGCAGCGGAACCTAGAGGGCTACGTGGGCTTTGCCAACCTCCCCAACCAGGTGTATCGGAAGTCTGTCAAAAGAGGGTTTGAGTTCACATTAATGGTTGTAGGTAAGTTGGAAACATCAACACCTTGACTGTAAGTGAGGACA
This sequence comes from Maylandia zebra, assembly GCF_041146795.1. NCBI lineage: Eukaryota > Metazoa > Chordata > Actinopteri > Cichliformes > Cichlidae > Maylandia > Maylandia zebra. The sequence goes on along the minus strand of NC_135173.1, from coordinate 64,790,002 downwards.
CTCATGTGCATGTTTGCTTCTATTGTGTGTACACCTGCCACTGCTGTGTGTTTTTCATTGCTGCATGCATGAGTCATCAGCACAGGTTCAAAGACAGTAAAACATGTGTGGCATCCCATACATGTCACATTCAGCTGCTCAGGATGAAGAGTTGACAGTTTAAAAGGCAGTTAAAGGCTTCGAGGTGTTGTTGTTTTTTTTTTTTTTGTTGTTTTTTTTGCCTGTCCCATTTGGTTCTTTAGCCATCAGAATTGTTGTCTGAAGACCAACAAGGATACCCAATGGATTTACTTTGCCAAATGAATCATCGTGGCATTGCCGTATTGGTCCATTTGGTCGATCTTTGTTTTTATTATTTCTTATATTTTATTTTCAGATGTTACAGACGGGACAGACATGAGTGAGGGATAGGAAAGGGAGAAAGAAAGAGGAAGGAAAGGAAAAACAGAAGGGGAGAGGGACAGTGAGAAAGGGGGGGAGAAAAAAAATAAAAATCTCCTGGATCACCTGTTGAGAGAAGAATAGAAAACAAGCAAAAAAAACAAAGCAACATACTAAACACAACACCATCGCATTAATCTAGCTAAGTGTAAACAGCAGTAAATACTAAATATTCAATGTTGTTGTGCAGCACGCAGGACAGATGTGCTTCGAAGTAGCAGCCAAGAAAGGTGTAATTTGGGTCTACGAGCAGTGAACACCCGTGTGCACACCTGTGTGGATCAGCGCGCTTGTATTCCAAAGGTTTCTCCATGTAACGATCTGCTAGGGAGTGTGGGGGGGCCACAGCCCCGTCCTCCGGGGTGTGAAGCGGGTATGGAGGAGATCAAAACTCTAGACATCCAGAGGCCCCCAGAACACAAGAGACCATGGAAGACCAACAAAGGGGCAGCCGCGCCACTGTCCCAGTAAGAGCTGAGGAGAGTCCCAGATGAGGGCTCACTCAGCAGCCGCGGAGCAGAAGCCAGGGGGAGTTGCAGTGACGCGCCCATGAGCTCCGCCGGCCCCCAGCTGTGCCTGAGTGACCGAGCCCCAGGCCGAGAGGCCGGGGGCACCCCACCTCTGAAGTGGCCCGAGCGAGCCCCAGGCTCCAGGCCCCGATAAGCAGCCGCCAAGGAGTGAGCCGGTGTGTACCTGGATGCCCATCCCCAGACACAAAGAACCACCAACGCACCGACACCTGAGGGAGTCCGCCACTGGCAGGGGAAGTGGTGGTGGGTGGAGATAGGCCTCCAAACCTTGGAGGGCCTGAGATGTCCCCAGAGAGGTGGCGTCTGATACCCAACCTGACATATAGACACAGAAATACAGGCACACACAGACACAAACATCCATTCCCACCCTCATGCTCTCATATGCACTTACTCCACACTCAACCAACGTGGAGACAGACATAAAGAGACGCTGTACACACGATCACACTCCCCAAGCGTACTCTACAAACCGGGTCTAGGTACCCTTGCCCCTGGAGGGGGGAACTGCACCCAGACCCAGGTGGTGTTACCCTTTTCCCTGCGGTGGGGAGAGGCAGACCGCCCCGACTCCGTAGCAGCAGGGAGGCCCCACACCCCAGACCGCAGTCAGACGGCCATCTCCTCCTAGCCCTCCCGCTCCAGCAGGCCGCAGAGAACGGGGGTGGGAGAAGACTCCAAACCTCCCTCCACCCGCTCATTGTAGTGTTGATGCATGTGTGTTCTAAGGTGCAATTAAAACCCAGGAGGGCATGGAGCTACCTGCCAGAGAGCAGCAGGTAAGCGCATAGTCCCTCCTGCTAGCCCTCAATGTCTACGTGTATTTAAAATTGAGAGGTGGGCAACGACGCCAGGGGTGAGGTGTACACCCTGATGGTAATTTGGACTCCGTGATTGTGCCCACCCCCAAGATCCTATATGTATGTGTAATGAGAGTGTGAATAATGTGAATGTCTAAGTTGTGGGATAAAATTGAGGCAGAGGCAGCCAGAGGGGGGAGGGGGGGGGGTAGCCTCCTCTGCACCCTGGTGACATACCCCTACTTCAAGGCCCTGCATGTGTGGGTGGTTGTGGTGGAGCGGGAAGAGGGAGGCAGCTGGAGATGGGGAGGGAAGGAAGGGAGGGGCAGGTAACCCCTCCCTGGGGCCAGCTCCCCCGCTGACCCCAGTAGGCACTCCCATACTCCGCGACCCGCCAGGGAAAGGGCCCAGGCCCATCCAGACCGGGGCCCAGTGCAGCAGCGCCCCCCGGCCCCACAGAGCCCGGGACAGTCCACCCAACCCCACCACAGAGAAAACTGCACCCACCCCACCATCCACTCATCTTCCAGACTACATAAGACAGTAAACGCCCAGGCTGAGATCTTCCTCCACCTCTCCTGTATCTCCCCCTCCTGCAGAGAGAGTTCCTGAGGAGAGGAAAGCTCCTGCAAGATGTGGCTTCGAGGTGTTGTTCAGTGATGAAGAAAGTGTGTCTGTCACCTTAGTAAAAGATGGATTTCCACAGTTTCCCACAAGGGTTTTCTCACGTTCCTCTGGCCAGGACGCACAATGACACATCAGTGTGTTTTGGATGACTTCATTTGGAAAGTAAGCTGCAGGATGTCTGGTGAAAAATGTGGCTAACTGCATTACAGAGCAGGGGAAGTGGACAGGGGAGTGGTGGAACAATGGCTTGGATTGTCTATATAGATCTGAAGCAGAAGGTGGTCCACGGTTATTTTGATTGTAACAGATACGACTTTTGTTGTTGTTGTAAATATGTCCTCCATGTTTGTTCAGCTGTCACACATTTTGCTATGTATTTTTCACATAATGCTAAATATGTAAAAGGTCACTTTTTCACCAAGTTTTTTTTCACCAGCCAGTACAATCCTAACTCGGGCATATAATGGCACAACACAAAGATTCAGATTTGTTTCTACTGTAATAGCCGTGTGTCTAGTTTGCCGGCTACTATAACTTAGCTACACATCTGTCTGGCTGTAGGTGTTTTGTTGCTGATTCTTTTCTATCTTTATACTGATTCTCAGATACAATATACTGTGTATATACAGCAACAGGACACTAGAATATAATAACGTGCAACAGCACAACAACAGTGCAGAATAATCATGTTTCTCATCACTGCCAGTCTTCAAAAAAACATCCACATGCCTTATCTGTGTGCTTCAGTTTCTCTTGTTTTGCATACTTCTTTGTCAGGAGTGTTAGTTTGTCTCTCTGCGTTCTCCAGCTTTATTACCCCATCTCTAACCCTAAAGTAAATAATACCATCTGACGTTAGTGCTTAGCTCTGTGTAGCCAAACTTCCTTATTTGGCCACAACAGGGAAATGAAACTTACAATATGAGTCGATCTTAAAGGAAAAATTCCAAAATTTTGGGAAACGCTCTTAGTGGCTTCCTGAAAAGGAATCGTCTTTAGCAGACTGAAGAATGGACTCATTTCTAACTCATAGTAACTAAAAGCAAGTCAATATTGGTAACCAATCGCTGTTGCTCTGTTTTGCTACTGATTTGACTTTTGGGGAAAAATATTTCTTGTTGTGCTTTAGAAATATTCTTTGTTTTTGTCTTAAACTGAACAACTTTTAAAATGTTTTAAGAGGTCATAAATCTAACTCTGTAGCCTGTGGTGACCCCGAGCTGTTCAGTGAATGGAGAGAGACATTAACGCAAAGAGGCGTCCACTCATTATTGTCTCAGTCTGGGGGTTTTAGTTTCCTGTTTAGTAAACAGCCACTGTGGAGGAGCAGTCGAGTGACAGTTTGGGAGAGGGCCACAAAGATCCACAATCAGCACCATCCTGTTTCAGGGTTTCTCACACGCGGGCCCCTCCGTCGCGTCTCAGATTTCTTAGCATGCAGCAGCATATAAATTTCACACATAACTAGCGAGCACGTTTTAAAGAGAAAGTTCAGTGGAAAGTTTCTCAGCTGCAGTCTGTTCCTGTATTCATCACACTGTTGTCTGAAAACGCTTGTTTTATTTAAACAGCACAGAGTGCAAAGACACTGATCACAAATTCTAGTACATCATGTTTTACCCGATTTATCAGGGTTACTGGTAAAAAATTGCATCATAATTATCATTTTTGAAATCTTAAAAAGAAAACACACAAAAAAGAAAAAAAATACATCTTATTAATACTGGCTAATTAGGATTCAGTTACACACGAATACTTGTTGGTTTTGGGGACGAGGCTCTGAAGGCGAAGAATCTTATCACAGGGAGGTTTTTGGTATGGTACTGCATACACGCACTGGAGAAAAAAAATGTGACAGGAAGGACCTGCTGAGACTCTGGATTAATCCATAGTGTTGCTGAAACAGTAACTAGTGTGTTTCTGTCTACCCAGATAAAGAGCTTAACGGGTTAAAAGTACCAATTAAATATGCAGGGCCACTTGTAATTGAGGTTGGCTCATGCAGTTTCAACACTTTTTGCAGCTTCTGTTGTTATATCTGTTAACATAGTCATGTTAGGCGTTTACTTCTACTGTTACCCTGAACAGATTTCCAGAGCAGTAGGTTAAACATTTGCGTCTGCATCATAAAATGCGGACTCGACCAAATATGAGGCTCATAAAAGTCACGATCACAGAACAATGTATTTTAATGGAGAAGTTGCAGAGGGGAAAAAAAGGAAATACCAGTGTTAGAAAGAGAGACAGAAGAGCTGATTATGTTTTGACTTGACGAGCAGCCAACTGGAGCTACAGTCTGAGACTAAAGGTTGGCTTCAGTTCTGCTGTACTTGGCATTGTCACGAAGTGTGAAAGCTCAGCTGGCCTCTGAGGCCCTGCATTGTTCTGCCGCACTTTTGGAAAGACAGATGGTGAAATATTAGACGACTGGGCTGATGCCTGCAGCTCACTTGCTCAGATTCCAGTAGTGCAAGCAAACACTTGAGCTTATTGTTAAGGCTTGACCTTAGAAACAAAAATGAAACCCCCCCCCAAAAAGAATTTTAAGTAAATATTACACTCTTAATCTATTAAATGGTAAATGGCCTGTATTTGTATAGCGCTTTTCTAGTCCCTAAGGACCCCAAAGCGCTTTACACAACCTGTCATCCACCCATTCACACACACATTCACACACGGGTGATGGCAAGCTACATTGTAGCCTGGGGTGCACTGACAGAGATTTTTTTTTTTTTTTTTTTTTTTTTTTTTTAATGAAATTCGGTTTTTATTTTATTTATTTGGGGAATAAAGGAAAAATAAATCTCTCCTCTGCTCTGTTTCACCTTGAGTCTTTTTTCTGTTTCCCCCCCCCCCCCCCCCCCCCCACAGATCATAGGAGAGAGGGGTTAAAATAACCTTACCCAGGTTAACAGATATTTGTTACTTGCAATTTTTGATAAGATAAGACTTTATTGATCCCACAACAGGGAAATTTTTGCGTCACCTCAGCTCAGGTACAGACATCAGAAGGAAATACAAAAATACAAATAAGTACAATCGATGAAAAAAAGTAAGATAATACACTATATACAATGGTAGCATACACAGTATGTGATTATGGATATGGTTGGAAATATGGAAGACATAAAATATATAGCTTGACATAACTATTGTACCACTACTATTCCTATGTATAGACATGTACACACACATGTACACACTAAATATACATATGTATACATTTAGGGGTGCAACGATACACAAAATTCACGGTTCGGTTCGATACTTTGGTGTCACGGTTCGATATTTTTTCGATACAAAAAAATGTTCATGCCTTTTAATTTGTCATTTATTAAAATTATAAATATATATTTTAACTCAAAAGTACAGTTTTTAAATTTAACCCTAACCCTTGTGCGTGTTTTTTATTTTGACAGCGAATGCGCACCTGCGGACCACTTATGTGCAGCCCTGGTTATATAGCTCGTCATATTGCAGCCACAGAAATTCTTTTGTCCATGAAACCATAAAGCTGCACTTTCTTTTTGCCTTATAGTCTGATTTGTCATAACTTTTCCGTTTTGTGGTAAGCTTTTATTTGGCTGTCACTTCTTCACCCTGACCTGTCTTATTTGGCTCAGCAGAACTAAAATGTATATCCTGCTGCTTTTACACACGCACTCGCATAAGCTCAGCGTTTCTCTGCATCCTCTCACATGTTTAAGCTGCGGGAGATTTCACTCGTCATGTTTGCATAGTAAGCTAACGATTGATAAGACGATGTCAGAGGAATTGGTGCGCAAATTATCATCACTCGCCAATCGGTGCTGTCGCTCTCTATACACAGTTCGCACGATTGCAAAGTGAAAGCAAAAAAACAAGCACAAATTCAAACGCGATTTCAATATGTCACATATTGACAGTGGCTCATCGATGCCAATGACATAATTACCCAGCTACATTTCCAAAAGAATGCAAAAGCATTGACATATATTTTTCCTTCCTACAATAGGCCGACGGGCAGGGCAGAGATAGATTTTGGTAGCCCGGCTGGAAAAAATCGCTAGCCCCGGGACGTCGGGCTAGCGATATTGCGAGCCCTGTATCTGATTGAGGAATCACTCATCTTTGGAAAAGAGAGTTTATTACAGAGAAATGGCTCTTTCCAAAATAAAAGCTATACTATACGCTTCTTCTGGGCTATATTCTTAGCAGCATATTAAACATATCAGGTCCCCATAAGGAGAATCATGTGCTAACGGCTGTCTAAATGACTCGGGTAAAGTTTGTAGCATGCATGCTTGTCGTTTTTGTCTGCTTCCGCTTGTCTTTGCACTAGGATCATGTAAATGTGCAGTCATATTCGTTGTGTTCCCACTAGTGCTTTCAGGTTAATCTCGTTGAAATGACCTTAGGCTAGACGGCCAACACGTTAACGAGCTAACTGCGCTAACACACTAGTTCCCACCCATGTAATTAAGCATTGCGTGGCACATCCAACATACTGTTTTACTTTTGTCCAAGGCTTACCTTCAGGGTCATACGTCACATGAAAACCAAAATAATTCTAAACGCCAGATCTGAATGAGGGTGGGGGAGGTTCAATTTGCCATGTTGCAAGGAGAGCTTAACTTCTGTCTCGCTAGCTTGCCCTGCGCTCTTCCTTCTGATGATGCTGTCTGTGTTGAGCGCTCAGTGGATCTGCGCTCGACAGTGCAGCCTAGGCGGAGTAGTCGAACGCAGATTCACTGAGCGCTCAACACAGACAGCATCGTCAGAAGGAAAGTTGATAAAATAAATTACAAATGTTGTATTGTTCGATACATATGCGTACCGAACCGAAAGCACTGTATCGAACGGTTCAACATCGATACGAATATCGTTGCACCCCTAGTATACATATACATACACATATACCTGCACATGTCCGTACACATGGAAGGTCCATTATGCATGAAGTGGTGACCGTGGATGTTCAGTGTCCAGTGACTTATGACATCGTGATTGAGGAGTTATAGAGTCTAACTGCTGTTGGGATGAATGATCTGCGAAAGCGCTCCTTCCTGCAGCGAGGGTGTTTCAGTCTCTGACTAAAGGAGCTGCTCAGCCCACTCACATACTCGTGCAGTGGGTGATGTGGGTTGTTCGTGATGGATGTCAGCTTTACTAACATCCTCCTCTCGCCAACCACCTCCACAGACTCCAGGGGACATCCCAGCACGGAGCTAGACCTCCGCACCAGTTTGTCAATCCTGCTCCTGTCCCTGTCCGTGCAGCCACTCCCCCAGCAGGCCACTGCATAGAAAAGGGCAGATGCTACCACAGTGTCATAGAATGTCCTTAACAGAGTCCTGCAGACTCCGAAGGACCTCAGTCTCCTCAGCAGGTGGAGTCGACTCTGGCCCTTCTTATACAGGATGTCTGTATTTGTAGTTAGGGCTGCCACGATTAGTCGACTAGTCACGATTATGTCGACTATTAAAATCGTCGACGACTAATTTAATAGTCGACGCATCGTTTGAAGCTTTGTAAGATCACAAAGGACGCAGGAATGAGTAGTAGGATTTAAGAGTGTAATAACGGACTGAAACAGAAGATGGCAGCACTGCATGTACAAGGATGCCAGCTGCCGTTAAACCCCGAAGAAGAAGAAGCTGTGTCCCAGAATTCATAGCGCAGCCCAGCGCAGTTGTCAACAATGGCGGCAGCAATGGCGTGTCCAGCGGGGTGGCCTGGGGGGGCACAGGCCACCCCCCCAACCAGACTGGCCACCCCAGGTGCCACCCCAAAGGCAAAACAATAAAATTCAATCAAATATCAAATGTCCGATTATGTTTTCACGGTGACGCTCAGATATCCGAGTGTAAGTGAATGCAGCATCGGCTTCTGCGCTATGTGCATCAGGTTAGCAAAGGTAGGAGAGCGAAGCACGAAAGACGGCACTGCAGGAAACAATTTTTCGGTGAAAGAAAATGAGGACAGAATAAATGTCCCGGTAAGTAATATTAAGTTTGTTGAGTTTAGTAAACTAAGGTGAAATTAGAATACCAAGGAAAAAAACAACACTTAAAGAATTATTGCAGCCGTGGAATATTTCAGACAGTATGCTACTGAGGGCAGCTAACATACGAGTTATGAGTTATAAGATGTAATCTAAGTCGTAACATTGCTGTATGGAGCTGCAGATTTGGTTGCAGGTTAACATAGCTGGACTGGCCATCGGGCATATGCCTGGTGACTTATTTTTTTATTTTTTTTGTAATGGCATGAACAATGAGAGGTGGTGGATTGGCCAGATGCAGGTCGATGTGTAGAAATAACTCCGTTGTTTTGTGGTGGCTATGGCGGGGCTTCCACAGAGGCCAGCAGGTGGATGAGGGAAGGGGAGGCAGGAGGAGAGCCCCGAGGCGGCCACCAGTCCGAGTGTCAGGTGAACTGAACTTCAGGTAAGAAGTCATGACCTGCAGTCTATCTGGGTCAGATACAAACTAAGTTTAGGTGGAGTTTATTTTCATTGTGCTGACTTTTTACTGTCAGTTGCAATAACTCATACTGCGTTCTAGCCAGCTTGACAGAGTTTTTATACAGCTGGGTGGGTGCTATGATGTTACTGATAGTGAACTTTATTTTATTCATAAGGTTAGTAGAGTTGCCAACGGCTCCTTAAAAATGGAATGGTCCCTCATTCAGAGAAAATATTACACGTTTCGTATTGAGCTGAGAAGAGATGCAGTTTGTCCCGAACTTTAGCTAGAATGGAAAAAGACACAAAGCTGGAGTTATTTATTTATTTATTTATTTATTAACCTTTATTTAACCAGGAAGATCCCATTGAGATTAAAAACCTCTTTTTCAAGGGAGACCTGGCCAAGATAGGCAGCAGCAGATGTCTCACAGTTACAGAAATTACTCAAACACAGGCAGCAACAACACACATGCAACAATAAGTGAAAGAATACAAATAAAATAAAAATAAAATTCAATAAAATTCAAATAAAATAAAAAGTCAGTTAAAATGACAATCAATCTAATTGAAACAGTTGCATGTTATGGACTTGGCCTCAAGGATTCGTAGTTTAGATTTAAAATCACTTAATGAAATGAATTCAGTCATTTTCCATTCCTTCTGCAGTTTGTTCCAGGCCGAGGGTGCTAAATGGACAAAAGCTCTTTTACCAAGTTCAGTTCGGGCAAATGGAACAGAAAGCAACAAGTAACCATGCGGACGAAGAGAATACCGACCAGCATGTTTCATTACAAGCAGGGAACATATATAAGAAGGCAGCAACCCAAGTATCGCCTTATATATAAAACTGTATAAATGAGAGTTCCTCCGACTTACCAAAGCAGGCCATCCTACCTGAGAGTATAA